>NW_006203646.1:5058050-5100371 GCF_000334495.1 Tupaia belangeri chinensis
TTGGGGGCTGAGGAAACAGAAGCTTAGGCGGGTGAAGGAACTTGGCCTTGGCTACCTCCTATAGCAGAGTCGAGGTCTTGAACCGGCACTATAGGATTCCACAGTCTTACCACTACCCTCATTTCACAGAGAGGTCCCTCATTTAAGACTTCATGCTTAGGGCACCGTAGCATTGACTGGTGTTGGAACGAAGTAGGTTTAGTTTACTCAGACCCACAGCCACCTGAGCGTATTGATGCTTCTCCAATGCCAACCGCTTTATAGCTTAGTCTTTCCTTATCCCATATTATTTACTCAAAATCTGATTTGCATTTGCAGAGGAAGCTGCAAGTGGAGAACCTGGCAGGAACCTTAATGAAGCCAGGTGGGACACATTTAAATGGGAATGTGTTGAACTAACTCATGAAGAGCTGAAGCCAGCTGTCAGCAGGCTTAATGAAAGGTTAACAGGAAGCCAGCAATGAGTGGCTGGGGAGACTCTTTGTCTCTCTAAAGAAAACAGAAAGTTGAGAAGTGGGCTCCCTGGGTGGAGGCGAGAGCAGAAGGAGGAAGCCACTTGAAACCAAAGACCATGTCTGGAAAGAGTTTCATTTAGATTTGTAAATGTGTTACAGTCTGGAAAAAAAAAAAGTAAAGGAAAAGCCTGTGAGTTCTCAGTTCTTTGAATATCAAAAGACAGTGAAGGGAAATGTTCTTGAGTAAGATGAATGCTGGTGCTGATCCGCAAGAGCTTGGGGAGTGCTGGAAATGGTCATCACAAAATGGAGGATGGGCTAACTCTCTTCTTGAGCCAGGAAGACGCTGTTTTGCCATTATATGCATTGTCTATGTTGCATATGAAGTAGTGCAGTGGGGGAGTAGGAAAGACCCTTATACATCTTTCAGTTCAAATCTCATTTTTAACAGATGAAACCGAGGCCCTGATAGGAGAGTGAGTTCCACCAGGCTACCCCATAAACCAGTGCTGCAGCAGGGACCAAAACTGTACTTCCTAGACCGCGCTCTCTCTCTGGTCATGTCATAAACCTGAATCTTGAAGTTTTCAAAGTTCCCCTGGATCTGCCTGATCCTTGCCCTTCTGGAATCACATCCAGTGAGTTCTTGTTGGTGCCGCCCTGCAATTCAAAATTGCCCTTCTTTGAGCAATCTTTCCCAGCATATGCAATGGTGGGGTACTGCTTCCAGAAAGAGGAATAAGAAAGAGGAATTGGAATGCAGAAGTGCAAAAGCTGGTGACGCTGTTGTTTTCTTCATACCGCTATCACTATGGTGACCTTGTCCCACGTTGCCTGGAATTTTCCTGGTTTAAAAAATTCAAAGTGCTGCATACAGGGACCTCCTCAGTCTTGTGAAAACTGGGATCGTGCGTTAACCTAAATCTGTGAGCAAACTTAAGATCAGGGCCAGCAGGTTGCATAGTGGTTAAGGTAATGAATCCCACATGGTCAACTCCATAGTTCTTGTCTCAGATGCAGCAACTTGAAAATCACACCAGTTGCCTGTGCATACATGCTCAAAACCCCAAGAAGAGAATGAAAGAGAAGGGATTGTGGCATAGCCATCCCTCCTGTGCAATCCCCTTCCCAGTTTCCTCACTGGTTGAGTACTATCAGTACTATTGTACACTGGTGTGTACAATCTTCCTAGACATATCACTTTCTCTCTGTAGAGAAAATGAAGTCAGGATGGTTTAGTGTGGCCCCCTCTATCTTATCATGTATGCAGGCCACATGGTAAACAACATGTTATCAGCTGTAGTGGGCTCGTGCACTTGTTATGTGATTATGACTTTGTTGTTTTATGCCATTGAATGTAACATACATGTGCATGTGTGACAATTTGTCTTTGTCAATTAACCACTATTTCTGCAGTTCCTTTAAGAGAGAGGGAGTACCTGGCCAGTTAGCTAGCTAGCCTCACTCTGCTCGGCCTTGGTTCTGCTAGCTAGCCCTGCTCAGCTTGGCCTTGATTAGGCTCAGCTCAGCTCTGTGCTGTGAGCTCTGAGAGGGAGAAAGCATTCTTTATGCATGTTAAAAGCTCTAGGAGGGAGGAAGCACTGTGTGAGTGCTACTAGAGTTCCGTGAGCTTCCACCAAACTCAGCAATAAACATGATATCAGTGCCTCGTGTCTTTTTCCAACTCCTTGTGTCTCTGTTTGACCCACCCTCCAGAAGAGGAAAGACCTCACAAAATGCTGTTTCTCTTTTTTGTTGAACACACCCTGTGGCAATAAAGAAAGAAAGAAAGAAAGAAAGAAAGAAAGAAAGAAAAGCAACCACCCTCTCAGTTCTTTCACTAACAGTACCAGCTCTTCATTGCAGAGATAATTTTTCCTGTTGTGTAAAACATGCTCACCCGTCCAATGCCAAAGAATGGACATAGAGGCATGAGGTATGGGGAAGTGAGACTTTAATGGTGGTCTTGCAAGACTGGGTATCTGGTGGGCAGGCACACTCAAATCAATTACAAGTATTTTATTCCCTAATGTGCAATCCCCTTCCCGGTTTCCTCACTGGTTGAGTACTACGGTGTGTACAATCTTCCTAGACATTGCCCAACTCTTATTATTCACTTATTAGGGATTAAGCTGCAGGCTCAGGACAAGCCCATAAAAGAGGCCCACCAAATGTCCTGAGGAGGGAGAAGAATATGGAAGTAAAAAGGAGCAAAGGACTGGTGACCAGCCACCATCTTGAGAAGTCATTTCTTGAGGTTGACTTGTTGTTTTTGGTTTGTCCAGAAACTTTTCAGGAATGTGTATTTTCTGGGGCTGTCATCTCTGTGAGCTTGTTAAGCCATTCTTGAAAATGAATCACTTCAGGCTATTTTTTACATTGTGTCTTTGCATTTGGACTAGTGAAGTCTAGTTTGTTTAAATTTGCCATTAGACTATGTCTAGATCTAGATTCTAGACTGTTACTATGGATAATGTGGGCTTCAGACCTGTCTTGTCATCTCCCAGGAGTGTGTTAAAAATGTAGAATTCTAGGCTCCAGGCTAGACACACTGAATTGGATTCTGTACAGACACACTGACGATTTCCAGATAACTCATATGAACACACAGTGTGAGAGTTCTGGCTTACCCCTTGATTTTCAGACTTGACTGCCCACTGGAATCACATGGGGAACTTTAAAAATATTGATGCCTAGCTCCCCTCTGACTCTCAATTTGACTGGATTGAGGGAGAACTGGGAGTTTTTAAAGAATGTCAGATGATTTTAATGGACAGCAATGTTTGCAATCCACTGTTCTAAAGGGAGAGAAGATTTGTACCAGATAATGAAGTTGCTAATTAATCAGGATAAAGCTTGACCTAAGTTACAAGTTTATATGGGTCTAGTGCTCTCACATAATTTTACTCAAAGAAATGATCAATAAAATATCTCAGAAAGGGGGTCAGCAGGTGGCATGATAGTTAAGGGTGCTGGAATCCCACATGACCAACTATGGTTTGAGTCCCAGACCTGGCGGCTTGCTTTCTCACTTTCCTTCTCTCTCTCTCTCTGACCAAATAAAAATAATTAAATAAAGTTAAATAAAATAGTTATTTAAAAAAAGGTCTCTGGAAGATTTGAGAAGTACAGATAATGACCCCCATGGAGGAAGGTAATTAAAAACCAAGATATACTATAGAGTCTATCAAAAGTGATAATGAGAAAACAAAAAAGATAAACAGAGAAGGAATGTCCTAGGGTCAGAGTGGTTATATTAAACAGATTTGTTTAGCAAACATGAGAGAGACAATGAAGAAATGACACCAGATTAGAATAGAAACGTGGAGGATTGGTTAGGTGTCAACCTTCCTAGCACAGTAAGGAACTTGGTAAAATGGTCCTCTTGTACTTAAATACAATGGAGCTTCTCCTCAGGGATCAAACATTCATTGTCTGATAAGACTATTCTGTTGCAAGTAAGGCAATACTGAAAAATAGTCACTTAATTAGTAGAGAGTTCTACTTTGTGTAACTAGCAGTTGGACATAGGGCTATTTGGGGTTGTTTTGGCATCTTCACTGGCGTTAGAAAGTAGTCAGGTCTCTGATTTCCTTGGCTTTGCCTCCATGATTGTAGGATGGTTGCTACAGTTCTGAAAGGCCTCACACAAAATAATACCACGTGTGAAGAAAGGAGGTGGGTAGCAAAGTGGACTTTTCCTCTAATATGCTCTTTCTCAAAAAGGCAAATCTTTCATGCAAGTTACCAGAATACTTCCCCTGTGCTCTGGCCCCTGCAGGTGTATTAAAGTACCTTGGCAAGCTCTTCATAATTGTGCTCCTGTGGAAGGAGGGAAGGACTGGTCAGTCATGAGTTGTAAGTTCCTCCATCTTTTCTCCTAATCACCTTGGTAAGATGACATGCTCTTGTCATCCCGGCTCTGAATGCCACCAATCTCAAGTGTTTGGGGGAGTGTGGAAGGTATAAAGTTGAGAGGGTCTTTGGGCCTGGGTCTCACATTTTTTAAGAAACTCAAGTTAACTTTATCTTCAAATAAGGTCACATGTCAAGGCACAGAGATTGAATGACAGGATTGCACATTTAGACTATACTACAAATTTGGCCTCCTTCCTCTTTTTAAAGTATACCTTGAGAGATTAGAAATAAAGAGGAACAAGAAAGAAAGACTAAAGGAAAAGAAAGTGGCTTGGGCCTCCCTCTCCTTCAGAACTCCAGCCTTGCTAACTTCCTCCCTGGCCTTGCCTGTACTTGGCCTCTTATTTCTGCTTTCCACCCTATTTATCGTTGCTCCCTCTCTTAATGTCTCTCCTTCCCCTTCTCACCTCCTTGGAGATGAGGTTGGTGTCTTATCTCCTTTCGGCAGCTCAATCGACAAAGTCCTATCATTTTTTCCCTTCTGATTCAGGAGCCTCTGCATCATTTTAATCTATTCCTTCCAGCTCTGGTTTACAACTCTTCCCAAATGTAATCTCAGACCCTTCTTCACAGAAATGATAAAAAAGGCCTTAATGAGATTACAAAAGTTGACAATACTTTCTGGTTCAGGGATCAAGATGATTATAAAAGACAACAGAGTCTTGTTTCGCCATGATGCTCTGGGTATGCTGTGGTAAAAAAGAAAAGAAAAAAAAATTACTAATTAACCAAAGACTCACTGTTCTGGAGGAGCCCCAACTCTATGAGGGCTTGCTCCTAACATTTACTGATTCTAAAGAACATGCCTGGAGGTCCGGCAGAAGAAGACTTGAGTTTACTTACACTGAGAAAGTGTTCTGCTGATGGGAACCAGCAGTTAGCGTAATGGCTATGTCCCTGGACTCCCACGTAGTCGACCGTGGTTCGTGTCCCGGACCCGGTGGCTTAAAACTCACGCCGGGTGCGTGTGCGTGCGTGCCCAAGATCCCGAGAGGAGAATGGAGGAGAAGGGATTGCGGCGTGACCATCCCCCCTGGGGGGTGATTTCTCGTTTTCTGTCTCTATGTCTCTCTCTGTCTGTCTGGCGAGCGCACACGCCCTACGGTGAAAATCTCTCAAAAAAAAAAAAGTGTTCTGCTGATGACTGGGGACAAAATAATCTAACATAATGAGCACAGGCCCAGATTCTATACTGATAAGAAAAGTATTCATAAATTAAGAAAAGCACTCATAAATCGATTAAAGATCAATGCAGTTTTCCTGTCACCAAAACAGGGGTCTGGTTTGTTCATACATTGCTTGAAGGTTACAATGAAAGGTTACCTTAATGATGAAAAGAATCAACAAAACATATTTAGGGTTTAGAGCCCCTAATCTTTTGATGTTAATGTGAGAGGGTGCTCATACCTTTGGAATGACTGGCATGAGGCGAAGATCATGGTCACAAGATGTTTGGGATTGGTGGTGGGTCTCAGGTAGATGCGGTGAAAGGGGAAGAGGAAACTTACTCTCACTTACCATCAACTAATGCTACAACCCACACTGCCATTTTTTATACCTATCATTGAAAAGTTTTGAGGCATGTTGGTTTATGGAAAGGGCATGGGTCTTAGAGATAAGCTGGCTCAGAAGAGGCTGATGCCTAGCTGGGTGGCCCTCGACAAATTGCTTGGCTGCACCATCTGCGATTGAGAATAAAAATGGTACCTTCTGCATAAGTAAACATTACATGCAATAGTGTCAGTAAGCAATCAGCACAGTATCTGGCACAGGGTGGGTGCTCCATGACTAGGAGGTGCTGCTGCTGTGAGGTCCCTCTCCAGGTCTAGCAGGTTTAGAGTGATAAGAATGTGTCTGTAGATACTTGCTGGCAGAACCTGCATGGTTTCCCAGTGGGGAACTAGGATGTTGGACCTGGAGGTTTCTGGTCTATCTTAGAAGCTCAGTATGTGTCCCCTGGTCTGTGGTTTTCATATGTTAGAGAGGCTAAGCATCGTGTAGAATGCACAGATCCAGGTCGGACCCCCGAAGATGCTGACTCAGTGAGTCTGAAATGGGCTCTGTATCCTGCATTTATTACAACCTCACTCACATTCAAACAGTGCTTGTATTAGTTGACCTGACTCCTACCCACTCTTGTCTTGCCATCCTTTTCTGAACTTTGACTCAGCCCTACCTTTGTCTTTTGACCCCATGCTCATCTCTGATTTCATTCTCTTTTTCAGTCCATTGTGGTCAGCTCCAGGGAAGCGCCTCTTCATGTCTGGTTCTCAACCTCAGCTATTGCTCCTCACAGCTTCTCACACAGTTCCGTGGACACTTCTATCTGACTAAGGTCTGGCTCTGACTTACTTCTGCATTCCATCCTACATTCTTTCAAAGCAACACAGTACTCCCATGGCCGCCATATGTGTAACATGGGAGAAGTGGGGTTTTCTGAATAGGCTTGTAGTTTGTCATCCTCGCCTGCCTCTCCTTTATGCCTCTGGCATCAGCCACCCCACTGGGCTTCCAATATGCTGGAGGTTCTTAGAAAATGGTAACTGAGCCATTCTGAACTTGAGTCATGACTGGAAAACACTGGGAGTGTGGAGGTTAGACAATGTGCTGAATGTTCATTGCCCCTTAGACATATGCTGGAAGTTTTTGTTGTTGTTTTCTTTAATTTTTCAGAGGGTGCATGTGTTTGCTGAAGACAAAGAGAGAGAGAAAGCATGCATGAGAAAAAGTGAGATAGTACCTTCCCACAGGGAATGGCCATGCCACAATCCTTTCTCGCCCATCTCTTCCTCCTGTTGAGATTTGGGGTATGCATGCACAGGTGAATGGCCTATTTTTTCAGTCTACATAGTTTGAGACTCTAACTGCATAGCCAGCCATGTGGTATCCAGCCACCTTAATTATCATGCCACCAGCTGTGCTAGTCATTTACTTCTTTTTTGAGAGAGGTTTTGCTTTAGGGTACGTGTGCTCACCAGAGAGACAGAGAGAGACAGAGAGGCAGAAAGCAAGGAATCACCCACCCGAGATAGGGAGGATGTCCACACTATAATCTTTTCTCTTCCATTCTCCTTTTGGGATCTTGGGCATTCACTCACATGCACCCGACGTGAGTTTTAAGTCCGGAACTCGAACCATGGTCGACTACGAGGGAGTCCAGCAACACAACCATTATGCCATCTGTTGGTCCCTCATTCACATTTTTCTATAATACAAATTAGGAAAATATTCAGTTTTTAAATAGCAATATCTCATCCAGATGCTCCATACTGAATTTGTGGTGATAGGAGTTTCTTTTTTTTTTTTTGGAGAGGTTTTTGCTATAGGGCACATGCGCTCACCAGAAAGACAGAGACAGAGAGACAGAAAGTGAGAAATCACCCCCCAGGGAGATGGCCACGCCACAATCCCTTTTCCTCCATTCTCCTCTCTGGATCTTGGGCATGCACGCACATGCACCTGGCGTGAAGTTAAACCGCCGGGTCCGGGACTCGGTCGACTACATGGGAGTCCAATGACATAGCCATTATGCTAACTACTGGTCCCTGGTGATAGGAGTTTCTGTGGTCTACATTTTTGGCATATTGTTTAGTGCAGATATTATGTAAGATAATTCTGAAATTTTCTGAAGTAGGAAGACTCAAGTGGATGATCTGTATGAGAGTGTGTGAGTGTGAGTGTGTGTTATAAGCAGAAAGGAAAAATGAGAAGGCAAAGGTAAAGCTTCAGCCAAACAGGAGGCAGCTTTCAACTGCAAAAATCTTAAACAGATCAAAACAAAAACTTCAAATAATTTATTTATTTTTTTATTATATAAAAGCAATGCATACAAATTAAATTTTTAATTATTTTATTTATTTATTCATTTTGCTATAGGGCATATGCAATCACTGGAGAGGAACAAAGAAAGAGAAGGAGAGAGAGAGAAGGAAAGTGAGAAATCACACCCCTTCCCCCAGGCATATGGCTGCAATGCAGTCCCTTCTCTCTTATTCTCTTCTTGGGATTTTGGGCTTGTACACATGCACCCAGTGGGTCTGGGACTCAAACCACACAGTCAGCCATGTAGAATCCAGCCTCAATCTCCACACCACTTGCTGGTCCTTACAATTTAAGTATTTTACTTTATCTTCCTCTTGCCATTTGCAGTTTCATTCCCCAGTGAAAGTCATCATTTCCTATTTTGTGGATATGTGTGAATTTTTCTACAGTGTTTTATTCAGGAACTAGCAAAATGCCTGTGTTATTATGGTCTATTATATAAAAAGGATTATACTATAGAACGTGCTTGACACTATTTTCTTTTCTACTTCATAATATATCTTGGACATCACTTTGTATCAGGACATACATAAATACTCCACTCCTTTTTCATTGTAGCATAGTATACCAATAAGTATATTATTATGATTTTAAAAAAATTATCTATTTATTTAATTCCATTTGTTATTATTATTTTTTAAAATTTTACCACAGAGAAACAGAGAGGGAGAGAAAGGGAAAGTGAGAAAACAAGTCACTAGGTCCAGGACGCAAACCGTGGTCAGCCATTTGGGAATCTAGTGCCTTTAACCACCACACCACCTGCCAGCCTCAGATTCAACCAGGTTCCTGTTGATTAGTGCTTAGATTGAGACCAGTCCTTTGCTTTTATAATGCAAACTAAACTGCAATGAACATTAATTTCTGTGTATCTTTGTACATAAATAGCAGCACAATTGGATGGTAAATTCCTGTAACTATAATTGTTGTCCAAAAGAGTATGTTTAATTAAAATGTTGGTATATTATTTATTGCCAAATTCTGCTCAAAAGTATTTTCTCAATTTATACTTTCATTAATTCTGTTGTGAGACGTCTGTTTTCCTTGCAAACAACATATAATTATTTTCCAGCCTTACAATCTTTACCTTTTAAGCTGTACAATTAATTTATTACTATTTAAGCAAATTGCTGATATATTGGGTCATAGAAAAAGTATGTTTTTCTATATGAAAATGCACATGAATTTCCTAAAGACCCAATAATTTAGTTTTAAATCTACAATTTTATTTAGTGCTTTCTCTTTGTGCTGCCTACTTTACTTTTATATATTTCTCTTCTTTCTCGATTTCTTTTGTATTGATTTTTCTTTTTAACTTTCCATTTAGGTTAAAAATTAACTCTCCATTAGGTTAAAAATTATACAGTAGTTCTATTCTTTCTGTGTTTGCTATACAAGTGATGATAATTTTTATATATCTTAAAATGCCTTTGAATGTCTTTTATTTTAGAGAGGAGATTTTCCTGGGGTTATAATTGTAGTTGGCAGTTTCTTTCTTTCAGTATATTGCTAACAGTACATTCATACGTATTTGTATAATATTTTTCTTCTTGTATATGATTATTTCATATAGCATAAAATGTTTTCAAGAGTCATCTTTTTTACAGCATGTATCAGAATTTTATTCCTTTTAAATAGTATTCTTGAATAACATTCTATGGTATGTATACAGTAGCACATTTTATTTATCCATTCATCCGTTGATAGATACTTGATTCCACTTTTCAGCTATTGTGAATAACGCTACGGTGAACATTTGCATGCAAGTATCTGTAGAGTTTCAGCTTTCAAGTTTTGATGTTTATACCAGACTGGAACTGCTATGTCATGTGAAAATTCTATGCTTAGGTTTTAGAGAAACCATTATATTGTCTTCCACAGTGGCTGCACCATTGTTACCACCAGAAATGTATGAATGTTCCAATTTTTGTACATACGCACCAAGACTTTTTACCTTTTTTTAATTGTTAGAGTGTGTATGTACTTGTGAGACAGAGAGAGAGAAACAGAGGAAAAGAGAGAGAGAGAGAAACAGAGCCCTCTCCAATGGAAGTGGTCATGTGTCATTCCTTTTTACTACATTCTTCTTCCTTTCAGGGTTTTGAGCATGTGTGTGCTGGGTATGTTTTTCAAGCCAACGAGGCCAGGACTTAAACTGTAATTGTCCACATGAGATTCAAGTCCCAATGTACAGTGCTTAACCACTGCAGTACAGGGCTGGGCCACTCCTAACCCCCTATCTTTTTTAAAAATTATAACCAGTCATTTTAGTATTTGTGAAGTTGTATCTCATGGTTTCGATTTGCATTTCCCAAATGAATTATAATGTTGAGCATCATTCCTCATGCTTATTGGGCATTTATTTATCTTCTTTGGAGAGATGTTTATTCAAGTCCCTTGCTAATTTTTAAAGTGGGTTTCGTTTATCTTTCTATTGAGTTGTAAGCATTCTTAATGTATTCTAGATCCTAAGCTCTTATCAGATATATGATTCATAACTATTATTTCCTATTCTCTAGGTTGTCTTTTCATTTTCTTGATAATGTCCTTTGATGTACAAAAGTTTTACATTTTGATTAAGTGCAAATATCTGTTGTAGTTGTTGCTTGTTTTGTCATTGTTAAACAAAAGAATCTATTACCCAATCCAAGGCCATGAAGATTTAGTCCTATATTTCCTTCTAAGAGTGTTTGGTTCAGTTTTACATTTAGGTCATTGGTTTATTTTTGAGCTTACTTTTGCATGCAGTATAAGGTAGGGAGAGGTTCAACTTCGCTCTTTTGCATGTGGAAATCCAGTTGTCTCAGCATCATCTGTTGAAGAGACGATTCTTTCCCCTATTTAATAGACTTAGAACTCAAACTTAGTTTCATTCTTTGAAAATAGTAAGCAATGCTTGTGCAATATTCCTTTATTTGAAGTCTTTTTGGATCTGTTTTTGTTGTTCTTTGTCTCTACTGGCTCTTGCTCATGTGTCTGAGTTTCTGTGTGCCTGGTTATCTTTGGTTGTAAGGAGTGACTGCATTTGAAAATTTAATTGTAGGAGTCATTTGATGCCTGTAATAGTGTGATCTTTTTCAAAGAAAAATTTGCATTTGCTTCTCAGAGCTCTCTTCTTGTGCTACATCTTAATTCAATTTCAAGGCTTTAAGTTCCATGAGTTACTTAGATGACTTGGAGTCAGGTTGTAAGCCCATATGAGAATAAGGTTGCTACTGATTCACCCCTACCCTAAGGTTATAGCTCTTTTGGTCTTAGCTTATACTAGGTAGTGGTTTATCAAATTTCATAACTTTGGTGGATCCTGGGTGGGCCTTCACACTTTCTTTTCCAACCCGACAAGATAGCCAAGATTACAGCTCAATTTTTCAGACAAGTCTTTCAGATTGAAAAATGCTTCTAAGGCAAAATAAACTTTGAGTTCCCAACTTAAACTCTACACCTTAGAATATGTTTAAATTTTAGGCCTACTAATTTTTATTGTATTAGCTTTTTGCTATGTTAAGGGTTATTTAAAAATAGTTTGTTCAGTTCTTGTATATGTAATGATTGGATTGTTAGTCCAAATTACCTAATCAGCATCACCAAAACTAATTGTCCTTGAAAATGCTTATTTCCCCAATAGCCTTGCCAATGTTAATCATTTAAAAATTTATTAATAAAACCATTTTCTTTAAGGATGAATAGAACAAAAATTAAAATTATATTTAGTTTCCACAGTAAAACTCTACTATCTTCCTAATAGAATACATTGAATTTATTTCCAGTCCAAAAAGTCTGGAATGTATGTGCATGGTATGTGATTTGCTTAATTTGGAGGAGAGTAGACCAAGGAATATATAAAGTCTGTCTACAAAGATATAAAGGACTGTCATTGAAAAGAAGTAGTCTTGTTCTATGTGATATTAACTGGTAAGTTTAGGATTGAAAAAGATATTCCAGAACCTGATTTCTTTGTAAAAATTCACTTAATTTTATTTATTATTATTTAATTTGGTATAGGGCACATGTGCTGACCAGAGAGAGAGAGAGAGAAAGGGAAAGTAGGAAAGCAAATCCCCAGGTCCGGGACATGAATCACAGTCAGTCATGGCAAGCCACCACCAGAGCTGGGACTCAAACCACAATCAGCCATATGGGAGTCCATCATCTTAACCATCATGCCACTGGCTGGCCCCAAGAACTTGATTGCTTTCTGATAAAAGGAACATGTTACTAGGATAACTTATGGTAATGAGATTAGAGAATACATGTAAAATAAACACATGAAGATACACAAGTAAAGAAAAGCAGGGATCAGGTGGTCAGACTTCTCTGATGGAGATAGCTATGGTCCCAAACAAGTCCCAGGTTTATTTTTTTAAAGGGCAGAAAATAGGGGAAGGGGAAGTGTAATGTAAAGCCAGTTGTTTTCAGATATAAATTGGCTGAAGATGTGAAGACATTTGGTACCATGTAGTTTTATGTAAATTTTTTCTAATCCTTTTGGGCAAATTCCGATTAAACATATGTGACTTCCTTTAGACCAATACTGCTATGCAGTTTCTGTAACAACAGACAGCTAGAGTATTCACATGTTTTTTTATTATTAATTTTTAAAATTGTTATTCATACATTAAATGGCTATACATCATTTAGATTGTGAAGAGACTTTACCCAGCATGATATACACCTCACTCCAGCCCAGTTGAGACTACTACACACATCCTCATCAACAGATAAAAAAACCATATGGGTGTCCCACAAGTTTCTTACCTCTCCATTTCCCCCCCAAATTTCCTTTCCTCCACTCTTCCCCTCCCACACTCTCTTTCCATTTTGTCTCTAGTGTCCATTACAATTTTTAGTGCTTTTCTATTCTCCAGTCTTTCAGTCTCTACCATAGAGTGTGGACAGTTGACATATGTTAAGTGGAGACATACAATGTCTCTTATAGCCTACTTGCTTCACTCAGCAACAAATCTTCCATATTCGTCCACTTTCTATCAAATTCTGACATTTTGGTGATATTTTTTAAACTTTCTCTACTTGGTGACAGGTTACATTGTTCCCTTGGTGGAGATGTACTACTTGATTCTCTCATCCTTGTAGCTCTTCTTTGATTTTTAGTCATTTGGAATGTATTCACTTCTGGTCAATTTGTTAGAGAGGGATTCTGTGATTATGAACTCATATGTTTCCCCCACTATGAAATTATTTGGTGCTATTTTTTCCCTTTTACTAAGTTCGCAAATGCAGGAATCACAGGGGGAGTTTTGTAATCAGATTTATGAAGAGAATTTCACTATTTTTGCAACCACTACAGTGATGTGCAAAGAATTCTCTAAAACTCACAATGCTCAGATGGTTGGCTACTATGCACCTAATTGTCTCTAGGCAGAGTGTAAGGGTTGAGACTTAAAACAGCAAAGTAGGGTTAAAAAAAAAGAAAGTAGGAAATAAAAATAGGAAGAGAAGGTGAAGAAAAAAGAAGGAAAGTACTAGAAGAAAAAAGAGGAAAAAAAGAGAAAAAAAATCACTTCGCATAAAATGAAATTGGGATGAAAATGGAAAACTGTGTGGCGCGCAAGCATACTGTGTGAAGGCCCAAAACAGGCAAAGATGAAGATGACTAGCAGCTTTCTGTCCTAGGTGAGAAAAAAGACAGAGATTAACAAGAGAAACATCTAAGGAGGGCAGAGAGCTGTTTTTTTAAAGAGAGAAAAAAAGTTCGAAGGGAAGAGGAGAGCAAGAAGGAGCAAAGCAGCCTTCTTATCTGGCTAGCGCTGGGTCTGGGAGGAGGACACTGGTGGAGGGGGAGACTTCACAGCCGTGAAGTTGAACCCAGAGGCCCAAAACAGGCAAAGATGGATATGACTAGCAGCTTTCTGTCCTAATAACAGACCCTCCATCTTAGTTCATTATTGTGTTGCTAAAAGAAATATCTGAGATGATGACTTAAAAAAATAGAGATATAGGGACCAGCAGATGGCATAACAGCTATGTCGCTGGACTCCCATGTAGTTGACCATGGTTTGAGTCCTGGACCCAGTGACTTAAACTCATGTCAGGCACATGTGTGTGCATACCCAAGATCCCAAGAGGAGAATGGAGGAAAAGGTATTGCGGCATGGACATCCCTGCTGGGGAGTGATTTCTTGCTTTCCGTCTCTCTGTCTCTCTCTGTCTTTCTGGTGAGAGCACACACCCTATAGCAAAAACCTCTCCAAAAAAAAAAAAAGTTAGAAATTTAATAACTCATGATTCTAGTGGCTAAAAATTCAAAAGGCATCCCTAAACGGCAGAGAACAGAACTTTTAGTAGAGTGGTCCTCCATGAGTTTCTTTTGTTTTGGTTTGTATCCATAAATCTCTCCTAGAGTATTCACATGTAAATGGTGTTCAATGTCCTGCAAATGACTTCATGGAATCGCATTTCTGCATGTGTCTAAAGGTCAACATGTTTGCTCAGATTGGCTGCTCTCCACAGTTCTGAGAGGTGAGCCAGGCAAACTAAAGCCCTATGTAATCCCAAACCGACAATAGTGCCTGAGTACTAAGCGACCCAAATTAGGCCAATTGGAATAAAAAAGACTGAATTCTCAAACTTTTATTTGAGATAATAGGTTACTGGTCTCTTTCCACCATCCCTGAAGAAGAGAATAGAGGCTGTAGCTGTTGGGCTACCAAAATGAGCCTATCTGAGAGGAAGTGGACCTCAGACATGGGAAGAAAAACCAGACCTTGGTGACATTGGTTAAGTCTTGATGATTCTAAGAAGGAAATTGTTATTTTAGATGGTTCATGTTCTATGTTATAGAGAAGTGAATTCCCATTTTAAGTCAGTTTGGGTTGAGTTTTCTGCCATTTGAAATGGAAAGAATTTTAACTAAAATGGATGGTGAACTCCAATTTACAATAATATTCACACAGACAAGGATGACCAGTCTTCTGAGTAGGTATGAAGGGGAGAACCAGATTATGTAAAAGGTTGGTTTTGAGGACTGTCAACTCTAAAATTTCAGCTTCTTCAAAACTCTCCTTTGTTTTGTTTGTGTTCTACCCAATAGACTTGGTAGTTTCAAAGAGATTCCAAGAACAAGAGATTGACCATCCTTCAGGGCCAAAGGATATAGAAGCTAATACATGTCATAGGCCTTGGATGTATAGCTAATGGAGAAATCCATAATGTTTAATCTTGGAATGAATGGTTGATAGAGAACTGGATTATTCACTCTGCAGTAAATTAAATTTTCTTTTTTAACCAAAACAAGGTTTCCTGACAGTATTTGCATCATAACTTTGGCTGACTAATGAGTTTCTTTGCCCGGATGAATTCTTGATTAGACCTTTGTATCATCTGCCTGGCAGATGAAGGAAAACTGTCTAATTTTAAAGATGTTCATATTCAGACACATATACACAAAAGAAGTTCCAAGTACTGTACTTTAACTCTCAATCATTTAGGCATCCCATGAATATTTATGGAAAATAGATCTGAGTTATTTCAAAGTGTTGAGTTATTTTTAGACTAAAATAAGTAATATTCCCCATCTGTGGATTTAAATTTTTTCTCTCCTTTTGTTGTTATAATTACATACGTTTTAGGTCCAGATGTTGAATTTATTTTTTAGATGGAAAAATTTCTTTTCAAATCAACTGAAATATCAAGTACTTAATAATGATAACTTCCATTTATATATGTCTAATTTTGCAAACTGTTTTCAATTTCCTCAATGTTTAATAGTTAATTAGCACTAACATGTACCAAGTATTTTGTAAGGAATGTTACATGGATTATATTATTTAATTCTCATGAAACCCGGCCAACTAGCTACTATTATTATCCCCATTTTATAGATGAAGAAATTGAAGTGTTAGAACACACAGAGCGAAAATTTAAAACATCTTTCTGACCTGGACCCCAAACTTTTAATTTATTCCCTAAACAATATCTATAAGCCCTATGGTTATTGAAATTCTAATATGGCCACCTGCATGGAAATCTAGAATTCTATCAGCAATTTTATAAAATCATGACATTATTATCTTCATTTATCAGAGGAGGGAAGTTAGATGCACATGGAGTGAAGGATATGACAAGGGGTCACCATTGTTTTATATTTAGCTATAATTCATTTCACTGCCAAGAGAAACCAAAGTAGTATGTCCAGATGAAATAGTACTTCCATTGAGCCAAGGAACCTTTGAGTCCTTTCACAATGTTGTACACACTTGTAATGGAAGTAAGTTTTAAACAAAGAAGAGCAGTGTAAAAAAATTAAAGTATTTACTTTCCTTTAAATTTGATTCTAAACCTATAGAATAGGTGAACTATAGGAATAGTAACTTTCAGTCATTTTTGAAGGCTCTCATCTGCTTCCTTGGGGTCATACACAAGTTCTGGAGACATAACTTGTGGCCAGAAACTGTGAACTGTGACTTTCATTTCCAATAGGTCACAGATATTTTCACTCCCAAGCTTGAAGTGAGGAGTGGAATCTCTTGAAGAAAATGTTTCAGTTACTTTTGTGCCAAGCTCGGGTTCATGATTAGGTATTTACCCAGGGAAAATACTCAATGACTAGATTCTAGTTCCCCTAGTTTTCTCTGAAAACTGTTCTCCTTCCTAAGATCTGGTCCCATCTCTTTTCCCACACTGGCAAAAGTCTCCTTTATGTTGTGGGTCAGCTCCATCTCATTCCCATTCTTGGAACATCTCTTTATTCTCTTGCTTCAAAGGTGTTCCCTTCTCTCTTTATTCTTCCTGCCACCCTATTTCCTATGATTACCAAGGAGCAGAAAATTATGGAAAACAAATGCCATTGTTCTGAGGATGACTTCTTTTCTTTTCTTTTCTCTTTTCTTTTCTTTTCTTTTCTTTTCTTTTCTTTTCTTTTCTTTTCTTTTCTTTTCTTTTCTTTTCTTTTTGAGAAGTTTTTGCTATAGGGTGCATGCACTCGCCAGAAAGACAGAGAAACAGAAAGTGAGAAATCACCTCGTAAGGGGGGATGGCCACACTGCGATCTCTTCTCCTCCATTCTCCTCTCGGGATCTTGGGCACTCACGCACATGCATCCAGAGTGAGTTTAAGCCCCCAGGGCCTGTACTCAAACCGCGGTTGACTACATGGGAGTCCAGCAACATAGCCATTACGCCAACTGCTGGTCCTCGATAACTTCTGTTCTCCACTTTACAACACAACTCCCCAGAGGTTAGGGAGCATGAAGATCCCACTACTTGGTCAGGATGGCATGTTGAGACCAACAGGAAGAACAAAACACCAACTCATGTCTCGAATCACCTGCCACTTAACAACTTCCTTCTGGTTCTTTTTCAAAAGGAAACATCAAAACATCAATGATTGAGTCCTTTTTTTTTTTTTTTTTCCCCTGCCTGGAATACTAATTTCAAGTCCAGATGCAACTCCTTCAGAGATACGTGAGCCTATAGTAGGATTTTAAACAGTTCTGGGGGAACTGGATATGCCTGATTAGAGAACAATAAATGGAAGGCTACTCCTAGAAGTGGGATGCTGGGAATTTATGAGGAAAGGCCAGGCTCAGGTGAATAAAAGTGAGCAGATGGCAGAGCTTCGATCCACATAGGAACTTTGTAGAGAGCAGGTGGAATGACACACACTGTCATGGAGGTAAATGATTTTCATGATAATCAGGATATTTAAACAGACTGAAAGATGACATGTCAGGATATTATAAAGAGGATATTTCAATATACTTTGGGGTGCTTTATTACCAGAGGGCACATTTGAGAGAGAAAGAGAGAGAGAGAGAGAGAATCCCCAGTGGTGTGTGGTCACACTCAATCCCTTTTCCTTCTTTTCTCCATCCTGTGGAGATTTGTGCCTGGAGTGCTTTTCAAGCTGGCAGGACTGGGACTTGGACCATGATTGGCTAAGTGTGATGTGGCTTCCCTTAACCATTAGGCTATGGGGCCAGCCCTGGGAGGACTTGGTCATTAAGGAGACTTTTTACCCTTGGATTCTATGTTAAGAACAATCTGCTGTGCTTATGATCACTATGCATTGTAGATAACTAAGATGGTTAACACTATGTGACAAATACTAAAGAAGAAAAACTATTCTCTTCAAGGACTCTGTGTGTGTATGCGTGTGTGAACGCATGTCTGCACATGCTGTATGTGTTCACTTTCTTTCTGGGAAGGAACCTGATATATCCTGATGAAAGCTTAGGCTTCCAGGCACCCATGACTTTAGAGCTCTCTGAAGAAGATTCCTTGAAATACAGACCAGCTGTCTTTAAGGTAAATGTGAGATTTTCTGCAAAGTGAAGGCTGTTAAACATGAAGAAAGCCAAAGAGATCAAAGGAGGGCTCTGGCTAGAGAAGGCTTGTCTATTCCAGGGTCAGTCAAGGACATAAATCAGAAGGCATTTTTATCTGTGATCTGGTGACCTCATAGCCGATACTCCTTTCATTGATAAAACTGCAAACCATCACTGCCTAGCAGGGTGCTTAGAAGATGATCTAGGTCTAAAGGCTTCCAATCCCTTTTCCTTCTTTTCTCCATCCTGTGGAGATTTGTGCCTGGAGTGTTTTTCAAGCTGGCAGGACTGGGACTTGGACCATGATTGGCTAAGTGTGATGTGGCTTCCCTTAACCATTAGGCTATGGGGCCAGCCCTGGGAGGACTTGGTCATTAAGGAGACTTTTTACCCTTGGATTCTATGTTAAGAACAATCTGCTGTGCTTATGATCACTATGCATTGTAGATAACTAAGATGGTTAACACTATGTGACAAATACTAAAGAAGAAAAACTATTCTCTTCAAGGACTCTGTGTGTGTATGCGTGTGTGAACGCATGTCTGCACATGCTGTATGTGTTCACTTTCTTTCTGGGAAGGAACCTGATATATCCTGATGAAAGCTTAGGCTTCCAGGCACCCATGACTTTAGAGCTCTCTGAAGAAGATTCCTTGAAATACAGACCAGCTGTCTTTAAGGTAAATGTGAGATTTTCTGCAAAGTGAAGGCTGTTAAACATGAAGAAAGCCAAAGAGATCAAAGGAGGGCTCTGGCTAGAGAAGGCTTGTCTATTCCAGGGTCAGTCAAGGACATAAATCAGAAGGCATTTTTATCTGTGATCTGGTGACCTCATAGCCGATACTCCTTTCATTGATAAAACTGCAAACCATCACTGCCTAGCAGGGTGCTTAGAAGATGATCTAGGTCTAAAGGCTTCCTGTTATATGTATGGGGAGGTGAGGTCTGAAAGGTCGAGAAACTTGTCTGCCATCAGACAAAGTTAGTGACTGAGCCTGGAATAGAGTCTTCATTTCAGCCCAGGGTGGCTGGGGAGGTCATGCTTCTCTGCAGGAGTATCTTCCCAAAGCATCAATGTCATGCCAAAATGTGAGAAAATGGTAAGTTTTAACATTTAAACATTTTGCAAGGCTAGGCTGAAAAGAAGAGGACTCTTCTTTCCTTTATACACAAGAAGCATTTCTCATTAGCGCTACACAGACTTAAGGCTACTAAAGTTGAAGGTGTGTAAGATTCACCTGAGGGTCTTGTTAAGCTGCAGATTCCAAGTCTGGAGATTTGGGTTGAGGTCCACGATTCTGCATTTCGAACTAATTCCCAGATGCTGCCACAACGCTGACATGGCCATCTGGGAGGAAGGGGGAGGAGTGGTTTGCCACCAGAGACCAGGCTCAGTTTTTAGCCCATCTCAGCCTCTTCTGAGGGACCTGGAGCGCCACCATCCACATTCAATGAGCTGCACCTCGTGCAAGGCTCACCAATCGCTCGTAAACTCCTTGTAGGGAGAATGAAGCTGGCGCAGCCATTTTCAGCCCTAATCCCTTTCTGCATAGAGAGAATTTCCCTGGTCAGAGTTTGCTAACAAATCCCATATTAGTAGAAGTTTTAAAGCGGTTCCAGATAGGTTACGTTGGCAGCAAGCAGTATCATTGCAAATGACTCCAACTCTATTTAATTTGAAAATCTTCCAGTCACTGGGGCTTAACAATGTTTGTTAAATGGAATTAGAGTAAAGTCTGAGATAGAGACTTTGGGGGCTTCCTCACTGCTTTACAAAATCGAATCGAGTGCATTGTCACACTATTCATTGTCGCCTGCCTGCTCCTTGGCACTCCTTCCACCCCATCAACAAAACTTATTTAGGGCTTATAGAAGTTTATTCTGTGAATTTCATTATCATTTGTGCCATTCATAATTCATCATTTAACGTCTGTGGATGGCAAGGAGTATGAATTTGAGCAGCCCTAGTGGAATAAAATCACAGGGTTAATAATCTCTGCTCTTTGTGAGTAATTGGAAAAATGTTATCCTGGTCACAAGACATTAGCAGAAAACTAGTTCGTGTGGAATTCCTTAGGATAGAAGAAGGTAAGTGGTAAATAAAATAATTTCTTTGTAAGTTTCCCAATTCATACAGCACTGGGGCAAACCTATGGACACTGAATTCTGGGGCTGACCTCTTATTTATTAATAGAAACAGTGTCCATCCAGAGCTATTTGATACAAATAATGAGCATTTAGAATCTCCTTTTCTGGCCCAGATAGTAGCAAGTCGTGCAAACTATTTTGTTTCTTCATTTCACAGTGAGGGTAGAGACTGGTCTGTATCTGCCTACGTAGATCTACCTCGTTGATTTTTAATTCCTGAATATCGCTCAATTGCATGGAGAATCCATATTTTATTAACTGATGACAACTGACAGGCACTGAGGTTGTTTCCTGGTACCTTTAATGTGCAATTTGAAGAAGCAGAGTAGGAGAAAGGTAAAGAAGATTATAATTCCTAAAACCAGATAAAATAAGGTCTGCGTGAAAGCTGGTCACGTTGGAGCTTGGGTGTCTCTTCCCAAGAAATCCTTACTGAGAAGAAAACAGGGGGACATGAAGATAAGGGAGAACTGAAAAGGCCATTGCCTTGGCAGGGGAATAGACAGCCAGTGTTGGAGAGTGCAGAGATGAGTGGAGAGGGAGCAAGAGCATGCACATATTTCCGGGGGGTCAGGGAGAGGCTGGTCTTGCTTCAGAAGCAGCATTCATGAGCTGACAGTTCCTTCTCTAAGGGAGAGAGGCCATGGGTTATTAGAGCAACTTAGCAACTGGCCAGGCACTGTTGCTGAGGAACCCAAGCACAAGAGGAAAGAGTTCACCAAATAAATGAGGCTGAGGGTCTTGTGAAGCCATTTCTAGGCCTGCCTGAGCTAGCAGGGCTGCTCCTAAAAGCCATGTGTCTCCTTTCAGTTTTTGCTCATCTAGTTTTGCAGCAGGTGCCATGTTCTATCATGTGGATCCGGTTGCTGTGTTTCAATACTTCATGTATAGTTACAAGAACCTGGTTCAAAAACTCATGAGCCATTTCTGCCCTCCCATCCCACTGGCACTTGGAAGCCAGCATGGTCTAAATGCAACATCTTACAGTTCAGCTTCTCCTCCCAGAGCTTCCTCTTATTCATCCTCTCTCATCCCTTCTGCCTTTTTTTTTGCTTGGAGCCCCCAGGATCTCCCATCTGTGCTATTGCAGGAGCCTTATAACTAGTTGCTGTGTCTATGGTGTTTCCCCTTGTTGATTCAGCAGGCACCTATGCTTCTGAGGAGCTTCCCAAGTCACAACTCCAAACAAGGACCTCACTTTCTCTAAAACTTTTGATGGCTCACCTTGCCCAGGAGAAACCACTGCCATTCCTCAGCTGGCTCATCATGGCTCTAAGCTCTCTTCCCCTACCCTGTCCAGACTTAGCTCTTACATATCCCGTGAGTGGCCTTGACTCTGCCGAAACAGTCAGAATAGAGGCTGTAGATGCTCTTCACTGCCTTTCTATTTATTTTACTGCCTTTTAACCTAAACACTAAACAATTCCAAAAGCGAACCCCATACCTTCATAAAATAAGAGGTATAAAGATTGGAATTTTTCCTAGGTTAATCCCACTTCCTATGTCATTTAAATTTTCTTTTTCCTTTGACTTACCCTGGCCACAGTCTTGAACTTGAAAATTCCTGTTTTGACCAAGAACCAGCCTGTTTTACTCAGGTTGGACATGTTTCTTTTGCAATACAACTCTTTCTCTAAAGAAAAAAAAATACTTTGAAGGCATGGTATGTGGGAAACCAGAGGTAACCCTGAATTCTGAGAGCCATCCCACACCCTGTGAGAGAGAAAGTCAGAAGGAAAAGAATTTTTGAGCTAATGCTTTACAAGAAAAATGAAGGATAAGAGTTTCTTACATGCTTGCACTCCACCTAAGAAACAGCATTCCATGAATATTGCTTATTTTTGCAGTTTTGTGATTTTTTTTGGCCTTTTTTTCAGCAGCACTTTTTAAAAAAATTTAATTAATTAATTAATTTTAGTTTTGTCCTAGGGTGTGTGTCAGAGAGAGACTCAGGTAGAGAAAAAGTGAGAAATCACCCTCCTGTTGAGAAAATGGTGGCAATGCTACAATCCCTTTTCCTCCATTCTGCTCTCTACTCACAGGGTTTTGGGCACATTCACACATGTGTCTAGTATGTTTCTCAAGTCACTGGATCTGGGACTGAAACCACAGAGTCAGCCACGTGGGATCTAGCGCCTTAACCACCATGCCACCTTCTGGCCCTATCAGCAACATTTCTTTTTTTCTTTTTTGGAGAGGTTTCTGCTATAGGGCGCATGCATGCGCCAGAAAGACAGAGAGAGAGACAGAGAGACAGAAAGTGAGAACCCCCCCCCCCCAGGGGGGATGGCCACGCCACAATCCCTTCTCCTCCATTCTCCTCTTGGGATCTTGAGCAAGCATGCACACATGCCTGGCGTGAGTTTAAGTCACTGGGTCCAGGACTCAAACCTCAGTCGACTACATGGGAGTCCAGAGACATAGCCATTATGCTAACTCCTGGTCCCTCAGCAACATTTCTGATGATGGATTTACCGAAATGTATTCTACTCTGCCCTTGTGTCACCTTTTTTGGTAATCCTAGTTGGCGGTCCAGTTTCCTCATGAGTGACTCCTACTTGATCATGTCAAAGTTGAGTCTTAGACACCATCTAGTGCTCCAGTAGTTTATCCTGGCAGTGCTCTGACACAATGGAAAGCCTGAGCAGGCCAGCATCTTAGGCCAGATACAGTCTGGGGTATTTGATGACCTATAGGCTAGAAGGGAGGGTCTCTGCGTGAAAACCATTCTCAGAGTTTGGAGGATTCATTCCCCCCCCTTTTTTTTTTCTTTTTTAAAAAAATAATTTATTTTATACATTCAATCAGTATATATCCCTTAACTTGTAAAGTGAATTTACCCAATATGAGTACACTTCACACCAATCCAGTTCAGGATACAATACACATTATCATCAACAGATAATATTCCATTTCTATGCCCTATAAATGTCTTGCCTCTCTCTTTTTCTACTTAATTTCTTTCCTCATAATCTCCCCCTTCTCCCGCCCTCTTTCTGCACTGTCTTCAGTATCCTTCACCATTTTCCATGCTTCTATATCCTCTAGTCTTTCAGTTTTTGCCATACAGTGCAGATAGTAGGTATATGTTAAGTGGAGACATACAATGTCTCTCTTTCATAGCCTGGTTTACTTCCCTCAGCAGTAAATCTTCCATATTTGTCCACTTCTATCAAATGCCAGGATCTTGTTATTTTTTATGACTGAGTAGTATTCCATAGAGTATATGTGCCACACTTTTTCAATCCATTCATCTGTTCATGGACATTTGGGTTGGTTCCATGTTTTAGGAATCGTGAATAATACTGCAATAAACATAGATGTACAAGCACTTTTGTGACTGAGCATTCTCCTATCCTTTGGGTAGATAGCCAGGAGTAGAACTGCTGGAACATATGGTAGTTCTATTTGTAGATCCTTGGGGAACCTCCATATTGTTCTCCACAGTGGATTGACTAATTTATATTCCCTCTCCTTTCTTATACCTATAGTCAATCCAGGTCAGTTCATAGGTGTTTCTTTCATAAAGGGAGACTAAACTATTCTGGTAAGAGTAAGTTTTAAGTTCAGGAAAGTTTCATCTGTACAGATGTGGTCTTGTTTTTGGAAGTCCTTGGAGCCAGGGTTGGAAATCCTCAGGCCAGGTCACATCATACTATATAGTGTCTGCCCTACAAGATGTTTAAGTGGACCTTCTGGTTATCATTAATCTTAGAACCATAGTATATCTCCTATAGTATACAATACCTTGGTAATTATTTATTCAATAGTCTCACTTGAAAGAATATATGTATTAATATATGTATTATATGTATGTATGTATGTATGTATATTTGTAATATATATACACTGCACACATACACATACACATGTAAAGTTTGGTGTCTCAAAGCGCAAAGAAGGCATGCTTTGCACTGCGTTTCTTAACCCACTAACTTTGGTGTCAAGGGAATATGAAAGGATTTCATCTAGATTTTGATTATTTGGGGTCTGATGACCTGAGATTCTCCTTTATTAATAAAAAACATTGAAACTAAGCTGATTGAAATTTACTGACTTAAGCTTTGAAAACTCTTCTGTCCACATTCTGGCAAGATTTTTTTTTTTTTTTTTGAAGTTGCCAGAGAGTACCAGAGAGAAACAGAGGGACAAAAGGAAAGGAAGAAAACATTTTCCATGGGGAATGGTCATGATGTAATCCTTTCTCATCCATTTCTCCATTTCTGTTGTGATTTAGGGCATACATACACCCATGCCCAGTATGTTTTAAAAACTGCCATGGCCAGTATTCAAATCACAATTGGCGAGAGCCAGCAGTTAGCGTAATGGCTATGTCGCTGGACTCCCATGTAGTTGACCACGGTTCACGTCCCAGACCCGGTGGCTTAAAACTCACGCTGGGCACGTGTGCGTGCGTGCCCAAGATCCCGAGAGGAGAATGGAAAAGAAGGGATTGCGGTGTGACCATCCCCCCTGGGGGATGACTTCTCGCTTTCTGTCTCTCTGTCTCTCTCTGCCTGTCTGGCGAGCGCACGTGCCCTATAGCAAAAACCTCTCCAAAAAAAAAAAAAATAATCACAATTGGCTGTGTGGGGATCTGACTCCCATACACTAGGTCATGGGGCCAGATCCTGGCAAGCTTTTTAAATTAACACCTACTACTCCTAACCATGTGTGGTTTGCAGAAAGATGACAGCCTTTTTTCTGGTAATTATCTGATTACTATCTCCTGTGGATGGAGGAGTGAGACCTTGGAAGAAGAATGATTTAGAGGCACAGACTCAGAGACGATGCTGTGTTCAGTTGGCCAGTTACCCAAGATGGACATATATTTTTTGAAATGTAGCCGTCTCTCTAAAGAAAGGCCTATATCCGATTATATATACCAATAGAGTACTTACAAATACCTTGCTGTGAGAGCTATTCATCCTCAGAGGGGAAATAATTGAGTTGAAGATCAGTCTTATTGATTTTTGTCTGATGCAGTTATTTGATTTGTTTCCAAGTTTTGTTTTCTTTTTTGTTTTTGTTTTTTCTGCCACCAGAAACTTTTACTTTGCCAATATGCTTCACAGGAAACAAATGAAGGCTAGTTGGAAATGTGGGAAAGGAGGTTGTTCATTTATTTACTGCCTAAGTTTAACAATGGGAATGCCAGATTTATAACTCAATCCTTTCTAGGCATTGTCTTTCGGTTTTGCATTTTCCCATTGGGATAACCGATATTTATATGCAAAGTAATTTAAAATAGTTATGACTAGCTTTAAGGCATGCCAGAAAATTACATTTTTTTAAGGATCTTTCCCTCCTTCCCCCAGGAATGATTTTTAAAAAAATTATCCTTGCTAGCAGTGAATTTCTGCATGCCTTTTTCTTATTTGCAGCAACTATTTGTTGAAGACTGGATTTGGATAAATACTTTGGGTGGCTCTCAGCTTTATAAAAGGAAGGGAGATTAAGAGGGCATGCTGGTGCTTCACTGCCAGCGTTTTTACAGGAACCAGACAAGTTTCTATGGTTCCTCTGGAAGATTACTCTGAAAAATTGAAAAGAGGCTTTTGGAACCTGAAGTTCACAACTGACCCTCTTTTAAGGGAGATGAGGAAAGTGCAGACTTTTAGTTATGTGTAATGTGGTCCACATGATATACAGGGACATTTCAAAAAATTATGCCTGTGGACAACAAAACCATAATTGGATATTTTAGAGAAATTAAATGCTAATGGACGCCTAACGAGTTTCTAATAACACGACTGGAAATGTGAAAAAGAAAACATTCTGCCATTACTACAGTTTTTTTCCTCTGAGGTTTGCATATATCCCCTACCCATAATGGTTATTAATTATAAATTGGTATCTCCACAAAATTGTATTTACTGCTTGAATGTTTTAGGCTAAGAAATACCTAAATTTGGGACCTTCGTTTTGTTCTTTTCACATTGTATTAAACTTCTGAATCAATGCATTTTTTTTTCTGCCTTCGATATTCTTGTGTAGAATAAAAGACTCTCTAGATTTTGAGAGTCTTGCTATTAAAATGCAACCCCAGACCTGTTGGTCTACCCAAACTCTGAAAAAGTGACTGAGCGTCACTTGATCATTGATCATGTAGGCTTGTCTGAAGCACATCTCAGAGGAGGCAAATGCATTAAAAGAGGTTCATGAATTGCTCTGAAAATACCACGAGAACACAGAGTCCTGAAGGCTCTGTCCTTTTTCACCTTCGTGCAATATTGATGGATCAGGTGTGTGGGAGCGTGAGGTGGAGTCAGAGCCAGACTGTGTGTGGGCAGATTTTTCTCTCATTGCCAGTGACTTTGCTGGAGCAGGGCGATACAATACAAATACCACAAACTCTAATACAGAATCCTTTTCAAATCTGTTTATCTCCTCCTCTAGAACTAAGCCATAGGATGGGATTTTGGGAACTGTTACAGGCCAGCGGATGAGCAGATTTGGCCACTAGACATTAATACTGTTACAAACTTAGACCAACCCCACTCCAAGGGGTAGTCACCCAACAGAAGCAGCTCGTGATATAACACAAATTGATTGAACAGGGCTGTGAATGTCAGAAATATGGAGGTTTTATGGACAAAGTAGTTTTTGAGCTGCTGAATATTTTCGATATACTTGATAAACTTCCACAGACTCTCTACTTCCTGAGAGTCAATAGGCAAGAATTAGAGTGCTGTTTTTGGATTGTCTATTAACAAAAGCAAGTCTGCCAATCTACATAGGGTGAAGTAGACCCTTATGAATAAGAACAAGTTGCTCACCACGGGTAAGGGTATATTAAGTACAATTAAATCACAATTAGGAGGTAAGGTTGTTGTTCGTGTTTACAACTTGGTTCTAAGTTTTATAATGGCATCAAGCTGTGGATTGAAATTTATTGGTAGCCAAGATGGAATGCGTATTACAAAGATCGCTGGGACTAGATGTCAAAGCATATAGTTTGAGATCCAGCCTTGTGTGATTTGGGGGAAATCATGTCAGATCTCTGAACTTCATGAACCCATTTGGAAAAAGAGAGTCTGCAGGCAGTACTGGTTCCTCTACAGTTATCAGAAATGCATGGGGGCATTTTTGGACTTACTGGCACAGTGATGGCAGACTGTGCTGTAGACATTTAGTGGAGAGAGTAAACGTCTTACAGTGCAGGGGATATTGAAGCCCAAAGAAGAATGATCTCATTAAAAATGCTAATCATATCCCAGCTGAGAAACATTGATGATCTTGATCTGTCTTGTAGCTGTGGCTATCCATGACTAGCAGAGGTCATGAGAAATGGGCTGAGCATGAGAACTTCTTGGTCTGTTTGTTTGCTTATTTATTTATTTATTTTTTCAACAAGCTCCTCTTATAGGAAATAAGATAATAACATTTTCAGCCAGCTTCAGGATTTCTGCTAGGTCGTGGTGGTCTCTGACACTTCTGTAAATCTTTTTCTATTTCCTTGTTACGTGTTTGAGAGCACCTGAGCCTTTCGTGGACCACCATAGTGTAAGTCAGCACTCTCTTTCCCCTTAGCTTGCTCCTGCCTGTGTGTGGAGGCTGCCCAAGTGTAGGTGGGAATGCACAGGACAGTGTAAATAGCAGACTCCTGCTTCTGCGTGTGTCTCGGAGATTAACGTTTCCAGAACAAAATCAAATAATGCTCTGTGAAAACAGTCACCTTGGCCCCAAAGCGATGGGCTAAAAATGTTCATTTTCCTGGAGGAATTGAACAGTGACTGAAGCACAGGAATCCGAATGGAAAAGGACAACTTCCTTATTTTACAGAGAGGACAGTCGAGGAGGACTTACCTGAGACAGAGGAGAGGTGCGCACGGAGTTGTTGAGTGCGGTCTTGAGATGGGTCTAGGCTGTCAGGGGAGAGGGCGGGGCTTTGCCAGTAAGTGACAAGAATTCATCTTCTGCATACCTATTTCCATCTTTACTAGGCCAAGCTACATTAGAATAACAGAAGCTTCATTTTATTTAGCAAGCCGAGAAAAAATTCTAAAAGCTTTGCATGCACCGTTCTTTCAACATTTACAATAACTGCGATTTTATAGATGATGCAACTGAGGCTCATTTCAAAAGTTGAGGAACTGGCTAGAGGTCACACAGCTTGTAAGTGATGGAGACACTAGTCTGATGTGAGTCTTCCTAACTCCCGTGCCCATGATGCAAAGTTGTTTACAGTGCCTCCTCTTTGCTCTCCCTGGTGGAAAGGAGGGGAGGGTGGGACAGGGTACATTTTGTCATTATAAATCCACATCCTATTTTTTGGCAAACAGAGGAAAGGCAGAAAGCTTTTCTGCATCTGCTTCCTCTTAATTGTCTTCAGCTTAACCAC
The DNA here is from genome assembly GCF_000334495.1 of Tupaia belangeri chinensis. Taxonomy (NCBI): domain Eukaryota; kingdom Metazoa; phylum Chordata; class Mammalia; order Scandentia; family Tupaiidae; genus Tupaia; species Tupaia belangeri. Next base: position 5,087,020 of record NW_006203646.1, read on the forward strand.
TATGCATTATCCCTTTTCTATAGCATATCCAAGACCCAGGGACTTTTTAAAGACATAACCCTTTATTTTGGTCTCTAAAGACTGTTTCAAGGGGTTGTCCTGTGCTCATTTGAAGACATCAACCTGACTGGTTTATTCTGTTCAAGTTCATGACCAAGATGACATCACAGCTATTAAAGAAAAGAGTATCTTGGTTTTGTGCCAGACCCTGAGCAGAGGCTGGTTGTGGGTGACATCCTAACAGCCAAGGGCCCATGTGTCTACCAGCCAATCACCAGCGATTCACATTTCCCTAGGAAAGAGAAGAATAAATCCCACAGGTGCTTAGTCAGAAAAAACCCTGAAATAAAAGACACATGAACAAGAGGAAAAAAAAAACAGAAGTATTTTAGCATGTACATTTCATATATACATGGGTGACACCTAGGGAATGAGTAGTTCTGAGAGAGGAGGTTTGAATTCTAGCCTATATAGCATCTTCAACAAAGAACAATACATTCTAGAAAAGCGACAAGACAAAGGAAAGCACTTGGAGTCTCTTAAGGGAAGGCAAGTAACTGGCACAGAGAGGCTAGTTAGTGAAGGTCATTTATGGAGATTCTTTTGCTACCATGTCTGGGCTGCTAAAGGATGCAAAGTCGTCTTCAGTGGTTTATCTTTGTTCTCCCTGCAAGGAGGGGCGTATGGGACAGTGTACATAGTTGCCCAGCCCATGAAGGCTATTTTATTGGATGGCCTTCTGTTGTAAATGGAGGAAACTTCACTCAGCAGAACAGTAGGCTTTATCATGCTTTTGTAAAGAGGAAGGAGAGAGGTGCTGTGAAATGCAGGACTCAGGAGGCCCCCAGGAATCCCAGCTCTCAGTTTGCTTCTCTCTCCGTTGCTTCACTCCTTCCTGAAGATGGCCTGTGCGCGATTTTGTGCGAGCCCATTTGGTGAGGGTGTTGGCATTCCTAGACTTCCAGCCTCTTAGGACTGTCACGGCAGAGACAAAAGGCAAGCTTTCTTATTGATTCCAGCAAACCCCAATTCCCCTCCTTCCTGGAAGATTCTGCTAGAGTCCTTTTCCACTCCTAATGAAATGGTGTAGCCTTGGAGCTAGGGTGGTACCTTGGGTGGTTCCAAAGAGGTTAAGGGACAAAGCAGAAATGGCTGTTTTTTTTTGTTTTTTGGTTATTTTTTGGAGAGGTTTTTGCTATAGGGCACGTGCGCTCGCCAGACAGACAGAGAGAGAGACAGAGAGACAGAAAGAGAGAAATCACCCCCCAGGGGGATGGCCACACTGCAATCCCTTCTCCTCCATTCTCCTCTTGGGATCTTGGGCCCGCATGCACACATGCCCAGTGTGAGTTTCAAGCCACCGGGTCTGGGACGCAAACTGCGGTCGTCTACGTGGGAGTCCAGCGACATAGCCATTACCAAAATGGCTGTTTTTATAACTATGGGAGAAAATGTTTTGGTCATCCAAAACTACAAATATGCACAGTGTAATCAAAGCCAAAGTATGTATTGGATCATCGGAAAAGTCATGACATATTTTTCTATTTTCCTGCGCATGCCCATGACCTAATATCATAGGAGATCTTCTGACTGAAGTTCAAAAATATAGAGTAAGATGTTAAGTCAGAGAAAAGTTGATGGAGAGGGTAGAACTTTGACAAGACTAGAATATTGGAAAGAAATTAAGACGCTGAGAGAGTTGTATTTTGTAAGGACCAATGAGGGAATGAATCTTATGAGGTTGAGAGTTATGGAGGTTACATACCTGATCCTTCACAGTACTTTCACTTATAGGGATCTGGTTTCCTCCTAAGCACACAGTAGGTGCTCACTAATTCTTGTAATAATGATGGTCACCTTCACTAGTGACTTCAGTTACTACTACAGACTTTTAAAAACAGAATTATTTATTTAACTTAATTTATTATTACTTTTAAATTTTACTATAGGGCACACACATTTACCAGAGAGAGAGAGAAAGAGAGAGTGAGAAAGCAAGAAGTCAGGTCTGAGATTAGAACTGCTGTCAGCCATGTGGGAATCCAGCGCCTTAACCACCATGCCACCTGCTGGTCCCACTTGCTGTAGACTTTTAACTCAGTGGTTGACATATTTTGTTTTAAAGGACCAGATAGTAAATATTTTTGTATTTGTGGGCCATACAGTAGTTTCTGTTTTGTTTTAGTTTTATATCCCAGAAGACATGCGCACACACAGGAGAGGAAGAGAGTGGAGGAGGCACCCCTCCCCGCCGTGGTCATGCCACAGCACTTTTCCCTCTAATTCTCTATCCTGTCAGGATCCTGGCCTAGTGCATGTGCACCGGGGTGCTTTGCAAGCCTACAGGCTAGAACTAGAAACCTGGTCAGTCATGTGGGATCTGGCTTCCTCTGTACTATGCTTACAAAGGGCCCACAGGCTGTGGTGTACTTCATAAGCCGAACTGGGCTGTGATAGCGCAAGAGTACCACAGCAATCTAAAGAAATTGTTGTAGTAAAACTTAACTGCACTGGATTTGGCTTGCAGGCTATAATTTCCTGATTCCACAGCTCCCTCCTCTTCCTGCTTTTACCCTTGCTAACCTCCAGCAAAGTCTATAGGTAACAGTCAGAGCGACCTTTTTCAAGGTGCATTCAGAACATACCACCCTCTTGCACTGAGACTTTCAGTGGCTGGCATATTTATTTTTTTTAAAATGCTACCTCCTTATGGTGAGCCCAAGGCCCCGCCATGTTGCGCCCCTGCTCCCCTCTTAGACCTTGCTGAGGATGTGCACCACCTCTGTGGCTGACTTCTGACTGGGGACATACGTGGCTCTGTCCTGCTTCAGGCCCAAAGTCCATCCTACCTTTGTTCTTTAGCCTTCAGTTCTTTGTTAAATAGAGCTTGCTCGTAGTGCTCATCTGTAATTCACCCTGTCTGAAACTGGGGATGTCCCCTCGCCATTTTTCTAACTACATTGTTTTTTCTTAAATCCCCCTGACACTTATCACAATGTGTAATTATCCACTCTTTTATTTACTTCTTGTCTGGTCTTCTCATTAGAATAGGAGCTCAAGGAGAGCAGAGACCATGTCTGTTTGGACCATCCTTATGTCTTTAAGTCCTAGAAAAGTACCAGGTACACAGTGGCTCTCTAGAACAGTCTGAATGAATTAACACAGAGATTAGAGAGTTTTGGGGACCAGCGATTAGTGTAATGACTATGTCGCTGGACTCCCATGTAGTCAACCATGGTTCAAGTCCCGGACCCAGTGGCTTAAAACTCACGCTCGGCGCATGTGCTTGCGTGCCCAGGATCCCAAGAGGAGAATGGAGGAGAAGGGACTGCGGCGTGGCCATCTTCCCTGGGGGGTGATTTCTTGCTTTCTGTCTTTCTGCCTCTCTCTGTCTTTCTGGTGAGTGCACACGCCCTATAGCAAAAACCTCTCAAAAAAAAAAATTAAATAAGAGTTTTGCTACTTACTGTAATCTTGCCCTGCTTCATATTTGAAATATGAGCTGTTTATATGAAAGAATCAGGGGGTAATTCTGGCTGTCTAGAAGTTCTAATTCTCAAACCAGGTGGTCTTCTTTATTAGCAATTTAGGTTTATTTAAAAATTATATTTCAAATGTACAGAAAAAGACAGAGTCATTTATGTGCCACTCAGTTACTATTTCCATGTTTTAGATTCTTTCTGTATTATACACATTTTAGGTTTTTTTTTTTTTAATTTTTAGAGGGATTTTTGCTATGGGGCATGTGTGTGCGCCAGAAAGACAGAGAGAGTCAGAAAGCGAGAAGTCACCTCCCAGGGCCAATGGCCAGGCCACATTCTCTTCTCCATTCTCCTCTCGGGATCTTGAGCATGCATGCACACATGACCAGCATGAGTATCAAGCTGCTGGATCTGGGACTGGAGCTATGGTCGACTACATGGGAATCCAAAGTGTAACCACTAAGCTATCTGCTGATCCCTTAAGTTAATTTTTAAATGCTAAACATTTGTAAATTAAATTAAAAAAAAAAAACTAAAAAGCAATTTAGTTCCTTCTCAGGCTTTGTTTTCTGGAGTGGGGATTGTTTCTGAGAACATTCTGGTTAAGAAAGAACCACATCTTCTTAAATGCGTGTCTCCTGGGTCGGTGCATAGTCTCCTCCAATCTTAGCATAATAGTTAGCTATTTTCTCCCCACTTCTCAAGAATATGAAGCCAGATCATAACAAGTTACCTCATCTTGGATAGTTTTCAGTTTTATTCTGAGAAGCTGGTTGCCAAAAACCTACACTAAGAAAATAGACTAAAACCAAACATAAAATTTAACCAAGTGTTCTTACAGGCAAGGTAGGAAAACATCACTGTCTTTTATGGTGTCATAAAAACAAACAGTGATTTTTCAGGAGACAGAATGTCTCCTTCTTTAATATAAAAGATCACAATCATTCATCTGTATCCCAGGTTTATTCAACATTTTCTTCATCATCCCCCCTGGAAGCCCCTTGTCTCCTCACTAGACTTCTCCCCCTTTTCTGCTTTTGAAGATGAGCTCCACAGGGCCGGTCTGGACAGAGCCCTCAACCTGACTCCTACTCCTTGTTAGCCCTGCGTGTGTATGAGAGAAAAGGAGCTACGTCCTCTGAGTGTTACTGTGAAGTTCCTGATTAAGTGTAGGATGTGACTTTCGAGCATTAAGTCCTTAACATTCACCAAGCCTGCCTAAGTCACAAGAGGTCAACATTGAATATTCTCCTCATTTTAACAGCTGGCAGAGTAAACTGTTGAGCTGCTGTGACTCTCGCGACTCGGGGGCCACTGTCAGGGATTTTGATAACCCCCGGCTGTCAGTCTTAAGGTTGCTGCTTGTGAGGCATCTTAGGTAAACCCTCTACTCTGCGTGGGGGAAAACCCTTTCACTGGAGGAAGTTCTACAGAAGACCTGTGTGTAACACAGTGGCAAAGAACTGGGTTTAGATGTCTCTGCTACCAATAACTAGCTGTGTGATGTGGGGCAAATTAAGGAACCTCTGTGCGTTCACTTCCCTGCCCGTAACCTAGGAATAGCAATAGTATCCTCTCATTCAATTGTTAGGAGAACTAAATGAGAGAACACCTGTAAAATGCTTAGCCTGGTGTCAGGCACATGGAAAGTCCTTGAGAGATGCTAGATACAACCCGAGATCTCTGGAAGAAAAGGTGCCCTGTTTGAAGCCCTACCTGCCATTTGTCTTGATCCCCTACCCCACCTATTTGTGTCCCTGAAACATTTTCATAGAACCCCCAAATCTTTGCAGAATCTTTAGTTCTCCCCTGGGATTTTCAGATTCCTTGATTTCCTGGAGACTACCAGGTTTGTCTTCCCACCATAAATTTTAAGATGAAATTAATAAAGCAGCTGCCCATGGTTCTCAGATGTCACCAGTGTGACCTCAGAACAGAACAGGGTGTTTTTAACGGCCCTGTAGGCAGTCTTCCTTCCAGGTTGGAATGGGGTAGGCAGACCAGTCAGCTGTCCTCGTGGTCCTAAAGAGATGGCTCCAGGAGCTCCTTGCCTTCTAGAGCATCATCCTCTGTGAGGCTCTGAGAGGTTTTTTGGGAAGGTGGAGACTCACCGTTGGCTCCCCTGGGCTGGTAGCCCTGGTACCAGTAGGAAGCCTCACATACCGGCAAGTGATGAGATTACCTGCTTGTAAACTCATTGTTGTGACATCAGATAGCCTGGATTTTCTCCCAGGTCTCCTTAGAGGCTGATTAAAAACTCATCTACCCCCTCCCCATTCCTTTTTCCCTCCTCTTCATGCAAGTCCACCACTCTTTGCTGCATATCCCGTGGCAAGTTGACAGAACCATCTAACTTCTCACTTCGCTCTCCTGGTTTACTATCTGTTTTTGACAATCCGGCTTCAATCACAGGCAGCCTCAGCGGGGCCTATCCATCATGCCTGCACCATCAACCCCGCGATTCTCTGCAGCACTGGGCTGTTTAGTTTCCATCCGACTGGCCAAGTTCGTCTGTTCCTCCTCAAAGTTTGTCCCTGCCACACTGCTGCTCCTCCCTGACTGCCTAATCTGAAGTCACCTTGGATTGTTGAAATCGTAATATATCCTTTAAGGAAGCCAAAGTGTCCCAGTGTTTATAAAAGCTGATTTGTGTGAGTGGGCACAAGGGAGATGCCCAGTTGCTGTGTTTCCTAGGATTTTCTTTTTTAGCTGGTTTGATAGATTAAGTTCTTTCCAATAAAGTATTCACCTCCCCTATCCAATACATTGTTGGTAGAGAATTGGTCCTAAGAATTCTGAAATGTATCATCTCTTCTTTACAGAGTTAGGAAAGAAAACAGGGAAATATTGGCCAACTCCTGATACATTTGATACATGAATCTACATCTCAAATTTTATATATAAAATATTTTCTTTTTCCCCTGGCACACAAAAGGGTAGAGGACACAGGTCAGGTGGAAGAATGGGGTGTTTGTCTGAAAGTCAGGGTGAAGTCCCAGCTATCACTTACTCACCAGTGACCTCACGCTTTCCTTCCCTAGACTCAGTTCCATTCTGTGCAGAATGGGGAATCACTGAGGTTTAAAGGGAATTGTAAAGATTGATGTGTGGCGGTGCCTTTTGCTCAGTATCTGGCATTTCGTAGGCGCTCAGCAAATCTTTCTCAAGCTAGTCAACTAGACAAAGAGTTGATTGAACATGATCATTTTTAAGTAAGGTATTGGAGTTTCATTTGGTGATGAATTAAGTCACTTTTTTATTTTTAAGGAAAAAACTCCAAATGTATAAAGAATAACATTTTAAAAGTTTTATCTCTGGACTGACTCTGTGATCTAGAGGTTAAAGGAGCTGAGTCCCATATGATCTACTGTATGGTTTGAATCTTGGTTCTATTTGCCTTGAAAAAATATGCCAGTAGTGTGTGCACACATATCCCAAATCCAGCAGGATGGAGAGGTAAAGGAGAAGGAATTGTGGCATGAATACACCCTACTGGGGGTTCTTTCTCCTTCTCCCTTCCCCTCTGTCTTTCTGTCCTTATCTGGCAAGCAAACGTGTACTTTGGCAAAAAAATAAACAAACAACCACCCCCACCCCCACCACCAAAAAAAAAAAAAAAAAAAAAGACAAATTTCATTTCATCAAACAGAACTAACATGATTATTTTGGTGGTTGACACCCCAAGATTCATTCTACCCAGAATGACTTGTCTAAGTGACTATTGCTAGCCGTAATGTACTTGCTAGTATTTAATTTAGGAATGAGTATATTTGGTTTAGTAAGTGAGTGAGTGACCCAATTCTGGCCATGAAGACAGAGAAAGAACTTGTGTGGGGAATTTTACAAAAGTTTCCTAACTTCTGAGAAAAAAAATAAAAGAAGATATTTATCCTTTCTGCCCCTATAATGGCTGAATCTCAATGTGATGCTGGAACTGTGGCAGTCATCTTGTGACTGTGAGTACCAACTGAGGGGCAAAGCCATCACACTGAGTGAGTGTGGCAGGGCAAAGGGATAGATCAAACATGCTTCTTTGATGCTGCTTTTAAGCCACATTAGTCAACCTTGCAAATAGCTCTATTATTTATATTTCCTATTAGATTATTGTCTAAGCCTCTGAGTCACAATTTTTCTGTTATTTGTAGCCCAAAGCATCTACTTGATATAATAATTACTAACATTTACTGTCTACCCCTGCACCAAATTACACACTATGTTAATTGCTATGGCTTAATAGCATGATAGTTGGTAGGGAAGTCTCTTTATTCTTTTTAAAGAATGCCTCAGTTGTTCTTGATTCTTTGCTCCTTCGTATAAATTCAAAATTCATCTTTTCCATTTACACACACATAGTTTTACTTGTTTACTTAAGGATTTTGCCATAGGGTGTATGCATTTGCTAGAGACAGAGACAGTGACAGGGAAAGTGAGAAATCAGTATCCAGGGGGAATGGCCATGCTACAATCCCTTCTTCTTTCTCCTCTTGGGATTTTTGGGTATACCCAGTGTGATTTTCAAGCCACTGGGTCCAAGACTTAAACCGTGGTCAGCCATATAGGAGTACAATGCCTTAACCGCCACCTACCTGCTGGTCCCCCATTCCACTACCACCCCCCTAGACTTTTGAAAAGCAACAACGACAACTAGAATATTAACAATAGCTCCCTCAGGATTATTTGAAAGCGAATTTACATCTTTATAATAAAATATTATTAAGTTCATAGTAAATATCTGTTTATTTAGGTTTTTAATGTTTTATACAGTTGTTTTTATTTTTAATTAATGAATTTTGTACTTAACCAAAACTTCACATATCTGATGCTATTACAAAAAGGATCCCTAAAATATTACCTTTTCCAGCAATTGCTCATGTGTAAAAGCACAGCTGATGGCTGTGTATTGATCTTATACCCCACAACCTTTTGAATTCTTAGTTGTTTTGAACCTTTTTCCTTATATACTTTTGATTTTATATATAAGCAACATAGTTTGTACTTCCTTCTGCATATTTTTTAATACCATTTTTCATATGATATTTGGAAAAGTTATGGAAAACTTGCAGAATAAAAATAATATAAATTACATGTATATACTGTTGTATAATAAAGAACTGACCTTGCTTTTGTCCCTAGCTCTTGGGAGGTAACTTCTAAATCCTTGGAATTTCATAAATGATAGGAATGATGTTATTACTCCTGGTGGGTCGCTTGAACCAGACCTGAGTTTATGCTAATGAGGTGACTCAGGGTAGAGGCTGCCCATCACTGAAAGACTAGCCATGTGATTAAATGGTGGAGGCTGGGACTTTGAGGAGGGGTGGGAGGTCAGAGATTGAGTTGAATAATGTGGGCAATAATTTAATCAGTCATTGCCTATATAATGAAATTATTACCAGACCTAAACAAGGTCATCACCTGATGCACACTAAGGCCAGAACGCTGAAACACCGGGGTTGTTGAGGAGAAAAAGAAGGTCGAAACAAAGGGGACAGGAGGTAATTGTCAAATCTGCCTCCCCTGAAGTGAAAAGGTAAAGTCTTTAATTGAAGAATAATCCCTGTCCAAGTCCTCAATCAGATCCTATATGCAAATGTGAATTGAAACAGGTGCAGTCCTGATTGGTCAACTGGAACTGCAGCTTCATTGGCTCCCACATTTTGCCATGTAAATTAAGGCTTGAACCTAGCACAGTTCTGACTGGTTGATCAGAGCCGCAATATCACGCACAGCCCCACCTTTCACCTCCCTGCAGCTGGAGTTTAGCTCATTCGGCCCTCTCCAGAGCACACTTCTTAAGAAAAGTTAATACAAGGCCTTTCTTTCTTAAGCCAGCTAGCATAGAAAAAAAAAAAAAAAAAAAGAAAAGAAAAAAGGGGGTAAAATAGTCCTACGACATACTGCCCTGAGCTATGAGCTATGTGACAATTACAGGGTAGGTATTTCTTTTTTCTTTTTTTTTTGGAGAGATTTTCACTATAGGTTGCGTGTGCTCGTCAGACAGACAGAGAGAGACATAGAGACAGAAAGCGAGAAATCACCCCCCAGGGGGGATGGTCACGCTGCAATCCCTTCTCCTCCATTCTCCTCTCGGGATCTTGGGCACGCACGCACACGCGCCCAGCGTGAGTTTTAAGTCACTGGGTCCGGGATGCGAACCGCAGTCGATTACGTGGGAATCCAGCGACATAGCCATTATGCTAACTGCTGATTCCCAGGGTAGGCATTTCTTATGAAAACATTTAGGACAAGTTAAGCAAGTAAGGCTTGTTACAGTTCGACAAGTAAACAAATAACGTTTAAGCACATCTACTCAACTTTGTTTCCCAGTTTCAGCATCTAATGAAAGTCTGGAAGCTGAGGCTTGGGGAGAACCTCCCTGATTGATAGTCACTCTTCAATGTTCCAGGAAGATGCTGTGTCCTGAGGACCTGGAAGCTACACATTTCATGCCTTCTCAGACCTCACCCTATGCATCTGTTCATTTGGTTGGTCTTGATTTTTATCTTTTATAATAAAACCATAATATGTATAGTATATTGCTTAGGAGCAAATATCTATATTTTTTCACTACTGAACATATTTGTTGTAAGTTTTTATTTTTTTATCTTTTCTTTTGGAAAGGTTTTTGCTATAGGGCACGTGCGCTCATCAGAAAGACAGAGAGAGACACAGAAAGTGAGAAATCATCCCCCAGGGGAATGGCCAGGGCGCAATCCCTTCTCCTCCATTCTCCTCTCAGGATCTTGGGCATGCATGCACACGCGCTCAGCGTGAGTTTAAGCTACTGTGTCTGGGACTTGAACCGTGGTTGGCTACATGGGAGTCCAGCGACATAGCCATTATGCTAACTGCTGATCTCTGTTGTAAGTTTTTGATGTATTCTTTTACCAGGTTAAGAATTTCCATTATTTCACTGATTGTTTTTATGATAAATGTTGATATTTATCAATTTTTTTGGTATATGTTGACTTTTTTTCTTCTGGTACTGTTAAGCAATTCTTATATTCAGATAGGCATGTTTTTTTATTAATTGTTTTGCTAGTATTTTATTTAGGAGTTTTACACGTTATCATTCTATCCTGCAAATGGGAATATTTTTGTCTTTCTTTCTGAGTAATTTCTGCAGGTCTGTCTTCTAATCTATGAATTTCCTTATTCATAATGTTTAATCTCTATTTATTCCACCCATTGATAAAAATATATAATAAAAAATACTGCATTATAAAACTGTAATAATAAACAATATTTATATATTATTCCAAGTTATTTGGTTGCTATTTTGATAGCCTTCTGATTCTACCTGTCATTTTAAAAATGACTTCATGGAGTGTCATTTTACATTTCTGTCTGATAATTGAAATATCGCAACTTCTTAAGGAGACTAGAATCTAAATCTGTTACATATAGTTATTCATACTGACTCTTACTCATGGTACCTGTATGTCTGGTAACTTTTGGTGTGGGGTAGATTTTATATTGGAGACAGTTTTTTCCAGAGAGGCTTGAAATGATTTTCCTTATGCTGTGAGCAAGGGAGTGCTACCAATATGAGACAACTTAAGTTTATCCCCAGACTTGTTGGTTTATTTTGTGCAACCCAGATTTAACCTCCACTCCCAGCTTGCTATTGGTTTAAGAGCTAGTCTTACAATTGAAACACTGATTGTATGCAACTATCCTGTTCCTATGTACATAATGCTCATAAGGCTCTTGCTTAAGTTCAATTTTGCATGTCTGTGTATATACACATGTGTGTTGACTTTGTGAGTTATATTTGCATCCTGTGAGTTCAGCAATGCAATTAAAAACATACCTTATGCATGGGACCTGCAGATGACATAATGGTTACATCACTGGACTCCCATGTAGTTGACTGCAGTTCTAGTCCCAGACCGAACAGCTTAGACTCATGCTGGGCACATGTGCATGCATGCCCCAAATCCCAAGAGGACAATGAAGCAGAAGGGATTGCAGCATGGCCATCCCTCCTAGGGGGTGATTTCTTGCTTTCTGTTTGTTTCTTTCTGTCTCTCCAGCAAGCATGTGTGTCCTATAGCAAAACTCGCTCTAAAAAACATAAATAAAAATTAACATACCCTATGCGGAATCTAGTTGTTGTGAGAAGAGGACCTTTCAGCATCCACAATGCTGATGGAAAAGGATTATCATTCTTCTTGATTCTGTTTTAATGACGTCTTTTTAAAAAAGAAATTCCTTTCACCTAAATTTGCCATTTACAGTGATTCAAGAGGGAGGATCAGGATAATTTTAATAATCCTTCCCATTTAGAATGAGGAAGAATGGAAAATATACAGCAGTCACTCATCTAGAGCAATTCTGAACACACTTTTTGGTTTTGTTTTGTTTTTGTTTTATTTTGTTTTTATTTGACCAGAGGGAGACAGAGAGAGAAGGGAGAAAGGAAAGGCAAGAAAGCAACCTGTCAGGTCTGAGACTCAAACCGTGGTTGGCCATGTGGGAGTCCAGCACCTTAACTGCCACACCTCCTAACCATGTTTTGAGAGCCTTCTAGGTTACTCTTGGAATCTATTCCTTCAAGAAGCTTCCGTTCTATTCTCTGTGAGCATTATCATTGTAAGTTGTTCTTCCTTTCCCTTACTCTGCCTTTGGGAAATTCTTCTGTTTGCATTCTCCCTGGCTATGGGATTGTAGGCATAGGGTTTAATCTACCTTGTTTGGGAACTGGCTCAGTTCTTTTCATGGCCAATGATATTGGGGGCCCCAAGGTAATTTCAAGTCTTAAATGGTCAGTTACATTTAGTCCAGGCTCTTTTTTTTTTTTTTTTTTTTTGGAGAGATTTTCACTGTAGGGCGCGTGCGCTCGCCAGACAGACAGAGAGAGACATAGAGACAGAAAGCGAGAAATCACCCCCCAGGGGGGATGGTCACACCGAAATCCCTTCTCCTCCATTCTCCTCTCGGGATCTTGGGCACGCACGCACATGCGCCCGGCGTGAGTTTTAAGCCACTGTGTCCGGGACGCGAACCGCGGTCGACTATGTGGGAGTCCAGCGACATAGCCATTACGCTAACTGCTGGTTCCCTAGTCCAGGCTCTTGACGAAAGAATGTTTTTGAAAACTCAGTGGTCTTGTTAGCTATTAGATTTCACTTAGTTCCACTTGTTAGTAGCCATTCCCATTTTTTAGTAGCATTATCAAGGATTGAGCAAAGAGACTTAGGCTGGGCTCTGGCGCTAGGCTACGTGTGCCAGTATCTCACCGCTGCCACTTCTTGGCTCTGTTGTTTTGGAGAAATTCTTGATGCTTTAGCAGTATGAGGTGCATAATAATAATAGCACCTTCCCTTTTATGTGTGTGTGTGTATGTATGTGTGGTTTGCAGTGAGAATTTACTGAGAAGTTGCACGTGTAAAGTGGTGCTGAGGAAGCATTCAGGAACTGACAGCTGTCCCTGCCAGTGTGTAGATGATAGTTGTAGATAGAGACCTTGTTCATTCCCCAGACTCCTGCAAGCCCTTGTTCATGTTCTGTCTCTGGCCTGCAGGCTCTTTGCTTATCAAAATTTTGTTTATTCTTCAAATCCCAGATCAGATACCATCTTTGCTATTCAACCTTCCGTCAACTATCAGATCTCATTTCCTCCCCTCTGTCTCTGCAGCTATTGTTTGCGTTTCTGTTTCTCACTTAGTTAACTCTACTTTTGATTACAGTAAGTTCTGTTTCTGTGTATTTTGTCCACAAGAGGGCAGGCCTGTCCTTATTTGTCATGATTTCCTTCCCTGCCTCTACTTGTAATAATAGATTGTATCCTAATATTTGCATTCAATCGAATCTTTTAAAAATTATTTTATTTATATTTATTTATTTATTTATTTATTTATTTATTTA
>NW_006203646.1:5103304-5109145 GCF_000334495.1 Tupaia belangeri chinensis
GGGAGTCCAGTGCCCTTAACCACCACGCCACCTGCTGACCCCAAATTGAATTTTCATAATAGACTTCTTTAAAGGACAGATGTTGAATTCCTTGGGATTGTGATCAGCTGTTTGTTTCAGGAATTTGCCTGAACTACTCAAAGTAAAATGCTCATCCAAATGGGGTTTATCTTTCTCACATACAAGGTTATGAGGTGGGGCTAGCACAGCTATTCGAGGATGTCTTGAAGAACATGGGCTCCTTCTTTATTTCTGTCATGCCTCCTTCGTGTGTAGCTCTCAATGGTAGGGTTACAAGAAGTGGATTCATCTCTGGGTATCACCCTGGCAATCCAGTTAAGAAGGCAGAGTAGTGAGGGAGCAGAGGGCGAAGATCGAAGTCTCCATGTCCAGCCACTTTTAGGCAGGCTCTCAGGAGGCCCTGTCAGTGACTTCTGCTCATCTTTTGGTAAGGACTGGGTCATGCAACAACCTTTAGCTGCAGAGGATGATGGGACATTGAATATTTAATAGGGACATTGTTATGCCAAATGAAATCAAGTTTTCATTTAAGAGAAAATGAGAAATAAATACTGAGTAGGTTACCAGTGGATATCTGTCTTTATTCATAATGTTTTGTGCTGAAAACAACAAGTTGACTGGGCAGCTTAAGGAAAAAGGACTCCGAGACAACTCACAGAAGGAAGACAATCTCAGGAGAGGCACTGTGAGGGGGAACTTCGATAATAGGAATCCATAAACTTCTCTCTGGGGTACTGCCATTTATTGGACTCAGTAATAAAATAGGCTCTCAATCACTTTGTTCTAAACTTCAGATTGCTGTGTTAAGGAATCTATTAACATGTATTTAAAATTTCTTTCCTCAATAAATAAGAGAGTCACACACTTGCACACACACACACACACATACACACAGACACACACACACACACACACACAGTAAGGTTTTCATACCGCCATCTACCACCAGTCTCCACCAATTCAGATCATGGGTGTATGTGTACCCAGTATGCTCAGGAAAGTCCCAGGGTGGGAACCTAGGACCTTTCTTATGTGGTTCTTGTTGCATTACTGCTGAGCCACTGCCTGGATCCTTGTGATAAATAATTCGATTGGCTGGGGCTAGCAGGCAGTGTGATAGTTAAGGTATTCCCACATGGTAAACCTCACAGTTCGAGTCCCAGACCCAGTGGCTTGAAAATCACAACAAATAAACAAACAAATAAATGAAAAAAAAAAAAAAGAAAAAAAAGAATTCAACTAGCCAAGGTAAGACTCCTTGTTTGCCTTGCCTTCATCTGGGTGACAGGATCATGAATCTAGAGATGGCCTTTGATCTATGGTGTAACTAGAATATTAGAATTCGATCCTAAAGAAAAGTGAATTCTTGGGCCAGCCCGATAGCCTAGTCATTAAGAGAGTTGGATACCACATGGCCAACCACAGTTCGAATCCTGGTCCTGGCAGTTTGAGAATCATGCCAGGCACATGTGCATGTGTGCCTAAAATCCCATTCAGATAGAGAAATAAAGAAGGGATTGCTTCATGCCCATGCCCATGTAAGTACCCTCCAGCAAATTAAGAAAAGAAAGAATTCCGAAGTGTTAAGCACCTCTAATTATTGATTTTTGGCATAGAAAAACAGCATAAAGGATTGAATACAGTTTTTAATAATTATTTATTTAATTTTATTCATTATTATTATTAGTTTTTTAACTTGACCAGAGAAAGAAAGAGAGAGGGGGAAAGTGAGAAACTAAGCCACCAGGCCCAGGACTCAAACCATGGTCAGGCATGTGGGAGTCTGTCACGTTAACCACAAGGCTACCTTCCGGCCCTAAATACAGTTTTGTTAGACTTTAGGGCTGTAAATTTCAGAACTCACCTGAAACTTTCACTTCTTCTCATTGAATTGGCAATGTGAAGGAAGGATATTCATATGTTTGAGTGCAGGTAAGTATGTTTATTTGACACACAATAATTTCAGAGAAGCTGGGGATTTATTTAATTTAGCTAGTGCCAGTAAAGGAAACCATTAGGCCCCATGTATGGCTAGAAGATAAAAATGCTAATCTGATAGGCTTTGCACCCAAGACTCATACAGAGAGAAAAGGTTCTAAACATTGACAAATTCCAATGGCCTTTGCAGATTATCCTTGGGAAGAGGAGACAGAGCTAAACATTTGTCTCCTGAATCAGTCTTTTCCCTTCAAGGACTTAAAGATGAATATGCCTTTCCTTTGTAAAATTCCATTATTCTCTTTATAATTTTCACACCAAGTTGTTTGGAAAGTAGGAAGTCAGAAATGTCTTGCCTTTTTTTTTTTTTTTTGTGATACTTTTGTCCTTTTAGCGGCATCGAATGGTATCTAGCATCATGATTAACAGGGCAAGCTTTGGCATCTGACAGGTCTGGATATGAGCCCTCAGTCTGCTACTCATTGCTAGTATGATCATGGGCTAATAAAAGCAATGAACTTGGGCCACATTGGATATAATAGACATTTTTCAGGGATAGTTCTTGCTAGTATATTTTTCTTGTGTGTGCAGGTGTATACATATAACATCTTTTATTACTTAATATTATATCTTAGAAGTCCTTTCTTCTCGGCCCATATAAATCAGTCTCAATCTTTTCAATGCATACACAGCTATGCAGCAGCATGATTAAGCTGTCCTTTAGTTAACTCATTCCCTATCTGTAAATGTTTCCACAGTTTTTACGGTTACAAATCATACTGTAGCCTTAGATAGTCTTCATTATGCATTTATGATAACACATCTATTGGGATACATTGCCTTGAGGATAATTGCTAAGTCAAAGGGCATGTGAGTTTGACGTTGTTATAGATGTCGCTAAATTGTTTTTCAAAAGGATCATACAACTTACACATCCAACAATTATGCATAGAAAGGTCCGTTTCCTACACCCTCACCAGTATTTTGTTTTCAATCCTTTCACTATTTGTTCCTCTGCTAAGCTATTATTTTGTAGTTTCAAGTTATATTTTTAGAATTTTGAATGTGCATCCATACATATGTTTTGAAATCCCTTTGTGGTTCTTTTCTTACCGAGTATCAATCCCCTTTTGGGGAAGTGGGAAATAGTTTGACCTCTGAAATTAATTTGTCAGAATGTTTTATGAATTGAGGACTTTACCAGTTGTGTTATGTTGCATTTTCCTACCATAATTGTGCTTTTACTGTTCTTTGATTTCAAAGTTTTTATGTAATTATAGACACTTGCCTTAGATTTCCTCTCTCTCTCTGATCAATGTTTTCTTGATGTATTTTACCATTTTTTTCTTTTACAAAAATCCAATAATCCACTGGAATTTATTTCTGTATAAGTATATGATACATCTTTGTTTTTCTTCCCAGTGTCTGATTAGTTATCCCACCACCATTTATGGAACAGTCCACACTTCCCCACTTCTTTTACATTTTGCCTTTGTAAGAAATGTGTGTGTGTGTGTATGCATGCACACATGTGTGTATGTAGGGGCCTACCTTAGTCATGTTCTACTAATCTTTTTATTTTGCATAAGCCACAGTTTGAAAATTATACACGTACTGGTTAATTCTGACCCTGAGTTTGCATTCTATATTCTGTTGATGATCTAAACCACATAAAAAGTGCTAGGACCACTTTATTTTATTCTTTTATACTAGCCTCTACTCATTATGTATTACATCAGAAATCACATGTTTATATGGCAGATTTAATAATCTGGAAGATCAAATAAGGTAAAATAGAGAAAAAATGACTTCCAAATAATCATGAAATGTTTCTAACAATTGCCTTGGTACTTAGATGTGAAATAGTGGGACATTTAGACAGTGAAGGGATTAATGAAGACCATGAAGTGCAAAAGACTCAGGGCAGTTCCTCATTCGTGATGTGCCCCGGTTACACAGATCAAGGCTTCTTTTCCCGTTCTGTATGACATTGCCATTCCTCAGGGTCTTTGCACATGTAGTTCACCTCTTCCTGTAACTTTTCTTTTTTCTTTTTTTTTTAAATTTTATTATCATTAGTATTATTATTTTAAAATTTTCTACACGGCATGTGCACTCACCAGAGAGAGACAGAAAGAGAGAGAGACAGAGAGAGAGAGACAGAGAGAGAGAGAGAGACAGAGAGAGAGAAAGTGAGAAAGCAAGCCACTAGATCCAGAACTCAAACCACTATCAGCTGGGAGTCTAGCACCTTAATGACCACACCACCTGTTGGACCCATAACTTTTCTCAGATAGCTTTTTTCTTATATCTTTCAGACTTCCTTATATCTTCCTTATGTCTTTCATATTTACTACCAAAGAGGTCTTTTCTTACCACCTTACATAAAATGTACTTTTACCTGGTGTTCTTTCTTCAGAGGGCACATGACTCCCTGATGTATGTTAATTTCTGACCTCCTCCATGAGTTCCAGTGAGCCAAGCAACTAAACTGCAGCATGATGCAAAGACACTCAATGCACGTGTACTCACTGCCACCTCCTTACTTTGCTGCTTATTCTACTGTGCAACTGAGGTGCTGCTGAAATGGAATAGTGTTCGAAATTGCCCCATTTTGAATCAAAATTAAATTGCCTCTCTTTGGATAACCTCTCTTTGCTTTCCTCTGTTCTAGAAAAGTATGATCCAGACATTGAAGGCCAAGAAGATTAGCTCTGCCGAGGTAGAGGCTTGTATCTCTCTGGGAGTATTATTTCCAAAATGAGGGAGTACTGACCTAGAAAGCTCAGAGAGCCATGACCCTTACCAGCTGTAAAGTCAGAGGTGTGGGTAGCTCTTCATCTACATGATGTATATCCAAAATGATGCATGGAAAATGGACACATTTTTATTATTTTACATATATATATGAGGTACCTCATGTCACAGAATTCTGTCTCTACTTGTCTGAACCTATAGCCATTTGTTAACTTTTCCATTGATATGGTATAGGAAGATGAAAACTAAACAATAAGTTCTATGGATAATACTTTGAAAGAGTCTTTTAATGACTGAGAATCTTTGCTAGCATAGCAATTTCTATGTTGAAACAATGAAGGGCAAAAATTTACTCATAGGTAGTGGCTGGGAAATTCTCAAGGCTGTGTTTGTGAAACAAGATTGATCATTCATTTATGTATGTGATGACTGACCATGACTTTAGCATCTTCTAACCATATTCTGTCTGTTGACCTTTAGCTGGAAGGGCTTTTGGAGAGCAGTCACAGCACAGGAGATCCCAAAGGGATATGTACTGCACAGTTCCCAAGAGGAGGATTTGAGAGTGTCAGGGCTCATGCAGTCTCATCCCTGGTCACTTTCTATTTTAGTGTGAAGTTTTATGAGTTCTCAGTGCCTTGGATGGTATCTCCTTTGTCCTTTGAATTGTACGTTCTTAATGTATTGCCTTAGTTACAGCTTTTCAGGCTGCAAGAGAAATTCCTGACTGGTTGAAGAAAAAAGGAAATTTTACAGAGAGCTTCAGGATTGTTTCATGGATCCAGGGGCAATGAATGACCCATGAATGTGTTGTACAAGGTCCTCAAACCAGAAATGCAAGCAGCAAACAGAAATCAGGTAGTTACTCTTTTCTTCTTTTCTTTTCTTTTCTTTTCTTTTCTTTTTTTTTTCTTTTCTTTTCTTTTCTCTTTTCTCCCATCTCTTCCCTTCCTTTCCCTTCCCTTCCCTTCCCTTCCCTTCCCTTCCCTTCCCTTCCCTTCCCTTCCCTTCCCTTCCCTTCCCTTCCCTTCCCTTCCCTTCCCTTCCCTTCCCTTCCCTTCCCTTCCCTTCCCTTCCCTTCCCTTCCCTTCCCTTCCCTTCCCTTCCCTTCCCTTCCCTTCCCTT
>NW_006203646.1:5109162-5126622 GCF_000334495.1 Tupaia belangeri chinensis
TTTCTTTCTTTCTTTCTTTCTTTCTTTCTTTCTTTCTTTCTTTCTTTCTTTCTTTCTTTCTTTTTTCTTTAGGTTTCTTCCACAGGGCACGTGTTGCTCACCAGAGAGAGGGAAAGTGAGAAATCACCCCCTGAGGATCTGGCCACACCATAATCTCTTCTTCTTCATTCTCCTCTCAGGATTTTGGGCACACACACACATGTACCTAGCATGATTTTTAAGCCACTAGGTCCTGGACTTGAACCATGGTCAGCGATGTGGGAACCCAATGCTTTAATCACCACACCACCTGCTGGCCCTAGATGGCTAGTCTTTACAGCTCTCTGAGAATTTTACTGACTCTAATTTTTATTTATCTCTGTACAGTCCCCATGTTTTTCTCACTTTTGGTGGACCAGCTCTCCTTGCTTCTCACTTATATATGGTAGAAAATATCACTTCTGTAGTTCCTGAGCTTGTGTTTCCTCTCTAGTCCAGCACTAGAAAAAGATAATAATGGATGCTAATCTAATACTGAATGTGTGGAGGAAACGATCTGACTGGACCATTTTGGTTTAGGAGTTCATGCTAGTGCAGTTAGCAATGGCTAGGGGCCTGTCATCCAGGGGAAGAAGTGTGGGCTTAGAATCACACCCCGTTGAGACTCCTTCTTAGAGAAGGGACCTATAGACTGGGAAGACATCCCAACATCTTTTTCCTTGGTGCTGCAAATTACCAGCACATATATTGAGGTGTCTGAACAGTCATTATTTTAGAAGGACAATGGCAAAGAGACTAAATTGTTTTTATTATACTGCAGCACTTAATAGAGTATTAACTTTAGTGCCAAAAATTTAGTTGTATTCATATCAATACCATAAAAGTTGACTACACAGGGAGACAGCACTGAGGGAAGTCTATAATGTTTATCTTTGAGCTGTAAAGGCTGGGCAGCCAGACCTGCTTGTTTTGCATTCCAACACACATATCGTTACATACAACACTGATCTTGCTTTGGGCTCTTTTGGGTCATTACTTCCTCTGCTTGTGTAATTTGATTTTGATAGTATTGCTGTTTCTTACCTTTCCTTGTTTTTTTTTTTCCTCCCCTTTTAGAAAGTGAAACTCTCCCTATTTCTACTATAAACATATTTTCCTATTCCTCAGAAGTAAAAAAACAATAATCAAATTCCCTGTCTGCTCAGTAAACTAACATGTGGATATATGGATGTATCTGTGTGAGTTATTTTTCCCCATAAATTGATATTGCTTGGTGATTTTTCCATGTTATTCTGTACATTTGTACATATTCATACTTTTCCCAAGAATTTACTATGAAAAATATTTAAACACACAAGAAGATTAAAGAAATTTTATCTACTATAGAAATATCACCAATAATATTTTACCAGGCTTGCATGATCACAAATCATGACTTCTCTATCCATTCACCCTCTAACCATCTCTATTCCATTTTAGGTTTTTTTTCCTTATCCTTTATTCCATTTTAGTTTTTGTGATGCATTCCAAGTAAGTTGCAGATAATGGTGCGTGTTCCCTGAAATATTTCCTATGCGTATCATTAACTAGAGTTAAATATTTGTATTGATTTTTCCTCCTTGGAGATAAAATTCACATATACTAAATTCACAAATCGTAAGCATAACGTTTGATGAATTTTGATGAATGCATCTCAAATTTCTGTTACAAAATATTCAATTTTTACCACCCCAGAAAGCATGTGTTCTTTCGTGGAGGTCTTCTTTCAATACATATAGCACATAGCGATTGTGAGGTTTGTCCATGTTATTGAGGCTAGCAGTCAAATGTTTCTTGTATTGCTGAGCCGTATTACATTGTATGAATCTACCGTAGTTCCTTAATCCATTTTCTTTTTGGTAGGCACATGGGCTGTTAACCAATTTTTGGAATTAGGAGTAAATCTGCTGTGAACATACTTCTACAGCTCTTTTTCTGGGTTTATTTAATTTCTCCTGTGCAAATAATTAGAATTGGAAATGCTGGGTCATAGGTCAAGCATATATTGAAGTTTTTTTTTTTTTAAAAAAGATATCCATTACATTATATAGACAAATCATAATTTATACGACCATTTTCCTGTTGATGGACATTCAGCTTGTTTCATTTTTTTAAAATTATACATTCTCTATAGCAAACCTTTTTATATGTATATGTTCCCCCTTTTGAGCCAGTGAATCTGTGGGTAAATTACCAGCACTGCAATGACTGAGTGAGTTTTTACTTTAAATTATCGCTTGCTGGGAAGTTACTCCAAGGCCTTATAACTCAAAATGTGGTGCTCAGACCAGAAACATTCACATCACCTGGGAGCATATTACAAATACAAACTCTTAAGCCCCTTCCAGAACCAAAATCTGTATTTTTAAAAATTAACTATTTTATTTAATTCCATTTGTTATTATTTTTTAATTTGACCAGACAGAGACAGAAAGAAAGGGAAAGCAAGCCACCAGGTCCAGAACTTGAACCATGGTCAGTCAAGTGGGAATCCAGCACCTTTAACCGCCACAGCACCTGCCAGCCTCCAGAATCTGCATTTTCACAAGATTCCCAGGTGACTCCTATGTAGTCTGCAGAGGAAATAAAACTGGGGAATGGAAAGCATTATTTTAACTCAAATACCTCATTAACTCTCTAGTAACTTTTCCTGGAAGGTGTGGATTTCTTTCCTTTTTCTAAAGAATGATTTACTTTTATTTATTGTTATTATTATTTTAATTTGCTATAGGGCATGTGAACTCACCAGAGAGAGACAGAGACAGGGAGAAAGACAGAAAGTGAGAAAGCAAGCTGCCGGGTCTGAGACTGAAATCGTGACTGGCCATGTGTGAGTCCAGCACCTTACCCACCATGCCACCTGCCAGCCCCTCTGGGAGGTGTGGATTTCAAGTGGTTGAAGCTAATAGGTGGGTGGAGGCAGAACAATTGCCTCATAAGGAGATTTTACACTGACTCAAGAAGCCTAACATTGTAGATGCTCAGGATGGGATAGGACCTACAAAATTTTAGTGTTTTTTTAAACTGTGCTCTTTTTGGAGTCTGTAGAGAAAATGGAGTGAAGATGATTTAGTCTGGCTCCCTCATTTCTTATCCTATCGTGTTTGAAGGCTACAAGGTAAACAACTTATGTTATTTGCACATAATTAGGACTTTGCTGTTTTATGCCACTGCACATAATGCTTGTGTGTGTGTGTGTGTGTGTGTGTGTGTGTGTGTGTGGCAATTTGACTTTGGCAATGAGCCACTATTGTCTGCAGTCCCTTTAAGAGCAAGGGAGCACCTGGCCAGTCAGCTAGCTGGCTCTATTCAACTGGGCCTTTGTTTAGCTAGCTCAGCCCTGATAGTGTTGCCTTGTCTTGGCCTTGGCTCAGCTTCTTTCAGCTCCATGCTGTGTGCTTCAAGAGGGAAGAAGCCCCCTGCAAGTATTCTCCTTGTGCACTATAAGCCCTAGGTGGGAGGAAGCACCTTGTGAGTGCCCCCAGAGCTCACCTTGAACTCAGACAATAAACAATACAGTATCAGTGCCTTGCGTCTTCTTCCAACTCTCTTTGTCTCTGTTCAACCCACCCTTCAGAGGAGGAGAGAACCTCAGAAAACAGGGTCTTATTTCCAGAGTGTTCTCTGGTCACTGTGAGGGCGGAGGAGCTTAGTGGGCAGAACTCGGATTAGTCACTGCACCACTCTCTTCTACTTCTAAAAAGTCACTATATGTTTTAAAGTTCTATTTATATTCTGGGCAATGTTCATTTAGAAATGCAAACTTCGGGGCTGGCAAGTGGTGTGGTGGTTAAGGGCGTTGGACTCCCACATGGCTGACTGTGGTTGAGTCCTGGACCTGGTGGCTTGCTTTCTCACTTTCTCCTTCTCTCTCTGTCCCTCTCTGGTCAAATTTAAAATAAATAAATAAGTAATGTTAAATAAAATAATTGTTTTAAAAAATTTTTAAAAATGCAAATGTTTAGGTTGAAAATTAAAAATCTACACAGTAGTTGTAAATTTTAACTTATATGAAGACATTTAAGATTATATAATTTAATTTATATAGATTAGTATATTAACATCACAAATACCCTTTGTATTTACAAATTTTGAGTATTTTGCCACCCCTCTTTCTTCATACCTCCCCACACATATACATATATATATATATACAAAAATACTATGTATTCTCAACTATACACTTGCATATGGGTATATATATATATTTTATTTTTTTGAGAAGTTTTTGCTAGAGGGTGCGTGCTTGTGCCAGAAAGACAGAGAGAGTCAGAGAGAAATCACCCCCCAGGGGGATGGCCGTGCTGCAATCCCTTCTCCTCCACTCTCCTCTTGGGATCTTAGGCATGCACGCACACACACCCAGAGTGAGTTTAAGCCACCGGGTCTGGGACTAGAACCGTGGTCAACTACATGGGAGTCCAGTGACATAGCCACTAGGCTATCTGCTAGTCCCATATGGGTATATTTTACTGTATGTATTTTTGCTTGTTGAACTATTTGTGTTTTACTTTACTTTAAAGTGAGTTGCAGCTATCCTACCATTTTATTTTAAATATTTTGGCGTGTATCTCCTAAGAATTAAGTCATTTTCTTATATACATCTGAGAGTAATATGACATCTAATAAATCGCACAGTGACAACACATCATCTAGTATATAGCCTATATTCTAATTTCCCCAATTGTCCTAGTAATATCCTTTGAATCTGTGTTTTCTTTTTTTTCCAGGTCTGATTAAGAATCACAACTATATTTATTATATTTGTTATTATATTGCTGTGTAACAGATTACTCCAAAATATCTTCTGCTTTGTGGTCCTTTTTAGGTTTTCATGCCAATAATTTTTAAACTGGTCTGCACATAGGCAAATCTTTTTTTTTTTCTTTTTTTTTGGAGAGGTTTTTGCTATAGGGCGTGTGCACTCGCCAGACAGACAGAGACATAGAAAGTGAGAAATCACCCCCCAGGGGGGATGGCCACGCCACAATCCCTCCTCCTCCATTCTCCTCTCGGGATCTTGGGCACGCACGCACACGCGCCCAGAGTGAGTTTAAACCACTGGATCCGGGACTCGAATCGCAGTCAATTACGTGGGAGTCCAGCGATACAGTCATTACGCTAACTGCTGGTATCCACATAGGCAAATCTTACTGTGGAAACTAAGACATCAGGAGCTCTCCCCACCCCTCTAGATCTCTCATCATTCCACAGCTTGTTTCAATCATACGGTTGTTGGCAGCTTTTGGCTGTTGGTTGAATGTTCCTCTCTGCCTATTTTTTTTTTTTTTTAAATTGCTCGAGGGTGCTTGTGCTCACAAGCAGAGAGAAAAAGATGGAGAGGGAGAAAGCATCTCTAATGGGGTGTGGTGATGCCACAATTCTTCCTCCTCCATTTCTCCATCCAGTTGGGACTTGAGGCATGCATGCAAATGTGCCTCACATGGTTTTCAAGCTGACAGTGCAAAGACTCAAACTGCAGTTGGCTATGTGGGATCCAGCTCTCTTAATCACTAGGCTCTGGGCAAGTCTCTACTCTTTCAAAAGAACTATGTCAATTGTCTTCCTGTATGTTTCATTATCTGAATTTATTCTTTCTTCATTATCAAATTCAGGGGAAGCAGCCGTACATTCATTGGCAATGCTGTATACAGTTGGCCCTCCACATCCGTAGGTTATTCATCCATTCTTTCAATCATCAAGGATTGAAAATGTTATGTTGTTGCTGGTCTGTCTTTAGGCTGTATTAAATAAGTATCTTTTGAGTCCACTCAGCAAGTAAAGACTTTAAAAAAATGTTTATTATTATTATTTTTTAATATATTTCATTCTCATTTCTTTTAATACATTCAATCACTATACATCACTTTGCTTGCAAAGTGAATTTTCCAACATAATATGTTTTACAGCAGCCCAGTTGGGGATACTATACATGTTATATCAAAAGACAATGGATTCATTTCTGTGTCCCCATAAATGTCTTGCCTCTCTGCTTCTCTCCTTAATGTCTCTCCTCACACTCTCCTTCTCTCGCTCTCTTCCCTCACTGTATCCAGTATTTATAACCATTCTCCATGCTTCTATGTCCTCTAACCTTTCAGTTTTTCTAGTCATTATTCCCTAACAATATAGTGTAGCAACTATTTATATAGTACTCACAATTCTATTAGGTTTTTAAAAATTAATTGATTGGTTAATTACTGTTTTATTTATATTTGATCACGTCTTTACAGTATACATTTCTTTTTTTTACAGTTCTTTTTATTTATTTACAGTCATTTGCTATACATCAATACAGTATACAAATGATATTTTTCATCCAGTATACATTGTATATTGGCTCAATCAATGATATTACCATACATGTTATCGTTAACAAATAATTTTCTATTTCTTGTTTCTTATATATTTTGCTTTATCCCCCTTCTCCCCGATTCCCTACCTCTCGCCCTCTGCCAACTCCCCTCCTTCTCTCACACTGACTCTGGTATGGACAGTTGTTTTCCATGCCTTTTTTTTTCACATTTTATTGATTCACTAAAGATCTTAATTAATTTAAAGACTTTCAATAGAAAGAACAGCTGATATATACATATTTATGATCACATATCTGACTTTGGTACAAACTTCAGTGAGTAAAGTGAATATACTATAAAGTAACACCTCCCTGGGGCTATATAGCTCACTATAGTCATTAAGTAGGTATTAATAGGTGTCAACAGTTAAAGAGAAGACAAAAATCCTTAAATATAAAAATCAAAGCATTGAAGGAAATCAGTAATGTTTTAGTCTAAAGTAAAAAAAATTCTATTTCTCTAGTTCAGACTCACATAATTAATCTCTCTCTATTGAATTTGCAGTGTTACTGTGGTTTGATCATTCCATTTAAACTCTGGAAGTTAACATTCAACTCCAGAATTGTCCCTACCATTAGGCTGATCATTCTCTTGGTTGTTTCTTGTACTCGTAATTTCTGTATGTCCAACTTTAGTTTTCCTGGTATAGCACTTCCTTCAGCACTTCTTGGAGAGCTGCTCTGGTGTTGGTAAATTCTTTCGGGTTTTGTTTATCTGTGAATGTTTTTGTCTTTTTTCCCCATATAAAAGATAATATTGCTGGGTATAGTATTCTTGGTTGAAATTATTTTTCACTTAACACTTTGAATATATTTTCCCATTTTTTCTTTGCTCACATTGTTTCTAATAAGAGGCCTGATGGAATATCCTTTGAAAGTAACTTGCCAAATTTAGTATCTTGTCTCTGTGGTTTTGGTCAATCTGGCTATGATGTGCTTTGGAGAAGATCTTCTTGGGTAGATTCTATGTGGAGTCCTTTGTATTTCTTGGGTCTGGATATTTGAGTGCCTCTCTAGGTTTGGAAAGTTTTCTTGCAGGATTTCATGGAATAGATTATCAATGCCCTTATGAGTCTCTTCACCTTCTGGGATGCCTATTATACGGATGTTTGGACGTTTGATGGTATCTAGTACTTCTCGCATATTATTCTCAAATTTTTGGGCCATTTTCTCAGTCTTTGCGGTGGATTTTTCTAGGCCAACCATTTTCTCTTCTACATTAGAGATTCTATTTTCTGTATGATCTAGTCTGCTTTTAATACTTTCAAGGGAGATTTTGACTTCTTGTATTATAGCCTTCATCTCTAACAGTTCCATCTGATTCTTTTGTAAAGTGTGAAATTCCTCTTTTAGATCTAGCATGAATTTCCTCACCTCCTGGAACTCTTCAACTCCTTTCTCCTTCCTCTTCAGCAGTTCCTTGTCTCTCTTCTCTTCCATCTCTGTTAGCTTTGCCATTATGAATGTTCTGAAGGGGTATTTTCTCTGTCTTTTTGGTGAATTTTTTTAGGTCAAAGGTTCTATCTTCTACATCTGAGATTTTATCTTCTGCATAATTTAGTGTGCTTTTGATATTTTTAGGCAAGTTCTGATTTCCTGTATTAAAGCCTTCATCTCTACAATTTTGTTTGATTCTTTTTTATGATGTGTATCTCCTCTTTCAGATAATGTAAGAACTTCCTCAACTCCTGGAACTTGGTGTCTCTTTTCTCCTGCATCTTCTGGAGTTGATTGTCTCTACTCTCTTGCATGTCTGTTAGCTTTGTCACTATGAATATCTTAAATTCTTTACCTGACATTTCCATGAGTTCCCCTGTATTCTTTGTGGAGGAAGAGGAATTATTCTTTTCCATTAGATGAGAGATATTTTCTTCATTTTTCATATTTCTTGTGCCTCCACAGTGGTTTCTGGTCATCTGATGGACTATACCATCAGATTTTCCTATTTTTTGGAGTTAAATCTGCACAATCAGAGGAATGCAGGAGGTGACCTGTAGTCTGTAAACAGTACTGTTTTTCTACCTTTGCACATCTGATTCAATGAAAGTTGAGGATTAATCGGACCCTAAAAGTATTCAGATATTTGGCTACTGAGCACCTAGACCTGTTAGAAAAATCAGTGTATGGAGGCTGAGCAGAAAAGTAAAACAAGACAAAAACAGAAAAAGAGAAGAAAACAATTTTTTTTGTCCATTTGGAACTCAAATATAGATGCCTGCTAATTGGCTTATCCTATGGAGGCAGGGGAAAAGGTAAGAATTAGAAAGACAGAAGAGCAGCAGAGAGCTATGTTTAAAACATTTTTAAAAATTAAAAATATATACAGAGAGAGAGATGGAAAGAGATAGAGTAAGTAGGGTGCTCTCACTTGATTCCTGTCTAGCCTGGGAAGCCAGAGAGTGAAGTCTGGGCAGAATGTGTTCAGTGGTTGAAATCCTCGTATTATATTAGGCTTGAAAAGTAAGGTGGAGGGGACCAGCAGTTGACGTAATGGCTATGTCGCTAAACTTCCATGAAGTCGACAGTGGTTCGAGTCCCAGACCTGGTGGCTTAAACTCATGCCAGGCACATGTGCATGCATGCCCAAGATCCCTAGAGGAGAATGGAGAAGGGATTGTGGTGTAGCCATCCACCCTGGGGGTGATTTCTTGCTTTCTGGCTTTCTGTCTCTCTCTGTCTTTCTGGAGAGCACATGCTCCCTACAGCAAAAACCTCTCAAAAAAAAAAAAAAAAAAAAAGGAGGGGAATGACTTAAAGTATACATACTACTAGAATATGTTCAAAGGTTATATGGAAATGCTGCATTATTTTATATAAGGGTCATGAGCTCTGCAGCTTTGGGTGTCTTTGTGGATGTGGAAGGGGAATCCTAGAATTAATCCTTTGTGGATACCAAGGGATGGTTATCCTTCTACATATTTCCCGTGTGATTCTTGTACTTCTACATATCTCCAACTTTATCACATTCAGAGGCATATAATATTACAGGTTTGAAAGCCGCGTTTGCACATCATTCTCCTGTGAATTGTCTATGTCTTCTGCTCTTTTTTTCTATGAAGTCTTTTTTTCTCTGACTCTCCTTCAAGAGTTTCTTATAATATTGGGAGATTAAGCCTCTATCTGTGATATATGTTGGAAGTATTTTTCTCCCAGTACGTCATTTGTATTTTGATTTTATTATGACTTTTGCCATTTGACACTTTCTATTTCTATGGAGTTATCTTCAACAGTGTTTTAGTTCTTAACAGCTAATTTTTCCTACAACCAGATAATAAAGTTGTTCACTCAGGTTTTTTCCTAATACTTGTATGGTACAGTTGGTTTGGTTTGGATCATTGACACTTTTGGAGTGTACTCCGGTATATTTATGAGAAATGGATGCATGTTTTTTCCTCCCAGATGATTGCCATTACCACTCAAATGACTGTTATATTCCAGTGGAAGAGTCAAGGGAGCTCTTTTATTACAGTACTATTGTTTTGCTAGAGTATGTTCTGAAGTTGGTTGTTCTCACTGTTCCTGTCATATACAGAATAGGCCCTTTCAATGTGTAATTTTTTTAGTTTTTTTTTTGCTATAGGGTACAGGCGCGTGCCAAAGAGAAAGAGACAGAAAGCAAGAAATCACCCCCCAGAAGGGATGGTCAGACCTCAATCCCTTCTTCTCCATGCAGGTATGCATGCACACCCAGTTTTAAGCTGCTGGGTCTGGGACTCAAACTGTGGTCAACTACATGGGAGTCCAGTGACATAACCATTATGCCATCTGCTAGTCCCTTAATATGTAAATTTGAGTGTAGTCTAATACCTGGAAGTTTTTTTGGGGGGTGCTTACAGTTTTAAATACTAGTTCAGTTCCATATTTTAACCTGGTAATTTGTCTTCTGGGACTCCAGTTACATTTGTTGGTTCTTTGCCTCTTTTCTCTCATCACTTGCTCTCTGATTCGCTTTACCCCTATTTCATTTCTGGGCACTTTCCTTAACTACCAGGTCACTGTCCCCTCAACACACGTTTGCACACACACACACACACACACACCAACACACACCACACATGTGTTCACACACTGGCTTCTAAATCTACCGCCTGAGCAATTTCAGATGCCCTCATTTCTATTTCTTGATGGCTAGTGCTCTGATGTCTTAAATCTCAGGTCTATTGCCCTATTTTAAGAACATTCCTAAGACATACAAAAATAAGTTTCAAATTACTTGTCTATTTTAACAGCCTATGTTTGAGCAGTCACTGAGATATTCTACAGGCTTATGTTAGAATATCTCCAGTAAGAGGGAGCTTACCCACTCCTGTTATAACCCATCCCCAAATTGGATACTTTATTTTTTTAAAACTTGTTTAAGGTCATGTGTGCTCATGATAGAGAGAGAGAGAGACAGAGACAGAGACAGAGATAAAGAGAAAGTACCCCCAGGGGTTGGCTTAAGGGCATGTGTGCTCACGATAGAGAGAGAGAGACAGAGACAGAGATAAAGAGAAAGTACCCCCAGGGGTTGGTCACCATCCCTGTCTTCCATTCTTCTCTTGGGATTTTGGGCATCCATGCACATGCACCTGGTGTATTTTTTCAGGGCACTGGGTCTGGTACTCAGACTATGCAGTCAGCCACAGGAGATTCAGCTGCCGTAACCACCATGACACTGGCTGGTCTGTTACTTTTTTAGTAAAAATGTTCTCACTTGTGTTTATACAAAATATTTCTCCCAGTTTTTTTTTTTTTTTCTTTCTGGTAGTATAATCATCCTTGGTATCCACAGAAGATTAGTTCCAGGATCTCCTGTGAGTACCAAAATGTGTGGATGCACAAGTCCTTTGCAGTAGGTCCTTTGTACCCCTCAAATATAAAGGTCTGGTTGTACCTACAGTTTGACCTTTAGGGTTACATAGAGTAACTGTAAATACTTTTTTCCATTTAATAAATTGTATAATATTTGATGTTTCGGGACCAGCAGTTAGCGTAATGGCTGTGTCGCTGGACTCCCATGTGGTCGACCGCGGTTCGCGTCCTGGGCCCGGTGGCTTAGAACTCACGCTGGGCACGTGTGCGTGCGTGCCCAAGATCCCGAGAGGAGAATGGAGGAGAAGAGATTGCGGCGTGACCATCCCCTCTGGGGGGTGATTTCTCACTTTCTGTCTCTCTGTCTCTCTCTGTCTGTCTGGTAAGCACACGCACCCTATAGCAAAAAAACTCTCCAAAAATAAAAATTACATAAAACTCACATCGGGCGTGTGTGCGTGCGTGCCCAAGATCCCAAGAGGAGAATGGAGGAGAAGGGATTGTGGTATGGCCATTCCCCCTGGGGGGTGATTTCTCGCTTTCTGTCTCTCTGTCTCTCTCTGTCTGTCTGGTAAGCACACGCACCCTATAGCAAAAAAACTCTCCAAAAATAAAAATTACATAAAACTCACATCGGGCGTGTGTGCGTGCGTGCCCAAGATCCCAAGAGGAGAATGGAGGAGAAGGGATTGTGGTATGGCCATTCCCCCTGGGGGGTGATTTCTCGCTTTCTGTCTCTCTGTCTCTCTCTGTCTGTCTGGTAAGCACACGCACCCTATAGCAAAAAAACTCTCCAAAAATAAAAATTACATAAAACTCACATCGGGCGTGTGTGCGTGCGTGCCCAAGATCCCAAGAGGAGAATGGAGGAGAAGGGATTGTGGTATGGCCATTCCCCCTGGGGGGTGATTTCTCGCTTTCTGTCTCTCTGTCTCTCTCTGTCTGTCTGGTAAGCACACGCACCCTATAGCAAAAAAACTCTCCAAAAATAAAAATTACATAAAACTCACATCGGGCGTGTGTGCGTGCGTGCCCAAGATCCCAAGAGGAGAATGGAGGAGAAGGGATTGTGGTATGGCCATTCCCCCTGGGGGGTGATTTCTCGCTTTCTGTCTCTCTGTCTCTCTCTGTCTGTCTGGTAAGCACACGCACCCTATAGCAAAAAAACTCTCCAAAAATAAAAATTACATAAAACTCACATCGGGCGTGTGTGCGTGCGTGCCCAAGATCCCAAGAGGAGAATGGAGGAGAAGGGATTGTGGTATGGCCATTCCCCCTGGGGGGTGATTTCTCGCTTTCTGTCTCTCTGTCTCTCTCTGTCTGTCTGGTAAGCACACGCACCCTATAGCAAAAAAACTCTCCAAAAATAAAAATTACATAAAACTCACATCGGGCGTGTGTGCGTGCGTGCCCAAGATCCCAAGAGGAGAATGGAGGAGAAGGGATTGTGGTATGGCCATTCCCCCTGGGGGGTGATTTCTCGCTTTCTGTCTCTCTGTCTCTCTCTGTCTGTCTGGTAAGCACACGCACCCTATAGCAAAAAAACTCTCCAAAAATAAAAATTACATAAAACTCACATCGGGCGTGTGTGCGTGCGTGCCCAAGATCCCAAGAGGAGAATGGAGGAGAAGGGATTGTGGTATGGCCATTCCCCCTGGGGGGTGATTTCTCGCTTTCTGTCTCTCTGTCTCTCTCTGTCTGTCTGGTAAGCACACGCACCCTATAGCAAAAAAACTCTCCAAAAATAAAAATTACATAAAACTCACATCGGGCGTGTGTGCGTGCGTGCCCAAGATCCCAAGAGGAGAATGGAGGAGAAGGGATTGTGGTATGGCCATTCCCCCTGGGGGGTGATTTCTCGCTTTCTGTCTCTCTGTCTCTCTCTGTCTGTCTGGTAAGCACACGCACCCTATAGCAAAAAAACTCTCCAAAAATAAAAATTACATAAAACTCACATCGGGCGTGTGTGCGTGCGTGCCCAAGATCCCAAGAGGAGAATGGAGGAGAAGGGATTGTGGTATGGCCATTCCCCCTGGGGGGTGATTTCTCGCTTTCTGTCTCTCTGTCTCTCTCTGTCTGTCTGGTAAGCACACGCACCCTATAGCAAAAAAACTCTCCAAAAATAAAAATTACATAAAACTCACATCGGGCGTGTGTGCGTGCGTGCCCAAGATCCCAAGAGGAGAATGGAGGAGAAGGGATTGTGGTATGGCCATTCCCCCTGGGGGGTGATTTCTCGCTTTCTGTCTCTCTGTCTCTCTCTGTCTGTCTGGTAAGCACACGCACCCTATAGCAAAAAAACTCTCCAAAAATAAAAATTACATAAAACTCACATCGGGCGTGTGTGCGTGCGTGCCCAAGATCCCAAGAGGAGAATGGAGGAGAAGGGATTGTGGTATGGCCATTCCCCCTGGGGGGTGATTTCTCGCTTTCTGTCTCTCTGTCTCTCTCTGTCTGTCTGGTAAGCACACGCACCCTATAGCAAAAAAACTCTCCAAAAATAAAAATTACATAAAACTCACATCGGGCGTGTGTGCGTGCGTGCCCAAGATCCCAAGAGGAGAATGGAGGAGAAGGGATTGTGGTATGGCCATTCCCCCTGGGGGGTGATTTCTCGCTTTCTGTCTCTCTGTCTCTCTCTGTCTGTCTGGTAAGCACACGCACCCTATAGCAAAAAAACTCTCCAAAAATAAAAATTACATAAAACTCACATCGGGCGTGTGTGCGTGCGTGCCCAAGATCCCAAGAGGAGAATGGAGGAGAAGGGATTGTGGTATGGCCATTCCCCCTGGGGGGTGATTTCTCGCTTTCTGTCTCTCTGTCTCTCTCTGTCTGTCTGGCGAGCGCACACGCCCTATAGCAAAAACCTCTCAAAAAAAAACTTGATGTTTAAAAATCCTGATTATAAATGATCTTTTCAGAATAAGTTATTCTAATTACTTGAATTTTATTTTTCTTTTTGTTTTGTAGGTATAGTATAGTGAGGAGTTTATTAGCAAAGTAGGGAATTTATTCATGAAGTGAGGAATTTATTAAAGGAGATGGAAGGAAAACCAACCAGAGCTCCCAAGAAGGGAGGGGTCCCAAAAAATGAGTTTCAAAGAAAAAACTGTGGCAAGGGTTTTTTTTATTTGAGTCAGGAAGGGTTTTGTTGGATTTAGGTTCTAGGTGGGGTTTGTGTATTCATTCCCCTTCTGAGGGAAGGGGCACATGCTGGATGGATCCAATTATTTTCCTAATTTTGGAGTGGGTTCCAAGGTCAGGGGATTCTTTGTGTAGAAGCTTTGGGCCCTGAAAACCATTATCTTTTTCCTGGAATGTGGTGGGGCATGGAAAAAAATCTTTGTTTTAGGTCTAGGTCATGCTGCCTAGGTCAATCACTGAGCCACCACTGTCTACATCTCAGAACTTACCCATTTCATGATTCCATTTGGGGCCCATACCCTAACTATACTGTTAGGGTCCCTGTCTTCTACCTCTAACCCCCCTCTGTGGAGAAATACCTAACTGCCATTAGGGACACAAGGGCTGAAGACCATTCTGACTTCTTCCTACTGAAATTGGGTGATGATGGGGGTGGATGGGGGAAGCAGTCAAGGATCCTCTACCAGAGGTCTATCTAGAGGCCCGTGCTAGAAGTCATGATGGGTGTTCATTGGACAGTTTGTCCCAACCTCCATTTGTAGCTTGATGGATTCTAAAAGAGAAGAACAGTTCATTACAGTAGTGATGTAATAGACGAATTTAGCTATTTCTATTGTATATAGGACTTCAAGTTCTGCACTTATTAAACTTTTTCACTTTATTTGAAGCTGGCTTATTTACTTATGTTACGGGAACTTGAAGAGCATTTAAATTAATTTGTATGAACACTCTATTTATAAATCAAGTTGAACAGAATTCTTTAAGGCCTTGTACCACATAGACATACAACTTATAGTATGTAACTGTGAGGCCGGAGGCCTGGGCAGCTTGGGTGTGGGGGTTGGATGCCATGCCATAGTTGGCTGATGCAACTTGGATCAAGTCTGTCATCAGATCTGTGCTGCACTTGGATCTAACCAGGATGTTGCACATGCGCTCTACTCTGCACACGCACTCTACTCTGCACATGTGCTTTATTCTGAACACGGTGCTCTACTTTGCACACAGGACTCTGCACACATCATCGGACGTTACATGGCACACTAGTGGTCCCAAAAAATGAGTTTCAAAGAAAAAACTGTGGCAAGGGTTTTTTTTATTTGAGTCAGGAAGGGTTTTGTTGGATTTAGGTTCTAGGTGGGGTTTGTGTATTCATTCCCCTTCTGAGGGAAGGGGCACATGCTGGATGGATCCAATTATTTTCCTAATTTTGGAGTGGGTTCCAAGGTCAGGGGATTCTTTGTGTAGAAGCTTTGGGCCCTGAAAACCATTATCTTTTTCCTGGAATGTGGTGGGGCATGGAAAAAAATCTTTGTTTTAGGTCTAGGTCATGCTGCCTAGGTCAATCACTGAGCCACCACTGTCTACATCTCAGAACTTACCCATTTCATGATTCCATTTGGGGCCCATACCCTAACTATACTGTTAGGGTCCCTGTCTTCTACCTCTAACCCCCCTCTGTGGAGAAATCCCTAACTGCCATTAGGGACACAAGGACTGAAGACCATTCTGACTTCTTCCTACTGAAATTGGGTGATGATGGGGGTGGATGGGGGAAGCAGTCAAGGATCCTCTACCAGAGGTCTATCTAGAGGCCCGTGCTAGAAGTCATGATGGGTGTTCATTGGACAGTTTGTCCCAACCTCCATTTGTAGCTTGATGGATTCTAAAAGAGAAGAACAGTTCATTACAGTAGTGATGTAATAGACGAATTTAGCTATTTCTATTGTATATAGGACTTCAAGTTCTGCACTTATTAAACTTTTTCACTTTATTTGAAGCTGGCTTATTTACTTATGTTACGGGAACTTGAAGAGCATTTAAATTAATTTGTATGAACACTCTATTTATAAATCAAGTTGAACAGAATTCTTTAAGGCCTTGTACCACATAGACATACAACTTATAGTATGTAACTGTGAGGCCGGAGGCCTGGGCAGCTTGGGTGTGGGGGTTGGATGCCATGCCATAGTTGGCTGATGCAACTTGGATCAAGTCTGTCATCAGATCTGTGCTGCACTTGGATCTAACCAGGATGTTGCACATGCGCTCTACTCTGCACACGCACTCTACTCTGCACATGTGCTTTATTCTGAACACGGTGCTCTACTTTGCACACAGGACTCTGCACACATCATCGGACGTTACATGGCACACTAGTCTGCCTAAACCACACTAGTCCAAAACCTTTACCATACATGGACTGTTTCTACCTCTAAGACACTCCCCATCCCTTTGCCCTTATAAAAATGATTAAACCCTGCCCTAGAGCGTGACTTCTTTGGCCTGTCTCCCTCCCTCTCTTCCCCTTCCGGTCGGACCAGTGAACCTCTCCTGGTAGCACTTCCAATAAAAGCTCTACATTTCTATTTTCTTGTGTGGTTGGTCCATTCCTTACAGTAACATGACATGTTACATGTATGAGTGCACACACACACATATGCAGAAAGATTTCAAAACAATCTTTTAAGTGAGTTTTAAGAGAAAATGCTTTTGATAATAAAGCCAGAATAGGTGGGGGGCAGTCTC
This sequence comes from Tupaia belangeri chinensis, assembly GCF_000334495.1. Classification (NCBI taxonomy): domain Eukaryota; kingdom Metazoa; phylum Chordata; class Mammalia; order Scandentia; family Tupaiidae; genus Tupaia; species Tupaia belangeri. The sequence goes on from NW_006203646.1 coordinate 5,126,003, forward strand.
AGAGACCTGAGTCTTTTTAGATCTTCTATTCTGAGGAGTCTGGCAGACTTAGAGCCAGAGAAATATGAAAAACACTGTACATTTGGAATCTAACTGCTATGTAGTATTATCTGCCAATCCGTATTGACCAATCTTGGGTGCAAATGATGAGGCACCTTTTCTTTAGAGACTGAGGGTCAGGAGTACCAGGGTGTCCAGAGGCATTGCAAAGGGGTGCTGGCACCTGATGGGCAGTTTCTCATCCAGAGACAAAAACAGAGGACTTGGAAAACGTTTTTGCCAATCCTCTTGAAAAGAAATTTTGGGAATGTGTTTCCCACTGCAAGTCCAGAAAGCATCTTTTCCAGGTAGACTGGGTACCTCTGTAAATTACATCCTAGCATATAACTCAAGAGACAGGGGTCTTCTGGCAGGATTTTCTGGGCTTACATGTGCTGGGGAAGTTGTCCCCTGTTTGTGTTTTGTCTCTTTCTCTGTGAGCCAGCAAATTATTGGGACCTCTTTTGAATCTGGAACGTAGTATCTCAAGGTGGAATAGATAAGCTCCATAGACTCAAATAAAACCTCACTAAAGTTTGAAATATTCAACAGAATGGGAACCAGCCAAGAGGGAGTGTCAG
>NW_006203646.1:5127840-5149197 GCF_000334495.1 Tupaia belangeri chinensis
AGAGGAGAATGGAGGAGAAGGGATTGCGGTATGGCCATTCCCCCTGGGGGGGTGATTTCTCACTTTCTGTCTCTCTGTCTCTCTCTGTCTGTCTGGCGAGCGCACACGCCCTATAGCAAAAACCTCTCAAAAAAAAACTTGATGTTTAAAAATCCTGATTATAAATGATCTTTTCAGAATAAGTTATTCTAATTACTTGAATTTTATTTTTCTTTTTGTTTTGTAGGTATAGTATAGTGAGGAGTTTATTAGCAAAGTAGGGAATTTATTCATGAAGTGAGGAATTTATTAAAGGAGATGGAAGGAAAACCAACCAGAGCTCCCAAGAAGGGAGGGGTCCCAAAAAATGAGTTTCAAAGAAAAAACTGTGGCAAGGGTTTTTTTTATTTGAGTCAGGAAGGGTTTTGTTGGATTTAGGTTCTAGGTGGGGTTTGTGTATTCATTCCCCTTCTGAGGGAAGGGGCACATGCTGGATGGATCCAATTATTTTCCTAATTTTGGAGTGGGTTCCAAGGTCAGGGGATTCTTTGTGTAGAAGCTTTGGGCCCTGAAAACCATTATCTTTTTCCTGGAATGTGGTGGGGCATGGAAAAAAATCTTTGTTTTAGGTCTAGGTCATGCTGCCTAGGTCAATCACTGAGCCACCACTGTCTACATCTCAGAACTTACCCATTTCATGATTCCATTTGGGGCCCATACCCTAACTATACTGTTAGGGTCCCTGTCTTCTACCTCTAACCCCCCTCTGTGGAGAAATCCCTAACTGCCATTAGGGACACAAGGGCTGAAGACCATTCTGACTTCTTCCTACTGAAATTGGGTGATGATGGGGGTGGATGGGGGAAGCAGTCAAGGATCCTCTACCAGAGGTCTATCTAGAGGCCCGTGCTAGAAGTCATGATGGGTGTTCATTGGACAGTTTGTCCCAACCTCCATTTGTAGCTTGATGGATTCTAAAAGAGAAGAACAGTTCATTACAGTAGTGATGTAATAGACGAATTTAGCTATTTCTATTGTATATAGGACTTCAAGTTCTGCACTTATTAAACTTTTTCACTTTATTTGAAGCTGGCTTATTTACTTATGTTACGGGAACTTGAAGAGCATTTAAATTAATTTGTATGAACACTCTATTTATAAATCAAGTTGAACAGAATTCTTTAAGGCCTTGTACCACATAGACATACAACTTATAGTATGTAACTGTGAGGCCGGAGGCCTGGGCAGCTTGGGTGTGGGGGTTGGATGCCATGCCATAGTTGGCTGATGCAACTTGGATCAAGTCTGTCATCAGATCTGTGCTGCACTTGGATCTAACCAGGATGTTGCACATGCGCTCTACTCTGCACACGCACTCTACTCTGCACATGTGCTTTATTCTGAACACGGTGCTCTACTTTGCACACAGGACTCTGCACACATCATCGGACGTTACATGGCACACTAGTCTGCCTAAACCACACTAGTCCAAAACCTTTACCATACATGGACTGTTTCTACCTCTAAGACACTCCCCATCCCTTTGCCCTTATAAAAATGATTAAACCCTGCCCTAGAGCGTGACTTCTTTGGCCTGTCTCCCTCCCTCTCTTCCCCTTCCGGTCGGACCAGTGAACCTCTCCTGGTAGCACTTCCAATAAAAGCTCTACATTTCTATTTTCTTGTGTGGTTGGTCCATTCCTTACAGTAACATGACATGTTACATGTATGAGTGCACACACACACATATGCAGAAAGATTTCAAAACAATCTTTTAAGTGAGTTTTAAGAGAAAATGCTTTTGATAATAAAGCCAGAATAGGTGGGGGGCAGTCTCAGAGACCTGAGTCTTTTTAGATCTTCTATTCTGAGGAGTCTGGCAGACTTAGAGCCAGAGAAATATGAAAAACACTGTACATTTGGAATCTAACTGCTATGTAGTATTATCTGCCAATCCGTATTGACCAATCTTGGGTGCAAATGATGAGGCACCTTTTCTTTAGAGACTGAGGGTCAGGAGTACCAGGGTGTCCAGAGGCATTGCAAAGGGGTGCTGGCACCTGATGGGCAGTTTCTCATCCAGAGACAAAAACAGAGGACTTGGAAAACGTTTTTGCCAATCCTCTTGAAAAGAAATTTTGGGAATGTGTTTCCCACTGCAAGTCCAGAAAGCATCTTTTCCAGGTAGACTGGGTACCTCTGTAAATTACATCCTAGCATATAACTCAAGAGACAGGGGTCTTCTGGCAGGATTTTCTGGGCTTACATGTGCTGGGGAAGTTGTCCCCTGTTTGTGTTTTGTCTCTTTCTCTGTGAGCCAGCAAATTATTGGGACCTCTTTTGAATCTGGAACGTAGTATCTCAAGGTGGAATAGATAAGCTCCATAGACTCAAATAAAACCTCACTAAAGTTTGAAATATTCAACAGAATGGGAACCAGCCAAGAGGGAGTGTCAGCTTACATCACAAGCGGGAAGAAGAGGCCTTTTAAAGGCTCTCACTAAGTCTAGCCTTAAAGGGGTTGAGCTACATTAACATAAGTAGAAGGAAAAGGCTCCAAGTAATGTGCTAAGTGCCTGTCTGTAACTGATCGAGCCACTGGAAAAGCGCACCCAACATTATGTGCCTGGTACAAGTTGTCCTGAAGAGAGAGAAGCCGTATGATCAGGCACAGTCAATAGGATAAACAGGAAGGAAAAATTGTCTACGTGCATCTTTATGAAAACCAAGAGGATTATGTTGTTCCCTGATATGGTTAAAGAATTTAAAAAGAAACCCTTCACCGAGTCACCGTGACATCAGAAGCAAAGACTTCTTTGAAATAGAGATGCGGGGCCTGTTAGTGAAGAAGGTTCAAGGATGAGAAAACACCTGCTGTGTACCAGGAGCAGTTTCTAGAAAAACCGAGTCTGGAGAGAGACGTGGCAGCACAGGTTGAGGAGATAGAGAGATGCAGGTTGCAGATGTCTTTCTATTAATAAGGGCAATAGGAAGGATCTATCTAACATTTAGAGCATAGAACCGAATTGTCAGAGAGCGCAAAGGTTTGAATGTAAAGGATTTCAACATCTTCCTTGAGTGACTATCTAATGTGCTAGGTGGTTTTGGGTAAATGTTCTCATCCATTGTCCCATCTATTCTAAGGGAATATTTAACTCCAGTAAGGCTAAGAAGAAAAATGTTTCAAAGAAGTCAATTATTCTCCACCAATTAGATCCTCCCCTAAATATTTCCTGGGCCACCAGTTGAGATTGGGAGTGAACATGATCAAGACCTGTCTCAAGGTGGAGTAACTAGGAAAAGAATTCAAATGGGAGTGGCTCAAGGCAGCTGTAGAGAGAGCTGAGAGGTCAGCTCAGTGCATCTAGAGGGGAGGTGGCCTGGTTAACCTGCATAAGGAGATTAATGGCACAGACTTGAGGACCAGGTTCTACCGATGGATTTTGGATATCTAAGACAGGAACAAATGGGAAAGGAAAAATTCTTAAATTATTTTAAACGGAGATTTGATTCATTCTCCATTTGGAATGGACTAAGGTATGGCCTGTGGACATCCCTACCCAGTGATAAAATTTCTATAAATGAAATTGTGAAGTTTTGGCAAAAAACAGCTTTCATTTTCCTGAAAGTGATTAGAACCAAAGAGGGAAACAGGGAGGGTCTGTAGGGCCCTAGGTTGTTTCACATTTGGCCCTAGGGCTGTTGATGGTGTCCATATTTGCCATCAAACTCATAATCAGATACCTTATATTTCTGGTGGCCGCATTTATCATTAACCCTATATTCACTTTCCCCCTAATTCCTGCACTCCCTATCTATACTATGATTTGGGGCCCAAACTGAGAGACTTCCTAACTTAGGACATGCTTAGAATGCACCCCAAATTCAGCAAGAATTTATTAGGCAATACGGAACACTGGCGTGGGGACCAAGGAAAAGAGTGGTTAAACAGGTGTCTCCAAAAGACCACTAAACAACTTGCTATTTCTGTCAGAGGAATAAAGACAAAAACTGGCCTAACAAGGGCAATATTATGTAATCCTCTCAACAATGCCAATCTAATTTACACCATATGCATGCTAAAGATGAAGTCCTAATTTACCTAAGGCGTATTTTGCTCTTTCTGAGTGCTGGTTGATCAGTACGAGAGGGATAAAGGAACATTCACTTTCCCCGTGATGGTTACAATTCCAGAAATGGAAACCAAGTCACAAAACAGCCAATACTCTCAACATTTTGATAATGCTGAGGGATTGACTGAGTGTTTCCCAGCCAGCCTCATATCAGAGTCTTGTAGACTGGCAGTCACCCTAAAGGTACTTACATGACTGTTCAGTGTCCAGTAATTTTGTCTGCTAGCTCTAGTTTCTAGGGGCAAGAGTGTCCTGAAAAAAGAAAAAGGATAGTCTGCGTTGTTTACCCTTCCGATATGAAGAAGGGAAGTCTAAATGTTTCCTGGTCAACTCACCAAAATATGATGCAGGAACACTGGAGTGCAGAGGTGTTTGGGTCCACACTTGCAGTGAGACATAGGTTCTTGTCCCACGCTCAGGAAGAATTAGAGTTGTGGACACAGAGAATAGGTATAGCAAAGTGAGGAATTTATCCACAAAGCAGGGAGTTTATTAAAGGAAAGGGAAGGAAAAACAGAACTCCCAAGGAGGGAGGGGTACAGGAAAATGGGTTGCCCATTACTCTAATTTTCTTATTGTTTCTAGATATAGAAATACAATTTAATACAAGATCACAATATATGAATAAACCTTTGTGCTTACTTTATTAGTTGTACATATTTTTAGCTGATCTCTTACCTCCTGAGAGAGCATTCTATATGACATAGCTCTCTTACTTTAGGTATACCTATTTTCTTTATTGAACAAAATTTAGACACATGTTTTATCAAAACCAAAGTTTTGTTTTTAGGATTCTCATTGTTCGTGTGTATGGTATAATTCCAAGTGATCCCTGGAAAACCTATAACTTTACAAGTTTAGAATCTGAATACAGTTGTGCCTCTTTATCTTTAAAAATGCCTCCATTTGAGTGTTTTACTGGAAGGCTCCAACTAAGAAGTTACCAGTAGATGTGAAAACAGTGTAATAATAATGACTTATAATCAAAAGAAGACCCATAAACATGTTAGGTTTTTATATTTACTGGGGAGATCAATGGAGACCTAGAGCTGAAATTTGTTTTTAACTTCATCCAGCTTTCTTTTTTTGGCTTTTTATGGGTTTCTCAATCACTTTGCTTGTCTTCTATAGGGGACTTCTATTTGCTGATAAGGGTTGTTAACCAGTCTTAAAGTTGGAGAAATAAAGTAACCATTATACCCAAGACTGTGTTATCGTATTGGGCTACAGTGATCCTGTCTTTAGCAAAACTAGTGCTAAAAGAACAAAGCCAAGATATTAAAGGGAGACATCATAGCGCAAGTCTGTAGAGGGCTAGAAGGGCAAAGGGTATATGTTTTCATTTATTTATTTATTTATTTATTTATTTATTTATTTATTTATTTGGAGAGGTTTTAACTATAGGGCACGTGTGCTCGCCAGAAAGACAGAGAGACAGAGAGACAGAAAGCAAGAAATCATCCCCCCAGAAGGGATGGCTATGCCACAATTCCTTCTCCTCCATTCTTCTCTTGGGATCTTGGCATGCACACACACACATGCCCGATGTGAGTTTAAGCCACCGGGTCCGGGACTCGAACTGCAGTCGATTATATGGGAGTCCAGCAACATAGCCACTACGCCAATTGCTGGTCCCAGGGGATATGTTTTTTATGTACTATTTAGTTACTTATTTTTTAAAATTTACTTATTTTATTCATGATATAGAGCATGCACATGCATGTATGTATGTGCCCATGATAGAGAGAAAGCACCTTGACAGGATCTTATCATACCTTGATCCGATTTCCTCAGTCCTTTCGCTCGTTAGGATCCTGTGCATGTGTACATGAACCCAGAGTGTTTTTAAGTTGGCCTGAGATCCAATTTGTCATCTGCCATGTGGCCTCCAGCACCATAATTCAGTTTGCTCCTAACTAGATGGATCAGGAGGATGTTCTAGTGATACAAGAGTTGGTTTTCCTGAAACATTTCCTGACCCCAGAGTAAGCCTCTAAAACCCAAATGAAAAGATTTTTTATAAGAAATACATATATTAAAACTTAGCTCAAATTAGTCTTTTAGCATGCTGACCCTAGAGCTATTGAGATGTTACATGACACAATTCCCTACTTGTTTCTCTGCTGAAAATGAAATAAAAGGCCCTCTTCTGAAAGGGCCTTCTATTTTTTTCAGTATTTGTTCAATAATAAGTCTTTACATTCTGCTAAGCTGGTCTCCTCTGATAACGCCACATTATTGCCTCTGTTATAGGTGACTCTTCGGGATTATTGTCCCCCACATTTACTCTCTTCTACCAAGAATGTCTGCTGCTACTGCTACTTGAAATCAGAAGAGTGACAACGGTTCTTTAGCCTTGACTTTGGGCTTAGACCCTCTTTACTCCCCCTCAGTACAACAGAGACCAGCTTTGATGGGGTGTTTAGCAATAAGGGACTAGAAAGTACGCAAGAACAGCAATTTTTTCTATCTAGCATCAGCCAGCATGGCTCCTTGACTCATGGCTGGCTCAAATTTATGTGCCCAGGATGAGTTTTGTTTCCTATGATCAAAAACACTGAAACGCTGGGGCCAGCAGGTGGTGTGGTGGTTAAGGTACTGGATTCACACATGGCTAGTATATAGCACAAAATTTAAAAACTCATCAAAAATAACCATAATACAATTGCCATGTCTTAAAAAAATAAAAACATAATTCTGAGAGTAAGGTATGGTGAGTGATTTCTAATGGATATAAAGTTTCTTTATGGTATGACAAACATGTATCTAAAATTATGTAATGATATTGCGCAACTTTGTAAATACACTCAAAACCACTGAAGTGTACACATTCAACATGAATTTTAACATACATATAACTTTTATCTCAGTTTAAAGAACAAAAACGAATTCATATGTGATATATTATTACATAAGAAAAAATAATATTTTTTATTTATTTTATTGTGTATTTAAAATGTTTGATTATGATTTCTGTTATACATGTAATTGAATATCCTTGTGAGCTATAGAATGGTTTTTTAAATCATACATGTGGTATACAATACTTGAATCAAGGATATACCCATATTCATCTTCTTCAGTATTGAACATTACATTATGTTGTAAATACTTGTTAATATATTCCATTAGGTAGTTCCATTAGGTTTTTTGAAATATGTATCACATTGTCTACATTTTTTTACTTTGTTGTGATTCACAGTCCTTCTAGACTAGAAAGACCACCGCACCATCAGATGGTCTAGAATGTATTTTTTAAAAGAAATTATTTATTTAATTTTATTCATTCATTCATTCATTTATTTAATTATTTTTTTAAAAATGTAACCAGCGTGAGACAGAGAGAGAGAGAGATGGAAAAGTGAGAAAGTGAGCCGTCAGGTCTGGGATTCAAACCATGGTTGACCATGTGGGAGTGTCCAGCGCCTTAACCACCACATCACCTGCTGGTCTCCCCGCCTAGGATGTATTTTATGCTTGAATGACATATAATGGTTTCTCTATCAGCAGAACATGAAAATCTAATAAAGGCCCAACCTAGCCCAATAATCGGTCTACAAACTGTGTGGTCAACATGGAAATCTGAGCTCCTATATAGGGCCATGTGCTCTATAATTTTATTGCTAGATTTCATAGTGCAAATAATTTATTTTTACCTTCTTTCCTATACCCAATTTTTCACATAATTTGTTGAGCTAATTAAAGCAAGTTGTTACAATGAACAACTATATCACTGCTATATCAGACTTGCTTGCATATAGCAGGCATCTACAATGTTTTTATGTAAAGCGCTAGATAATAAGTATTTTAGGATTTACGTACCAGATGATCTCTGTGCAGTTACTCAACTCTGTTATTGTCATGAGGAAACATCCATTAACAATACCTAAATAAATGATGTGATTATGTTCCAATAAAACTTTATTTCATAAAGCAGACAGCAGTCTACTCAGTGCATGGACTAATTTGCCAGCCTCTGGCATTTACTCTTATTTAGTTATCATAAAAACCTAAAAGATACCATTTTTAAAGCATTATTTATTTAATTTTATTTATTATTATTAGTAGTAGTTTTAAAATTTCCTATAGGGCACATGCCTTCACCAGACTGAGACAGAGACAGAGAGAGAAAGAGAGAGAGAGTGAGGGAAAGTGAGGGAAAGTGAGGCAGCAAGCTGTCAGGTCCAGGACTTGAACTGTGGTCAGCTATGTGAGAGTCCAGTGCCTTAACCACTATGCCACCTACTGGTCCCCCAAAGATATAATTTTATAAATGTCACCTTTTTTTTAGAGAGAGATTTTTTTGTTAGAGGACATGTGCACTCACCAGAGAGACAGAGAGAGAGAGAGACAGACAGAAAGCTAGAAATCATCCCCCGGGGGGATGGATGGTCATACCACAATCCCTTCTTCTTCATCCTCCTCTCAGGATTTTGGGCATGCACACACATGTACCCAGCATGAGTTTCAAGCCTCTGGGTCCAGGACTTGAATCACAGTTGTACATGTGGGAGTCCAGCGACGTAACCATCTGCTGGTCCCCAGATGTCATTCGTTTAATGGCACAATGCTATGTTTCTACCACACATAATTTAATCATTAACCTTATGAGGTAGGTAATATTTTCTTTTTTCTGTTGAGGAAATTATAGCAAAGCATAAGGAATTTGCTTGGTGATGGGAGAAGACATAGGTGTAGACTTTGTGCCAGTAGCCTGGCTTCCCTTCATTCTGTTTGTCAGTCACTCACTCACACATCTCACTCCAGACTGTGTCATTACATGTGGTCACATTGCATCCATAATCCGAATTTCCTATAAACTAGTCTCTGACCACCACCTCCCACTTTCAGCTCATTGCCTGTAGCTCCCAGCTTCAACAGTCTTTCAAATCCACCTACACATTCAACTTATTGATCCTACTGCTCTTTTGCTATACTTCACCACCGTAATGACCTCACTTTCCCTCTTAAATTCTAAGGTCGGTCATTATAAAAATTACCTCTCATACACCCTTGAGTCACTCTCACTTTCTCATGCCTGCATTTGTATAGTTGAACGTGGCTGGAATAAGACATACAAATGGTTTGATTTGGTCTCACTGTAAATTCATGACTGTCATTTTCAAGGAGACTGTTGATGCTGCCAGATAAGGATTCTATACATTCTTAGTCACTCTCCTATTTTCTGTATCACCATTTTATATTTCATTTTCTTCTTTAAAAACCCCCATCCTCACTCTAAAATTGATCTTGCTCCTATTTGACTGAAAAAAATGACACAGATCTTCCATGGATTCCTCCACCACATCTCTTTGTTTGCTAGCTTTCACATCCACGTATTCTGTCTTCCAACTGTTACCAAGAATGAACTGTCCACGCTCCTACCCAGCACCATCCTTCCACTTCTGTGTGGGCTCAGTCAGTTCTCCATATTCAAGGACATGGCTATAATTCTTTTATCTCATCCATATCATTAAATTTGATCTCACTAATGGATTGGTTCTATTTGCAAATGCAACAAGCTATTATTTGAAAAAAAGTTGTTTTGACCCTTTCTCCCCCATTTTCCTATCAACTATATTCCATTTCTGTTCCCTTTTATATCAAAATCTCCTGGAGGAATCATTGATGCTCATCGCCTTCAACAAGTCATCTCTTTGCATTCCTTTTTGAATATTCCAAACAGGATTTGCTTTCAACGTTGTACTGTACTAGGGACCAGGCACTGGTGACTTCTCCTTGCTAATTGAATGTTCATTTCTGCTTCCTTATTTTTAACCTATTAGCAGCATTGACATAACTGATAACTATGTTCTTGAAACACTTCCTCTGGTCTCTGAAATATTATCCTTTCTCCACTCCTACCTCAAGGCCAGTATTTCTGTCAATTATTTGCTGATTTTTCCTCATCTTTGCATCTTCTAAAGTTTGGTGCAACCCAAGACCAAATTCTTGGACCTCTCTTTTTCTCAATCTGCAATTATTCCCGTAGGTTCAATTCTAAGGCTCTAGAAACAATGCATAGGTTGTTGCTCAGATTTTACATTGTCAGCCCAATCTTTGCCCACATTCTGCAGTCTGGTCTATACAACTGTCGACTTGACCTCTCCATTATGCCTAATGGGCATTTCAAGTTAAGCATATCACGAACTGTATTGCTCCCTCATAGCCAAACTGCATTCTTTCTTACAAATTTCTTTTCTCTATTAGTGTCCTCTCACAATAAATGAATGTTAAGCAGTCACCTGCACAGATTTTGCATATAACAATACCATCTAGGGTATGTAGAAGCTTATTTCATGGTCTCTGTTCTCAGTGTTGAAAATTTAATAAAGGAGATGTAGCATAAACCAATAGCTCATTTCAAGTAGCCATTTTCTTTTATCCCTTTGGGAATTCTAAGTTTGTCTGGGCTGATGGAAACCTAATGGCAGACTGAAAATGGTGGAGCAAAAGGCAAGAGGAACTCTGTTCCCAGACAGCACAGAGAGGCCACATCAGCCCTGGACTGCTTAGACTCAAACTGCTGTAAGAGAGTACAATGGACTATCTTGTTTAAGTTTCTACTATATTTTATAGCAGCCAAGTCATGATCCTAAGTATAGAAATAAGAACACAAGCAACTGGACAGATGGATCCACCCCCCCACCCCCAAATGTGAAAGGTGACTGAGTGGGGACCAGCTAATTACATGATTGAGTGAAGTGGGCTCCTTATAAGACAAAAGGAAACTGCAGGAATCTGGTGAATTGTACAGCTGTGACCTGACCACAGACATTGGCATTTAGAATGCATTCCAGCCCCCAAAGAGTATGTTACTGGGATTTAATCTAGATGGGTTGTCAACTTGGATAAACCGAGAATTGTTTTGAAATATGTTGTTGGTAGCAGTTGGAAACCCACTTTTTCCAACTAATTTTATTCAGAACTAAATATATATAGTGCAGGTCTACTCTGGATGGATGAAAGCAATGCTCTCTCTGTTTCTCCCTAACCCTGAGGATGGGCTTTGCTGGGAAACACAATTTAAAAGTGATTTATCTACTCTAAGCTCTTTAACAGATGGAGAAAGTTAGGCTGAGAGGGATTTACTGTGGAACCAGGAGTCTGTCATTTCATCTCGCTGGGCTTTGGTTTCCTCATATTTAAAATGTAAGCATGCACCAATTAATCTCTGGACTCTCTTCCAATGAACAATGAAGGAAGCACCGATGGAAGAAAACGAGCGCCTATTGATCACCTACTATGTTCTAATGTGAGAGAACACAGGTTGTGTTGTGTTGATATCAGATCTGCTAGGCACATTTAATTTCTGATATTCCCAAGGGTAAGCTATTTCAAAAAACACTGAACTTATGACGTACCTGAATTCATTTGTCCTGGTAACAGAAATGGTAGGTGATTTTACTTTAGACTTCTTCAGTTTGCCCAGATCTCCAGCAATGCCGCCAGAGAAGACAGTCCTCTCCCCCTTTTACGGACAGAGGGATTAACGGCTTCGTCCAAAGTCATACAATTAGTACGTGTCAGACCTAAGACTAAAATCCTGGTCTAGTGCTCTGTATGAAAATTCTCCTTACAGTAGAAGACCTAAAAATATTCATTCATGCTAGGCCTTATAAACATGACGAATTTGGCCTAACTCACGGCAGGATGTTTCTCTCCCCAATATTACTAACACATATCACAGTACCTGTGTGTACCTAAAAGCAAGGGGATATTCGAAGGTAATATGGTTGTTCTGCCTGGGCATGAGACTTTTGGCTTTAAAGAACAGCTTCAGGAGGCCCTAGTTAGATGTTACTATGAACAATCAATTAATTAGAGAAAATAATTCTCATTTAAAAAGGGTTTGGTTGAACATAGTTAAATCCTATGTTTTATTCAATATACAGACTGGTTCCTGTGGAATCCACGCTTCTCAGTTGTCTTCATAACTCTGATATATTGAGAATGACCGGAAAAATTAATCTGTGGCCATTTCATCTGTCTCCTTTTAAAAAGAAAGGCCATTGAACCTTAAACTATATTAAGTATTAAATTTTTATGGTCAAATTGAGATTCTGCACAAATACAGTTAATTAAATTTGTAGATGATCTACTGTCTGGATTTATAAGGGAGCCCTTGATTGAAAATGAGCTATAAAACACATGTTGAGTGAACACCACCCAGCCTCCACTGGCCAGGCAGTCGTTTCTGGAACAAATGATCTTTATGTCCTGTTTCATCGCATGAGCGCATGTTAGCTGATGAGCGAGCCAAGCATTTTATATGTCGTCTCCTCTTTCTCCTCTTGACCTCTAACTAGGGCCATCTTCTTTCCCCTTTCCCACTCTCATTCTCATTGTCCATGTGATTTCTTTCTTTCTTTTTTTTTTTCTTTAGAGAGATTTTTACTATAGGGCACGTGTGCTCTCTGTAGAGACAGAGAGACAAAAAGCGAGAAATCATCCCTCAGGGGGGAAGGCCATGCCACAGTCCCTTCTCCTCCATTCTCCTCTCAGGATTTTGGACATACACATACATGAGCCCAGCCTGAGTTTAAACTACCAAGTCTTGGACTTGAATTGTAGTCAAGTACGTGGCAATCCAGTGACATAACCATTACACCATCTGCTGTTCCCTGTCCATATGACTTCTAAGACACTTAAAAATAACATATTTGAACCAAAAAAATTGTTTTCTTAACCCTACAGAGCGATTTCTCTCCAGTCTTTCCCCTCAGGAAATGGGTCCACCCACCAGTGTGCTCAAGCCACAAACCAAAGAGTCATTTAATTCTCTTTTTTCCCACTTTACCCCCAATCAAATCTATCAGCAAGTTCTAATCAGGTCACCTTCTATGATGGTGTGATTCAGTATCTTCTCTGAATCACACTGGGGTTATTCTGGTTCAAAGGGCTCCCCAAGGGAGGTAAGTCGCCTTCCTATAAAGTGTAAATGGTGTTTTCTTGGAGGTTACAAATTGTCAACAGGTTCATTTTTCCAGCCCAATACAGCCCCTTGCCAAGTTGGGTTACAGGCTTGGCAAGATGGGTAAGGGCTCGTTTCAACACTTCCTTATTCCTTGGGCTGGTTTAGTGAACAACACAGACAGCAGCGACACTTCAGCTCTGTCGTCCAGGTTGCCACTGGCTCTCATCTGGGCCACTCCTCCATCTTTTCCCAACACATCTCCCCCCCTCACCACCCCTCCAGTTTCGTTCCTCTACAATCCTTTCTGTATACCATAGTAAAGTTGTTATTTTTCAAAATGTAGATTGAATCATTTTGCTTTCCTGATTAAAATCCTTTCTTGTTTCCCGTCTATGCATAGCATAAAACAGAAAATCTTGGGATGAGTAGATGGCATAGTGGCTATATCGCTGGACTCCCATGTAGTTGACTGTAGTCCCAGTCCCAGACTCCAGAGCTTAAAACTTACATTGGGCACCTGAGCATATATGCCCAAAATCCCAAGAGGAGAATGCAGGAGAAGGGATTGTGGTGTGGCTATCCCCCCTGGGAGGTAATTTCTCACTTTCTCTCTCATTGTCTCTCTCTGTCTCTCTGGCAAATGCACATACCCTAAAGCAAAAACCTCTTAAAACACACACACACACACACAATCTTCACTGTGGTTAAATGGCCCTTCATGACTCAGTACTCGTTACTACTTTTTTCCACCTTCACTCTGCTCTGAACCCTCTAGCTTCCTTGATAGTATGGTTAGATGGCCATATCCTTTTTGTAATCCAAGTCTCATTTTAAATGTCTCTTTACAAAGGCCTTCCATCTTTCTATGACTCACTTATCCACCACCATTTTCCTTGTCACACTAATTTTGGAATATATATATATGTATGTATGTATATATATATATGTATGTATATATAACATATGTATGTATATACATACATATACATACATATATGTGTATAGTATACATACATATATGTATACTATACACATATATGTATGTATGTATATTTAAGGTTTCTGTCATAAGGAAACATGCACTTGTTGGAGAGAGACAGAGACAGAGAAAGGGAAAGTAGAAATCACTCTGAGAGGCCATAGTTGTGCTGCAATTCATTCTCCATTCTCCTCCTGGGAAACTGGGCACATATACATACATGCCTGGCATGATTTTCAAGCTGCCTTCTGGGGCTTGAACTGCAGTCACCTATGTGGGAGTCCAAAGCCTTAACTACTATACCACTTGCTGGCCCTATTCCTTGTAACACTATTATCTAGTTTTATTTTTATCTGCAACATTACACATACTCTGAAATTAGCTTATTCATTGCCTCCCTTTCCTAGACTATAAGCCCCTCGAGATGCAAGGACCATGTATGAATTCCTTGTTGCTGTGCCCCACCCCGAGCACCTCTAAGTGTACTGGGCACAGAACAGGCATTCTGTAAATTGTACTAAATGAAAGAGGGTGGGGAGAGAATGCTGTTAAGGACCAGTGGGAAAGGATAGTGATAAATTTGCATGTACATTTGGGAAAGTTCTTTAACATTCGTATTCATAAAGCACAGTGGAAAATATTTCCATCTTTGCTTTTCACCCATCCTTTCCCTGTGGTCTTTTATTCTGAATGGGCCTTGTTTGTGTTGGTTTCCAGGAGACTGACTGTTAAAGGCCATTGAACGTCTCTCCTGAGCCGAGAACCAGTCCTCATTACCTAGAGAACTTGCTGCATCAGGACTCAGTCTGGTGCCAAAGTTGAGACGCTCACTATCATTTGCTTTCTGGGCACAGTAGAGCTGAGTGGCATTGTTTAACCTTTTGGAAGCTGTGTATGAAATTTACATTAGCGGGGTGTTGCTGTTCAGTTACAAACCGTTTATCCCATGAATATCAATGTGGCCATTTACTCTGAGAAATTATCTTCTTTCTGTTGAGAGGAGCTGAGGAATCCATAAAAATGTGCACAAGATAAAAGAGAGAGACCAGGTTGCCTCTGAAATTGCTAGGAGAGTGATTAGGGAGCAAGGTGACCTGTGTACCCCTAAAAAGGCTTCTGGGGAGATGCCTCGGACATCTTCCCCTGCCAGGGGGACTTGGGATAAATACTTTTCTTTCTTTATTTAAAAGTGCTTATTACAAATCCTTGCACTTGATAACTATCTTCTCAAATAGCTGGCCCCAAGTTGTTTGGTACTTCAAAAGGCTTATTGAACAGAGGACTCATCCACAAATTGAGAAGAGATATGAGCACGCAGTTGACGAGGTCTCACTTTAGATCTACAATTGGCCACTAATGATTTGTTTTGAACTTGTTTGAGTAGACGCTGATGACCAGGATGGGAACGATGTTTTATTTCTTTTCTTTCTTTAAAACTTATAAACTTAGACAAGGCATGGTGGTGAAGTCACTGGGCTCCCACACGGCAGACGATGTGTTGAGTCCTGGACCCCAGGCTTAAAAATCACGCCAGGTGTGTGTATGTGTGTGTGCACCCAAAATCCTAGGAGGAGAATGGAGGAGAGGGTATTGCAGCATGACCATCCCTGGTGGAGGGTGATTTCTCACTTTCCCTCTCTCTGTCTCTCTCTGACGAGGACATGCACCCTATGGCAAAAATCTAAAAAACAATTAAATTAAATGAATAGACTTCATTTTTCAGAGCAGTTTTACTTCTATAGAAAATAGACAAGGCAGTGTTGCCATCCATCCTCTTTCTTTACCTCCCCCTAATTCCTGTTATTAGCTTCTTATGTTTTAATGGTTCGTGTGTTATAACTGATGAACCAACATTGATACATCCTTAGTAACTGAAGTCCGTGATTTACATTAGGGTTCACTCTGTGTTTGACAGTTCTGTGGGTTTTTACACGTGTGTGCTGTTCTGTATCCACTTTTACAGTACCGTATGGGATAATTTCACTGCCCTAAAACCCTCTGATTTACTTGGTCATCCACCCCATTTCTTCACATGAACCTCTGGTAAACACCCTCCCCCTTGCCTTTTAAAAAATTAGGGAAGCTTCTTTTTTTTTTTTTTTTTTTTTTGTTTTTGAGAGAGATTTTTGCCATAGGGCGCATGTGCTCCCTGGAGAGACCGAGAGACAGAAAGTCTAGGGGCAATGGCCTTCTCCTCCATTCTCCTCTTGGGATTTGGGACACACTTGCACATGTGTCTGACATGATTTTCAAGTCACCAGGCCGAGGACTCAAACTGCGATAGGCCATATGAGAGGACAGCACCTTAACCATGATGCCACCTGATGGCCCCTAAAATTAGGGTCATTTTAAAATATTTTGATAACGTGAAACTACTATCTTAACCATTTTTAAAGTATAAAATTTAGTGGCATTAAGTACATTGAACCTCATTATTTTTTTATTATTTCTGTAATTTTGCCTTTTCTAGAATGTCAAACAGGAAATCATACCAGCTGTAGCCTTTCAGACTGGCTTCCTTCATTAACCAGTGCACATGTTTAAAAGGCACTATGCTTTTGTTTTGTAATTTTTTTTAGGTTTTTGCCATAGGACACATGCACTTGCCAGAGAGAGAGAGAGGCAGCATGAATAAAAGTAAGAAATTACCACCCCCTCTGGGGCATGATGGCCACACCACAATCCCCTTTCCTCCATTCTCCTCTTGGGATTCTCAGCATGCACGCATACATGCCCGGCTTGATTGTCAAGCCTCCATGTCTGGGACTTAAACCACCATTGACCATGTGGAAGTCTGGTGCCTTAACCACTGTGTCACCTGCTGGCCCCAAAGGGAGCTATGGTTTTAATAACTTTATCTGAAGTAGAAGTGGAGCTACTGATTCAGTCATAAGAACTTCTGCAGTGGGCCGTAGTCATCCGGCAGAATAATGTGAAGCAGAAAGAGGAGCTCTTAACACTTACATGGACAGGTGATCCTGTCTTGCAAAGAGCATGCCATATTGTTTCTATTTATTTAGATTTTAAACTTTATCTTTTGTATTTTAAAATGTACATATTTTATAACAAAGATTCAAGGTAGCTTTGCTTTTTCTACTGACATAGAAAAATAGAACATTTTAGAAAGAAACATTACTTTCTTTAATGAAGTTAAAAAAAAAAAACAGAATAAAATGATAGAAACAATAGCATCAAAATTATTTAAAGCATAAGGCCCTATACAGAAAGTATATCAAGTTATTACCATTTTGTAAAGTAGTTTACCTATTGGTGAAAGGCAATTTTTGTTAGCTCGAGTAAGATCACAGACTCAGCAAGAGATTTATGATACACTTACTTGAGTTAACAAACCAGAAGTGGAAATGTTTGTTAACTCTTACCAGTACTTTGATGTTCTGAACTTTGTAGTAGGTATAAAGGATAGGTGATGGGACAGAGGAGGAGGCAGAGCTGGAAAACATTGACACATTTTTGCATAGAAAAATATGTCATGACTTTTCCAATGACTCAATATCTCCCAAATGGCAATAATGAAATAGGGACACTGATTATAAACAAGCAGGAAGCGTTAATGCAGCCAGGCCTCCTCTGTGGCAGGAACTGTGGTAGGTACTGGAAGTAATGAGTACAGCAGAGCTACTGACCTAAGAGGGCTGTTGCTCCATCCAGCAGTTCTATGACAAACAAGAAAATGAAAAAAAAATATGTATAAACTCAGGGAGAGACAAATGCTTTGAAACAATAAAATGTGATAGCGGTCAGATTACGTGTTTTGCATATCTATTTTAGATCAGGTGGTTGGGGTAGGTCTGTCTAAGGTGGAGACATTTGAGCAGAAATTTCTAAGTAATTAGGGGACCAGCTCTATCAGGATTTGGAAGGAGATCATTCTAGGCAAAGGGAAGGTCAACTACAGATGCCTTAAGGCTGGAATCGGATTGGCATAGTCAAGAAACAGAAGAAGGCTAAGCTGGTTGGATTCAAGTGAATATGTGGGAAAAGGGTAGAAATTGAATTTGGAGAGGCTGACAGGGATCACATCATGGAGGGCCTGGTAGGTCAAGAATTTGGACTTTATTCTAAGCTCGTTGAAAAGTCATCTGGAGAGTTGGAGGAGGGTTTTGCTGTGGTATGATTTAACATTAAAAAATTTATTTTGGCATCTGTGTTAGCAATTGACTGGAGGGAGGAAGGTAAGAATAGAATAAGGAGACCAGATGGAAACCGTTTCGGTTGTCCACATATGAGCTAAAGGTGGCTGTCAGTAGGTGGTACCAGTAGTTACGACTGGAAGTGGCTTCGTAGAGGACGTGGTGTGAAAGTAGATCGGAGAAGACTTGCTGATGGATTAGAGACTGGTGATAAATAGGATACACACAGGGGTTGTTTTGAGTTTCAGAAGCAGGCAAGTTTTAAATTCTTACTGGAGTGAGGTAAAGTCTCTCTAGGAGAGGTAGAATTGAAGGGCAGCTATGCAGAAGTAGTAAGGAGGACATTCTAAATAGGGAACTGCCATGGGCAAAGACACAGAGGCCGAACATTATATTTAGAGAAGAACAAACTTGGGATCCAGGGTTCACAGGAGTAAAAAGTTGAGATAAATATGCACAGGGAGATTGGAGAAAGACTGGGAAGGGCCCTTCTATATCATGGGAATAGATTTGATTTCCTACAATAGGCAATGGGGAATTGTATCTGCCCGGAGCAAAAGACTGAAAATTTACTAAGTATTTTAAACAAAGAGGACTTTGATTTTCCTTTACAGTAAGAGACCTGGGAGTAGTCAGTTTGGACTGTGAGGCTGCTAATGCCCATGGGGACCCTGGTAGGTCAGTCGTTTTGCTCTGTTATCTTTTTATCTTTACTATTTTCATCCTCATGGTTATTACATCATGGTTTTTAGATGGTTCCTAGACCAATTTGGGCATTAGCTGTACTCTGGACAGGAAGAAGTGCCAAAATGGGCAAGAAATTAGCAGAGTCTGTCAATTGTCCTTATTTTTTATTTTGGTTATATATATATATATATTTACATATAAACATTTACCATTTTAACCATTTTAAGTGTACAATTTAGTAGTATTAATAATATTCATGATGTTGTACAATCATTGCTGTCTGAAACATTTCATCACCCTGAACAGATACTTTGTAACTACGGAACAGCAAACCATGGCTGTGGTAACTCGGGCCCTTAGTAATTTCTACTTTCTGCCTCTGTGAATTTTGCACCAGTCCCCTTGGATCAGGAAAACGAATCTTTTCAAAAATCTCCATTCAGTAGGCCGATAACTAATACATATTTTTTTATTGCCTTCTGGATGTTTTCCCACTACTCTACCTTTCCACACTGCCTTTCCTCACCCATCCTTTCTCCTTCCCTGGCTTAGCTATAGGGGATGCTCTAGTTTATTCTGTTAGTAATAACAGAAAATTCCCAAGTCTGGGTAGTTTTAAAAAATAGAGATTTATTTAGCTCTTGGTTTGGAGGTCCAAGAGGCCATATCTGCTAAGGGTATTGATGTTAGTCAAGTCTGGAGGGCATGTAGGTGTCATGTCACAAAAAACAACAACAACAAAAAAAAACAACAAAAAAAACGCCAGGAATTTGGGTGTCTGTGTCCTTCTTATAAACCCACCAGGAGTCAATCATGACCTGGTGACTTAATTTTGATCTCCTAAAGGCCAACTTTCAACACCACACTTTGATTACATATTTGCACTCTTTTCTTTTTTTGGGGGGAGAGGTTTTGCTAGAGGGTGCATGCGCTCACCAGAAAGAGAGAGACAGAAAGTGAGAAATCACCCCCCAGGGGGATGGCCACTGCGCAATCCTTTCTCCTCCATTCTCCTCTTGGGATCTTGGGCACGCATGCACACGCGCCTGGTGTGAGTTTAAGCCACCGGGTCAGGGATTCCAACCGCAGTTGATTACATGGGAGTCCAGCGACATAGCCATTACACTAACTGCTGGTCCCACAGTTTTGCACTCTTAATACTGTCACATCCAAGTTTGAACACATGAATCTTGGGGAGGGATCATAGTAGGGGGATCACTTTTTTTGGAGATGGAATAAAACATGGCTGACTTCTAAGATAGTGAAATAAAAAACAGGAATGGAGGTCTACATAGGCATACCTCAAAGATACTGCAGGCTCTATTTAAGACTACAGTAAAGTGAATATCACAATAAAGCAAACCACACAAATTTTTTGGCCTGAATGCATATAAAAGTTGTGTTAGGGCTATCTATGGCATAGTGGTTAGGGCGGTTAGATCCCACATGTCCGACTATGTGGTTTGAGTTCTAGATCCAGTGGCTTGCGGAACACATCGGGGGTGTGCGTGTCTGTGTGCATGCTGAGAATCCCAAAAGGAGGGAGAAATGGAACAAAAAGAATTCCAATGTAACCATGCCCTATGAGGGGTACTTTCTCATTTTTCCTCTCTCTGTGTCTGGTAAGCACACAAACCCTTTGACAAAATGAAGAGAAAAGAAGTTTTGTTTATACTATACTCTAGTTTGTTACTTTTTGTTACTTTTTGCAATAATGCTAGTGCCCTATGCTGGAAACCATATAGTAACCACAGTTCAGTTCCTGGTTTGACCTAAAAACCTCATGAGACATGATCATAAACACCCAGGATTCTGGATATTAGAGGCTGCAAAAAGGGCCTAAGGTATTATGAGACCCTGGTAAGGATGCTTTCTCTCTTTCTCTCATGTATACACACACATATCCTATAAAAAATATAATTAATTGCTAAAAAAATGCTAAAGATCATCTGAGCTTTCTGTGAATCGTCTTTCTGTTGGTAGGGGGTCTTGTATTGATGTTGATGGCTGTTGGCTAATTAGGATAGTGGTTAAATGTCTGGGTGGTTGCACCAGTTTCTTAAAAGAAGACCTTAATGAAGTCTGCAGTATTGGTTGACTTCGCCTTTCATTAAAGCTTTTTCTTTAGTGTGTGATGCTGGTTGAGAGCATTTTGCCCACAGTAGACACTCTGGAGTCAATCCTACCCCTGCTTTGAAAACTAAGTTTATGGAATATTCAAAATCATTTGTTGTTATATCAACATTGTTTACAACTGCTTTAGCAGAGGTAGATTCCATCTCAAGAAACCACTTTCTTTACTTATCCATAAAAAGCAACTCCTCACCCATTAAAGTTCTAACATGAGAGTGCAGCAATTCAATCACATTTTCAGGGTCCACTTCTATTTCTAGTTCTCTGGTTATTTCCTCCATGTCACCACTCACTTCCTCCACAAAAAGGAGTCCTTATGTGTGAGAGAGAGAGACAGAGACACACACAGAGAGAGAGACAGAGAGAGAGAAAGAGAGG
>NW_006203646.1:5149210-5152306 GCF_000334495.1 Tupaia belangeri chinensis
GGCCCTTAGTAATTTCTACTTTCTGCCTCTGTGAATTTTGCACCAGTCCCCTTGGATCAGGAAAACGAATCTTTTCAAAAATCTCCATTCAGTAGGCCGATAACTAATACATATTTTTTTATTGCCTTCTGGATGTTTTCCCACTACTCTACCTTTCCACACTGCCTTTCCTCACCCATCCTTTCTCCTTCCCTGGCTTAGCTATAGGGGATGCTCTAGTTCATTCTGTTAGTAATAACAGAAAATTCCCAAGTCTGGGTAGTTTTAAAAAATAGAGATTTATTTAGCTCTTGGTTTGGAGGTCCAAGAGGCCATATCTGCTAAGGGTATTGATGTTAGTCAAGTCTGGAGGGCATGTAGGTGTCATGTCACAAAAAACAACAACAACAAAAAAAACAACAAAAAAAACGCCAGGAGTTTGGGTGTCTGTGTCCTTCTTATAAACCCACCAGGAGTCAATCATGACCTGGTGACTTAATTTTGATCTCCTAAAGGCCAACTTTCAACACCACACTTTGATTACATATTTGCACTCTTTTCTTTTTTTGGGGGGAGAGGTTTTGCTAGAGGGTGCATGCGCTCACCAGAAAGAGAGAGACAGAAAGTGAGAAATCACCCCCCAGGGGGATGGCCACTGCGCAATCCTTTCTCCTCCATTCTCCTCTTGGGATCTTGGGCACGCATGCACACGCGCCTGGTGTGAGTTTAAGCCACCGGGTCAGGGATTCCAACCGCAGTTGATTACATGGGAGTCCAGCGACATAGCCATTACACTAACTGCTGGTCCCACAGTTTTGCACTCTTAATACTGTCACATCCAAGTTTGAACACATGAATCTTGGGGAGGGATCATAGTAGGGGGATCACTTTTTTTGGAGATGGAATAAAACATGGCTGACTTCTAAGATAGTGAAATAAAAAACAGGAATGGAGGTCTACATAGGCATACCTCAAAGATACTGCAGGCTCTATTTAAGACTACAGTAAAGTGAATATCACAATAAAGCAAACCACACAAATTTTTTGGCCTGAATGCATATAAAAGTTGTGTTAGGGCTATCTATGGCATAGTGGTTAGGGCGGTTAGATCCCACATGTCCGACTATGTGGTTTGAGTTCTAGATCCAGTGGCTTGCGGAACACATCGGGGGTGTGCGTGTCTGTGTGCATGCTGAGAATCCCAAAAGGAGGGAGAAATGGAACAAAAAGAATTCCAATGTAACCATGCCCTATGAGGGGTACTTTCTCATTTTTCCTCTCTCTGTGTCTGGTAAGCACACAAACCCTTTGACAAAATGAAGAGAAAAGAAGTTTTGTTTATACTATACTCTAGTTTGTTACTTTTTGTTACTTTTTGCAATAATGCTAGTGCCCTATGCTGGAAACCATATAGTAACCACAGTTCAGTTCCTGGTTTGACCTAAAAACCTCATGAGACATGATCATAAACACCCAGGATTCTGGATATTAGAGGCTGCAAAAAGGGCCTAAGGTATTATGAGACCCTGGTAAGGATGCTTTCTCTCTTTCTCTCATGTATACACACACATATCCTATAAAAAATATAATTAATTGCTAAAAAAATGCTAAAGATCATCTGAGCTTTCTGTGAATCGTCTTTCTGTTGGTAGGGGGTCTTGTATTGATGTTGATGGCTGTTGGCTAATTAGGATAGTGGTTAAATGTCTGGGTGGTTGCACCAGTTTCTTAAAAGAAGACCTTAATGAAGTCTGCAGTATTGGTTGACTTCGCCTTTCATTAAAGCTTTTTCTTTAGTGTGTGATGCTGGTTGAGAGCATTTTGCCCACAGTAGACACTCTGGAGTCAATCCTACCCCTGCTTTGAAAACTAAGTTTATGGAATATTCAAAATCATTTGTTGTTATATCAACATTGTTTACAACTGCTTTAGCAGAGGTAGATTCCATCTCAAGAAACCACTTTCTTTACTTATCCATAAAAAGCAACTCCTCACCCATTAAAGTTCTAACATGAGAGTGCAGCAATTCAATCACATTTTCAGGGTCCACTTCTATTTCTAGTTCTCTGGTTATTTCCTCCATGTCACCACTCACTTCCTCCACAAAAAGGAGTCCTTATGTGTGAGAGAGAGAGACAGAGACACACACAGAGAGAGAGACAGAGAGAGAGAAAGAGAGGACTCACCCCCACTGAGACCTGGTCAGGCCATTTCCTTTTCCTTCCTTTTTTTTATCCTATCAAAATCCTGGGCACAGGTGATTGTTAAGCTACTGTGGCCAGGATTTGAACTTCAGCCAGCTGTGTGGGTCTAGCTCTCACCATGCAATGCTTAACTGCTGCACTATGGAGCTAGTCCCTCCACTGAAATCTTGAACTCCTCAAAGACATCTATGAGGGTTGGAATCAACTTTTTCCAAACTCTTGTTAATGTTTATATTTTGACCACCTCCCATGAATGTTCTTTTATTATTTAAAATTTTTTTTTTCAGTTTGCTACAGGATTACTGGAGAAAGAGGCAGAAATCTCATGGGGGGATGGCTGCATCATAATCCCTTCTCCTCCATTCTTCTCTTGGGATTTGGGGCACACAAGTACACATTTCCAGCATGTTTTTCAAGCTGCCGGGTCTGGGACTCAAACCGAGCAGTTGACCATGTGTGATCCAGTTGCCTTAACCTCTAGGCCACCTGGCTGGCTCCACAGATTTTTTTCTTAATCTTATTGAATTGTTTATTGGAATTCTCTAGTATCTCATGTAGTTTCCTAAAGATCATTGTTTTGGATTTCATCTCGGACATTTCCAAGATTCTCTTCTGTTTAGGGTCTGTTTTTAAAGATTTATTAGAGGAGCTGGCAAGTGGTGTAATGGCTAAAGGTGCTGGACTCCCACATGGCTGACCACAGTTTGAGTCCTGGACTTGGTGGTGTGCTTTCTCTTTCATCAAAATTGAAGAATAATGATAATAAATAATTACTTAAAAATTTATTACATTACTTTTTAGATATATTTCCCTTCTTTTTCCTTCTTTTTTTTTTTTTAAATACTTTTACTTTGATATCCGTGCATCTGGTGAGACAGTTGCCTCTTCAGATTTTATTGGTAGTCTTCATAGG
>NW_006203646.1:5152337-5159101 GCF_000334495.1 Tupaia belangeri chinensis
GACTCTTTTCTGAACACGTGTTTTATTGTGTTGGTTGGGAAGGGTGCTTTGGTCTTGGTTTTGGGTGAGAACATCTGTGTGGTCTCTGTGATTTCTTCGACTGCAGTTACCTTTGGTTGGGTTTATGAGTGCCATAGCAGTCTGATCTCCAAGTGCTTGTAGTTATATTGATGAGTTTTGCTGGGGTGGGGGACTCTGGGAAGATCACATGATGGCTTGTAGTGACAGAAGCTGGGGAAGCTGACCCAAGGCACCTGGAAAGCACATGTGAGTCCCCACAGTCATGATGGAGGTAAAGGGAGCAGTTGTCCACGGCTGGAGGGGTGAGTGGGGTCAGCCCACAGTCCTTGGTGAGCATGCTTGAGTCACTAACACCAGAAAGGGGAAGGGGCGCAGTCACCTGAGGCTGCAGAAACCAGCAGAATTGACCCACAGTCTTTGGGTCAAGTCACTGTGACCCTGGTAGGGGCAGGAGTCTGGTCTCTTATGGCTATAGGAACCAGCCATCTCACAGTCTCTGATGGTGAGAGTCCCTGTGGCCATGGTTAAGGGGGGCCATTCCATTGCCCATGACTATAGAAGGGGACAGAGCCTCCTAATGAATGCGCACACAGGCCTTTGTGGCCCTGCACAGATGGGAGTATGGTATCTGCAACCGCAGGTGCTGGTAGAGCCCACCCATGGTTCCTAAAATGCACACGTGTCCTGGTGGTCCTGTGGGGACAGAGATGTAGTTACCCATGGCTGTAGGTGCTGGTAGGGTCTGCCCACACTCCTCAGTAAGTCTGCAGGAGTCCTACTAGCCCTGTGCGGGGCAGCTAAGGAGCAAGTGTGTTAGTTCTTCAGTCTCAAGGACACTTTCTGCCTGGCAATTCAACTGTCTGTGTCTAGAGGTATGTGGTGCTGTCTGGACCCAAATGTACCACTGGGCCTTGCTGGAGCAGCAGCACTTCACTGCTTGTGTAAGTATAAGGGGATATTGGTGGAACCTTAGGGATGTTGAGATGCAGGTGCTATTGGTTTCAGGACAGACTTCGGTTAAGCAGTGACTTCACTGTGAAAATGGCACCATGCCATTAGCTCACAGGACTAATTAATAAATCAAAGAAATCATTATAGCACAGTTCAGGGTATTTGGGCTTTTACTTCCTAGGAAATAAGTCTTGCATTGTCAAAAGAATGTTTGTTTCCATGATGTAAGAGCAGCTTGGGTCCCAGGGAGTGGGGGTGACCGTGCATATGTTCTTTCTGGAGTCACACAGCCTTGTGGACCTCAGGAGATACTCCACACTGGCTCATGGCCAGTAGGACTGCAGGGCCCTCCGATGGCTCAGTCTGCAGGTGGTGATGGAGATTGCTGAGGACCTGTTGCTTACCCTTTCCCAGCAATGGGGGTCTCTCATGGTGGCTCCAGGCCAACTGCTGGCGGGTAACCTGCTTCCTGCTCCCTGCCGCTATCCTGATTCTTTGTGTTTTAGAAGGCTTCAGTTGTTCCCCTGATAAGTTTTAGTGGTCTCCTTCAGATACTTCACTCAAAATGTGTCAGTTTTCTGTCAGCTATTTTATTCCTTCCTGTGGAAAGAGAAGCACTGGATCTTGCTAGTCGGCAGTCTTGATCCCTCCCCTTCTAAATGTCTGTCTTGAGCCTTTCAGTTAAGCCATGATACCAGTTGGTGTATTTTCTACTAATAAAAAGGCACAAAGCTCAGATATTTTTGTAACTCGCATTAAGTCCTCCCACATTGTCACTAATGTCATTATTTTGCAGTTCCATTTAGAATTACAATGAGGTGTCAGCTTATGTTAGGATTGGAAGGCCAGGCCACTTATCCTTTTTGTCAAAATCAAAAGCTTTAGCTCTGAAATAATAATGATTAAAATACATTATTTTACTCCTTTATTTTCCTTCAGTCAGCAGTCAGACTACATGTCACCCAAGGTAATATTTTAGATCTTGTTCATGTTAAATGTCTAATAACTACTGGCCTACTGGAAGTGAAAGTTCTCAAAACCAGAGAGGCCTAGTGCCTCAGTACTCACCTCTGTTACAACCTCATTATTCCAGATTTAAGAATCTGAGGCTGTGCTGGAGAGGGAGAAGGTCACAAAACCAGTGAGAGTTCCAGTATTTCTAATCTTGGATATTTATTGTTTCCTTGTGAGAGTTTAGAGGCCTAATTAATAAATCAAAGAAATCATTATAGAACAGTTCAGAATATTCGGGCTTTTACTTCATGGGAACTATGTCTTGCATTTTCAAAAGCATGTTTGTTTCTATGACGTAAGAGAAATGAATTGTGGAATGCAAACGTTTTGATACAAAGGATATCTTTAAGCTAAACAAAGATACAGCCAGATCCTCCTCAGAAGGGTTTAGAAGAACATCAGTACAGGTTGGCTATTTTGTTTTGTTTTGTTTTATGTGCCACTACCTTTTGGTGAGCTTTTCTTTCCTGCATCATCAGAACATAAAGAAGGCTTTGGAGGAGGCTGAGCACTCCACCATCCTTGGGAATTTTAGGACATCAAATGAGAGCTGATTAATGGGCCACTGGGTGTCAGTATAGTCTTTTCTTACCCTGGCAGAATCTGGATCTGGTTGTCCTGTCCTTTTCAGAAATTTTTTGCCTTTTTTTTTTTTTTTTTTTTTTTTGGTATTAGAATTAAAACACTACCAGGAGAGACCATCTAGTCTAACCAGCTTTCTTCACAGATGGAGGAACTGGGTCAGGGAGAAAGAATAGTTGATTGATGTTCAGGATTTTTTTTCACCACCCAGGCTTTCCAAATGGCCAGATCAGAATCTCAAATTTAAATTTCGATATAGGGTTAGGCAGCTAGAAGAGTCACGTGGATTCTGCATTTGCCTAATACACAAGGAGTACTCTTTCTTCCATGTAGAAATGCAGTGTTTCCCATCTCCCTTGATCAGTCCACGTGCTAGGTCTTTCATTTTCCTGGTATTGATTCAGAGAACGTGTCTTCAATTTTTATTTATTTTTAAAAATTAGTTTTTAAAGACTGGAGAACATGATGATAAAAAGGCATTTACCCTTGACCACATGTTGGGGAGACAAGATGGAACATATAAAAGGGCCAGCTGTTCCACATGCCAATAAGGCCATGGAGTCCTGGCTTTGGGAGATCTGGAGATTTTTCAAGAGAAATGGGACATCTAGATTTTACATCAATGCTCCTCAATTATCTAAGCTGCCTCACACTTAAAAAAAAAAATTAAAACACACCTGAAGGAAAATATGAAACTTCTAGGATAAGAAGCTATGATCCTTATAATTTGAAATTTTTTTTTTCCCAAACTTGATTCATTTGCCCCTATCTTCTGATTTGAGCTGGTTGATTGGCTCTACCATGATAGGGGAAGGTCTTATTGGGAGATGCAGGATTTACTCATCTTTGATGATTACATCTCTTCTTTTAAAGTTTATTTATTTCTTGATCCAAAAGAGAGAGAGAGGTATCCTCTCTTGCCACACAATTATCTTCTCTCCAGCCTCTCAGCCAGCTAGGGTCCCATGCATGTGGGCACACCTGTTATGTTCAGATTAACCCAGGATCGAAACCTAGGCCTTCCATATGGCTCTAGTGTCATGCAGTGGTATCCTGTGCTCCAATGGCCAGGCCATAATTATATCATTTTTTAATCCAAGGCAAAGAAAATGTTTTATACATATGTTTGAGAGAATGATGGACCAGAAACATTCATTTTCCAGCCTTAGCCTCATTTGACATAAGAGAAGTTAGGAAATCAAGATTTTACCAATCTTTCATTGTTGGATAATTTTCTTTTAGGAATATATTGTACTAAGAATGAAGCCATGGAAGGGAAACACCTATAGGTGTCTCTAAATACTGAGAATTTGCCTCTTTTATAAACAGGAAAGCTAAGAGTCTGAGAGAGCAGGTCTTAGATTCACAGTGTAAGACTTCAGTGATGATCTATTCTAGGCACTGATAGTTGACAGATTAGGAAGCTGTGACACAGATGGGGCAGTCATCTATTCAAGGTCACATGGCTGAAGATAAAGGACTCTTGATTTCACCTCTCTTAATTCCTGATCTCTCAGGGAGTTGGTGAGGAGGATCATGCAGTCCACCCATTGGACGACACAGTATGTATTATGTAAATAGTCAGAGATGATAGAATTCAGAGTAAAAATAGAATAGTTGGTTTGGAAGTGGCACAGAGTCTAAGGCACTGGATCCCACATGACTGACTGCACAGTGGAGTTCTAGGCCCAGTTGCTTGAAAATCATGCTGGGTATGTGTGGGAGTTCTAGGCACAGTTGCTTGAAAATCATGCTGGGTATGTGTGCCCAAGATCCTGAGAAGAGAATGGTGAAGGGATAACAGTGTGGCCATCCCCCTCAGTGAGGGATTTCTCATTTTTCTTTCTCTGTCTCTCTCCAGTGAACACATATACTCTATAGAAAAAAGAAACCTACCAAAAAGCAAAGGAGAGGGACCAGCAGATGGTATAATGGTTACATGGCTAGACACCCATTTAACCTACCACAGTCTGAGTCCCAGACCTGATGACTTAAAACTCACACCAGGTATGTGTGTGTGCACACCCAAGACTCTGAGAAGAGAATGGAGAAGGGATTTCAGTGTGGCCATCCCCCACTGTGGGATGATTTCCCGCTTCCTGTCTCTGTCTCTCCGGTGAGTGTACATGCCCTATAGCAAAAAATCTCTCTCTTAAAAAAAAAAAGGCAAAAGAGAACAAAGATAGAATAGTCTTATGAAGAAAGAAAGAGACTTTTGAAGAAGAGAGAATATCCATGTCAAAGAAAGAATAGACTCAGGAAGAAATGCACAGGAAGCTGAATTATTCATCTAAGAAAGCATATTTGAGTGTGGAAATCATGTTCACTACCTGTGTTTCTCTGTTGTACTGTTATTTATTTACTAAGAGTTCTTTAGAGCTAGTGAAGGAAGAAAATTCTCTGTTATCATAATGTGCAAAAATAACATTAATTATAAAGGAGGATGCAGGGACAATACATGGACTAAATTTACAGTGAGAATGACTTAGGTTCGATGTGCTGGAGAACTTCTAGACAGGGTTTCTAAAAATTAGAATATATTCTTGGAAGAGTTTGTGGGATATTCTTTAATTCTATACCTGGAGCTAATATAGTTCAAGCAAACTGATTCTGATTTTTGAATTAGCTCCATAAAACATCAGTATGACCACATTGGTAGCCTTTTCTTAAAATTGTATTTTAGCTCTTGATTCTTGATTCCTGAATTTGGCACAAAATTTGCTTCATGGAAATAACTTACATATTAAAAAAATTTTTTCTTCTTTCACCACTGAAACAGAGAGCACCCCCACAACAGGGTCTTTGTGCTTTGTCTACTCCCAGACTCCAACCAGTCCTCGATAATGGGCATCTGTGTACCTAGTGTGTTCAGAGGTGTTCAGACATGAACCCAGAACCTTCCCATGGGAGTTGGCCTTGCAGAGGGTTGATTACTGCTGAACTCACTGTCTGGGCTCTGAGTTTTTTTTTTTTTTTTTTTTTTTTTTTTTTGTACAAAACATTACACAGCACTGTCCGTGGTCTACGACTAGGAGGGCTAAGCACTGTGCCTTTCTCATGGAGGACCACAGAGCACACAGCAGAGGCTTCCAGAGATCCTGAAGCTGAGAAAGCTTCCCAAACTACTGCTCCCCCCTCATTTCTCTCACATGTCAGGCTGTGATCTAGCTCCACAACACTCATCCTCAGATAATCCTATTCATGCCCTTCTTTTCCTTTATTGAAGAACGTTTCTCCCCTCTTCAAGTCTAAGTCATATGCCTGTGTCTTATTTTTCTTCTTCTGTGAAACCTTCCCAGAACATATCCACAAGGTGCGCATCGCTCTGCCACGTGGTGTTACGGTGTCTAGGCTTGCTTCCCCCTATAAACTTTTTCTGCCTATTTTGGCTTTCCCAGGGGCCTGCCAGTGTCTGCCCATAGATAATACCTAATACATGTTTGTTAAATGAACGAATATCAACCTATTGCCAGGATTGCAAAAGCCAGGGAGTGAGTCAGGGATTGTATTCATCTCTCTTTCCTCTGAACATTTATTTCATCGTGTGTACTCTGTGCCAGGTGTTAGGCCCTTTCACATATGGACCAGACACCTTTTTTGGTGGAGCCATTCGGTATGCATCCTTAACCATATTAGAGATAAATCACATTGGAGAACATGCCTAATTTTATGGCATTAGTAAAAGTTAGTTGAACATGTGAATATTTCAAAAAGTTCATGGATATTTTCAACTCAGACTTTCCAGTAGGCCCAGACTCTTCCCCTGCCTCTAACTTTTTACACCTGATGGATCGAAGCCGTAAGTGCTGTCTCCTGCACTGGTGCAACTGGCATCAGCTCTTCTCCCTTGTACCTGTGTTCCTCGTCTGTTCAGAGCTTCCCGCGTGCCCCAGCCACACGGGCCTCCATGTTGGCCCTTGAGCACTGCACACCCTTTTTCTGTCTCAGAGCCTTTTCACTGTCTATTGCCTCTCCTGGGAGAACTCTACCCCAGCTCTTCACCAGGGAGTTCAGTTTCATCCTCTACTTCTCAGCTCACATATCACCTCCTCAGAGAGGTCTTCTAGGTAGCTTGGGTTCCTTTCAGATGCCCTGAGACAAGCATGTGACTAGCAGGAATTCCTTTTGGAGATACAGAGTACATGAGCCAGGGAAGGCAGCCAGTAGAGGGCACCAGCTACCACGATTCCAGGGGG
>NW_006203646.1:5159475-5248688 GCF_000334495.1 Tupaia belangeri chinensis
TAGCTTGATGTACTCACTCTTATCTACTTTGGCAATTATTGCCAGTGCCTTAGAAGTCTAATTTAAGAAACACTTGTCTTCAAGAGTTTCCTCTGATTTTTCTGCCAATATGTTTACAGTTTGGGGCTTTATATTTACATCTTTGATCCATTTTGAGTTGATTCTTATTAATGATCCAGTTTAATTTTTCTGCAGGTGGATGTCTAGTTCTTCCTGTATGATTTGCTGAAAAGACATTATTTTTACCACTGCATTGTCTTGTACGCTTTGTCAAAGATCAATTGGTTATATGGTTTGGGGTTTATTTCTGGATTCTCTATTCTGTTTCTTTGGTCTCTGTGTCTATTTTTGTGCCAGTACCATGCTGTTTTGTTTATCACTGCTTTGTTATGTATTTTAAAGTTGGGTAGTGAAATAACTTGTACTCTATCTTTTTTACAAAGCATTGCCTTGTCAATACAGGGTCTTTTATGATCCCAGAAAAATTTTATGAATTTTTTTTCTATATCTGTCAAGAATGTCACAGGCAATTAGATCAGAATCATATGGAATATGTAAATTAATTTGGGTAGAACCAACATTTTGATTATGTTGATTCTTCCAATTCAAGAACATAGGTTGTCTTTCCATTTTTTAGTATCATACTCAATTTCTATTTCTAGTTTTTCATAATTTTCCTTGTAGAGGTCTTTTACCTTTTTAATTAGGTTTATTCCCAGGTATCATAATTGTTTAGTGAGTAATGAAAATGGGATTGCTTTCTTCAATTCTTTCTCAGTTTGTTCATTGTTGATGTATAAAAATCCTGTAGATTTTTGTATATTGATTTTGTACCCTGCTACTTTATTAAATTCATTTATCAGTTCTAGGAGTTTTTCTGTGGATTTTTTTGGATTTTTTTTATGTATATAATCATATTTTCTGCAAATAGGGACAGTTTATCTTCTTCTTTTCCTATCTGAATGCCTTTTATTTTGTTCTTTCGTCTGATCACATTGGGTATGACTCCCTGCACTATGTTTAAAGAAGTGGAGAAAGTGGGCAATTTCTGGAACAAGTGAAGCTTGTTCTAGTTTTTAGTGAAAAAGCTTTCAGCTTTTCCCCATTCAGTATGATGTTAGCAAAGGGTCTGTTATATATGGCTTTTATTGTGTTGAGGAGTGGAATGTCCCTTCTATCCCTATTTTGCTGAGACTCTGGATTATGAAAGGATGTAGTACTTTATCAGATGTTTTTCTCTGCATCTATAGATATGACCATATGGTTTTTATCTTTCTTTTAATGTGATGTATTGCATTTATTGTTTTTCATGTGTTGAACAATCCTTGGTCCCCTGGGATAAAACCGACCTGGTCATGGCATATAATCTTCTTAATGTGCTGTTGGATTTGTTTTGCTAATATCTTTTTCATAATTTTTGCATTAGTATTCTTCAGGGTTATTGGTCAGTAATTTTCTTTTTTTTTTTTTTTTTGAGAGATTTTCACTGTAGGGCGCGTGCGCTTGCTAGACAGACAGAGAGAGACAGAGAGACAGAAAGCGAGAAATCACCCCCCAGGGGGGATGGTCACGCTGCAATCCCTTCTCCTCCATTCTCCTCTCGGGATCTTGGGCACGCACGCACACGTGCCCGGCATGAGTTTTAAGCCACCGGGTCCGGGACACGAACTGCGGTCGACTATGTGGGAGTCCAGCAACATAGTAATTTTCTTTTTTCATGATGTCCTTGTCTGGTTTTGGAATCAAGATGATGAAGGCTTCATAGAAGAGTTTGGGAGGGTTCCTTCCTTTTGAATCTTTAGAAATAGTTTGAGGAGAATTGGGGTTAACTCTTCATTAAAATCTTTGTTCTAATAGAATTCAGAAGCAAAGCCATCTGGACCTGGGCTTTTCTTTGTTGGGAGACTAATTCTGATTTAATTTCACCACTAGTCAGGTTTCCTATTTAATCTTGATTCAGCCTAGATAATTTGCACAAGTCTAGAAATTTGTCCTTCTCATCTAGGTTTCCTAGTGTGTTGGTGTATAGTCACTCCTAGAAGTCTCTCATAATTTTTTGTATTTCTGATAAATGGGTTGTTATAGTATCAGCTTTGTTACTGATTATCTGATTCCTTTCTCCCTTTTTCTTGTTTAGTCTGCTAATTGTTTGTCAATTTTATCTTCTCAAAAAATCAGCTTTTTATTTCATTGATTATTTTTTGTACAGCTCTTTTATTCTCCATTTCATTTATTTACAATTTCTTCTCTTCTGTTATTTTGGGGTTTTTCACTCTTTGGTATTTACCCAGAGGATAAGAAAACATTCAGAGAGACACTTTCACATCCAGGTTTATTGAAGCATTATTCACAATTACCAAGACATGGAATCAACCTAAGTGTTCAAAAACGTATGACTGGGTTGAAAAACCATGGCATACATACACTATGGAATATTACTTAGCTCTAAGAAACAACGAGACCCAATCATATGATTCAAAGTGGATGAATAGAGAGGACTTAATGTTAAGCAAAGTGAGACAGACTTTGAAAGAGACACAGTGCACCCAGTGCCTGCACGCCATGGCTGATATTGAAAGATCCAAAGGTATATGAGTAGAGAGGATAAGTGTAGTTATCAGAGACTGTAAGGGAGAGGACTAGGTAGTAGAGGGTGGGTCGGAGGGGCAAAGGGAAGAAACATTTAACAGACAAAGGAATGTAAAGTTCCCTGTTGAAATAAAATGTTACATAATTTTTGCTTCATAAAAATAAAAATTTAAACTTAGAGAAAAAGATGTATTGCCAAGAGTTCTATAGAGCCTGTTTAGTCACTCGTCTCTAGATCCAATGATTAAAGCTTGTGTAGCTTATGTGACATGATCTTCAAGATCACTTACCATTCTTACTTCCCAGTTTATCTTTTTTTTTTTTAAAGAATTATCTATTTAACTTGCTATTATTATTATATAAGTTGCAATAGGGCATGTGTGCTCACAGAGAGAAAGAGAGTGGGAAAGCGAGAAAGAAAGCCACCAGGTCTGGGACTCAAACCACGGTTGGTCCCATGGGAGTCCAGAGCCTTAACCAACATGCCACCTGCTGCTCCCACCAATTTATCTTTTAGTTGATGGAGACCACAAAGATTATGATTCCTGTCTTTAGAGTTAAAAAAGAGTTGCTTTTAATATTAATTGATCACCACGAATAAGTTACCTTATTTAATCTTAGATTTTCACCTACAAGGTAGAGACTCTATCTTGGAGAGTAATTTTGAATTTTAGAGCTTCTGTTTATAGTTGAAACTTGGTGAAAGGCAGCCTTTGCAGCTGCTTTCACATGTGTGTACTTGTTATCTCCTTGATAGGGCATGTAGTTGGAATAAAGTCTTGCTGTTGTTATAGATTCGATGAGATCTTTTGTACATCTGTTCTTTATATGTACCTGGTCTGGCTGTCTAGTTCCATCAAAACTGTAGATACATCCTCAAAGAAAGTACAAATTTAAAGACATGTCTTGCTTCCTTCTTAACACCTCCCCCTTTTTGACTGAGCAAATGGGAGGAAAGATATTTCTGAAAGGATTGAATTTAACTGCAAAAACACCATTAAAACAGTAAAGTGTTCTCCCCCACTCCAGAATGATTCTTTACCAGGATTTCACTTGGCTTCCCTCTGTTTTACAGCTGAAAATTAATAAACGTTTTGGATGCAATTTTAAGCCAAGGTCGGCAGCAGTGCTGTGCAGTTGTCTGAAATGCCTATTTTTTCCCACTCATTTCTGACCCTTCTGAATCCTGTTATCAGTGCCTGCACATTTTTGGTAACTGATTGTCATTACAGTCTAAGGACGCTGCCTGGATGATTGCTCCTCAACCAGAGATGTCAGCCAGCTGAAACATACCAGGAGACAACAAAGGACATTCCTGACTTGGGGGAAAATGGAGCAAGAGAAATTTACATGTGTTTGACATTTATATTCTTTTGAGTAGCTTTTGTCTCTTTGAACATTCCCTGAACTTACTACCTCAAGCAGAAGAATGGAATCTAAATGCAAGAGAAAAGAAAGTCTGCTTTGAAGATGGAGAGTAGGATGAAGAATTAGAAATTCTTCTCTTTCTTTTATGACCCCTTTCAGTTACAGAAAAAGAATAGAATTGTGAAATTAACAAGGTCACAAAACTTTTAATTTCTGATTTGTTGGAGAATAATCCTAATAAAGTTATAATGTATTTAAAGGCTTATTACATGACTACTTCCTAATAGCTTCTTTCTATCTCTCCTTTGCACTGAAGAGTACTAGTACAGGTGTTGTCTGCATTATTGATCACATGTAAAGAGAATGCCTTGAAGAAATGTTATGTATGTATGGTGGGCTCTGTCTTGGAACAATGGAGGCTGATTTGCATGCTGAGCTTTTGATCTCAAATAGTGGAATTTCACATCAAGACTGATAAGCCCAAGTGATTAAACCCAGAGGCAGCACTAGTACCCTTTCTCAATCTTTATTTCACTTCTTAACACATGCAGAACTCATCAGTTGATGCATGCTTTGGAAAGCAAGATGAGCAGAATCTTCTGTTCCAAAAAAAAAAAAAAAGGTTGACAGAAGTAGTTTGATCCTTTTACATTAATACGTGGCACACAGCTTACAGTGCCAGGGCTACCTCAATTTATGTGGAACCAGTGCTACTTCTTCCATTCAGTACCTGAGATACCTAAGAAATGAAAACCTGGATTTGTACTATTTCTTACAGTCATCCTTCAGTATCTTCAAAGAATTGATTCCAGGACATCCTGTCAGTACCAAAATGCAGAGATGGTCGAGTTCCTCATATAAAGTGACACAATATTTGCCTATAAGCCTATGCACATCCTCCCACTTACTTGAAGTCATCTCTAGATTACTTATAAGACCTAATAAAATGCCAATACTATGTAAATAGTTGTGGTAGTATATGATTAGACTGAATAAAAAGTTTGTACGTGTTGAGTATAGATGCGACCTTGTATTTGTTTATTTTCTTTCTGAGTATGCATCCATAGATGTGGAGGACCAACTGCAGTTAAAGTAGCTAGTTTCTAGTTTTTTAAGTACAAATACTCTTTTTCACTTAAGTTTTCCTTGGAGTCCACTATATAAAGATAATTTTTTTGAGGTTGACAGAAGTAGTTGATCCTTTTACATTAATACGTGGCACACAGCTTACAGTGCCAGGGCTACCTCAATTTATGTGGAACCAGTGCTACTTCTTCCATTCAGTACCTGAGATACCTAAGAAATGAAAACCTGGATTTGTACTATTTCTTACAGTCATCCTTCAGTATCTTCAAAGAATTGATTCCAGGACATCCTGTCAGTACCAAAATGCAGAGATGGTCGAGTTCCTCATATAAAGTGACACAATATTTGCCTATAAGCCTATGCACATCCTCCCACTTACTTGAAGTCATCTCTAGATTACTTATAAGACCTAATAAAATGCCAATACTATGTAAATAGTTGTGGTAGTATATGATTAGACTGAATAAAAAGTTTGTACGTGTTGAGTATAGATGCGACCTTGTATTTGTTTATTTTCTTTCTGAGTATGCATCCATAGATGTGGAGGACCAACTGCAGTTAAAGTAGCTAGTTTCTAGTTTTTTAAGTACAAATACTCTTTTTCACTTAAGTTTTCCTTGGGAGTCCACTATATAAAGATAATTTTTTTGAAGAGATATTCCAGTCGATGCATGATTGCAACAGAGGCTTGGCTTCTTGTTTTCCTCTTTACCCTGACCAAGTCTCTACGGTATCTCAGCAGAACACAGGGGCTCTAAGGAAGCGGAGTTTGCAACAGTAGTCTTAAGAAGCTGATGAAACATTTGCACTATCTGAAGACGATTGTATTGGCTAGACATGACCTCTAGAGGCCAATTTAAATAACACCATCACTGGGTTGAGCAGGCTCTTCCTGTTGTCTTTTCACAAAATTGATATTTTTCAGAAAGATTTGAGGTAATCATATTTTTTTATTTTTATGATTATATAGCCCTATAACGTTATGAGAGTCTAAAAGAGATGGCAAAAGACCATATGAATATTTTCTCACGAAACAGCTTAGTGTGATTTCCTTCTTTTAGCTACCAATATGCAGTTATCACTGAAGAGAATAGTTGGCTTCTTGTAAATATCGCTGAATTTTAATTTGGACTCCATGAGGTATAAAAATCTAGTTGACTAGTATGAGACCTGCATTTACAAAGTGAAATGAAGCATTTTGTTTCCAGCTTATAGAATCTATAGGAATGGGTGGGTAGCTGCAGGAAAAAAGTGAGAATCCTTGAAGAACTCAAAGTTGTGCATTTCTCATAATTTAGACTGATCATTAAATGTGAGAACTGTGCTAATCACGATTTGTGAAGTTTGAAATGACTGAAGCTGGCTTAAGCAAAATGGATTTATTGGTTCATGTAACGGAAGTCTGTGTGTAGGCAATCCTGAAGACACAGTGTCAGTCTGTCGCTCCTACTTTCCATGCAATGTCTTTTATTTGGGCTATCCCCAATCTGTCCTTCTTCAGAATGTATTCTTCCATTCTTCAGGTGTAGGACGAGTTATAACACAGTGACATTGCTGCTACAGTTTCAGGCTTAAGCCAACCAATTTAGCACCACCCAAAATAAGAAAGATAGTTTCTTATCATGTAAAGCAATGAGTATAGTCTGTCCTCAGCTCAGTAACCCAGAAATGGCAACACTTAGTATATGGACCCTCACTGACCTTCCCATGCCAATGGCAGACATATGTAATAATCATGCAGTTCTTTTCTGTTAACCCCAGACATGGCTCCAGAATCTTTCCAAAATAATCCTCAAGGAACTCAGTATTTTTACACAAAACAAGCTTATTTAGCACCCTTAGCATCACCCTCAATTCTCTCTGTTTTATCCTTCTTTCTTGTTTTTCTCTGATATTAGAGGTACTTTGAAATTTTAAAATAAGTGAATGTAGAGTTCCTAGTAGGATCTGTATGGTAAAGTCATTGGCTACTCCTCTGGTTATTTTTGTCCTATTTGAAAGAATGAGATAATTGACTAATGGAAAAGACAGGATGAAGTCTTTATTATTTTCTTTTTCCTAAAATCCATCCTTTCATTTCTATTACTAGATGGCTAGCAAGTTCATATTGATATCGAGAAATAATCTACCTCACCCATTGCTTGCTGTTCACATTAGCATGACTTTACTATTATACTGTCTTCATCAATAAATTCACTCCTCCAGGTAATATTTAAATATTGCAAATGATATTGCTTATCTTAAAGACCCATCAACTCTCCAATAGAAAATCATTTAGTTGGGAACCAGCAGTTAGTGTAATGGCTATGTTGCTGGACTCCCACGTAGTCGACCACGATTCGCGTCCCAGACCCGGTGGCTTAAAACTCACGCTGGGCACATGTGCGTGCGTGCCCAAGATCCCGAGAGGAGAATGGAGGAGAAGGGATTGTGGCAAGGCCATCCCCCCTGGGGGGTGATTTATCGCTTTCTGTCTCTATGTCTCTCTCTGTCTGTCTGGCGAGCGCACGCACCCTATAGCGAAAAACCTCTCAAAAAAAAAAAAAAGAAAATTATTTAGTGAGTTTATACTTTAAGAATTGTTGGGTATTTACTCTCAACATTATCACCAAACCGTGTCCAGAATCCTAAACTACTATAGCATGATTCTTACTCAATCCTAATCAACTTCCTCACATTGAAAGACCTGCTTAAAGGTAGACTTGAAATCTCAATAATATCTCAACTTTGCCTTCTCTATTTGGGAAAATGTGGAGATGGTTATGATAGTGCTCTTCCTCCCTTAGTGCGAAGAAATTCAGCTTTGTCTCAGGTATTTGGGTGATTTGGGGGGAGTTACTATTTGACAATGCCAACAGCTATTCTCCTATAAACTGAAGTCCAAGTGAATGTAGCCAACATGCATTAGATGACTTCTATGTGTAAAGCATTCAGTTGATGGCTTTCCCAAGAAGAATGGGAAATGCAAGAAAAGCAAAAACAAACAATGAGTCTGAATCATGAAACAATGAGTATAGTCTGTCCTCAACTCAGTAACCCAGAATTGGCAACACTTAGTATATAGACGCTAAAGGAGCTCAAAAGATGACTAAGACACAGCTCCTCTTATCAGCATCCTCACAAACTAATAGGAGGATGTTAGGCAAATAAATGCCATAATAAACTAATTTTATCAGGCAGTTTTGAGGGAAGAGATTAATTCTAACTAGAACATCTCAGAAGGCTTCTGGGAGGTTGTATGTTTGAACTCTGCATTGATGTATGGCTAATATGGCCAAAGGGGAATGGGCTGAAAGAAAATGTTCTTCACTGAGGATATAGGGAACCAAGGGAAATGAAATAGAAAAGGTCAGTGTGTTCTAAAAACTCAAGGAGTCCTATGGGCTGGTATGAGTAGTGAGAAAAATGAAGCTGGAAATAGATACAGATCATACACTTGGAATGTCAGAAACGAATCCCAGATCTTACTTTTTTTTTTTTTTTTTTTTTGTTTTTTTTTTTTTTTTTTTTTTGGAGAGGTTTTCGCTATAGGGCGCGTGCGCTCGCCAGACAGACAGAGACATAGAGACAGAAAGCGAGAAATCACCCCCCAGGGGGGATGG
This sequence comes from Tupaia belangeri chinensis, assembly GCF_000334495.1. Classification (NCBI taxonomy): domain Eukaryota; kingdom Metazoa; phylum Chordata; class Mammalia; order Scandentia; family Tupaiidae; genus Tupaia; species Tupaia belangeri. Next base: position 5,168,121 of record NW_006203646.1, read on the forward strand.
TCACGCCGCAATCCCTTCTCCTCCATTCTCCTCTCGGGATCTTGGGCACGCACGCACACGCGCCCGGCGTGAGATTTAAGCCACCGGGTCCGAGACGCGAACCGCGGTCGACTACGTGGGAGTCCAGCGACATAGCCATTATGCTAACTGCTGGTTCCCCCAGATCTTACTTTTTATACAGTGAATATGAATGGAAGATTTTTGATCTAACTCTACTCTCACTCTGCTTACTCGTTCCCTCTCCTATCTCTCAGGTTATCTGCTTCTCTCTCTCTCTCTCCTCTTTCTTCTCCTTCCATTACCTAACATACCTCCTCTCTCTCACCTCTTCCTTTTTGGTAATCTAATCTCTTCCTAATTACCTTCTCATACCTTGTTCTCTTCCGTCCTCTCCAGTCTGTTCTCTCTCTCTTTTCTTCTCTCATCTTCTCTTCATAGCTTGCTCTTGCTCTGACTCTTACGGCTCATCTTATTCTCTAGTTATCCCCTACCATCAAATGCCTTGCTCCCTGTTGTCCTCTGTCTTCTTGCTTCCTTGTCTGAGATCCTTGACCCTGCACCATGGCCTCCTTCCTCTCTTTTGCTCTCTCAGTGTCTCAGCCTCTTCTCCTTATGGTCACCATCCTCCCTGTTCTCTACTGCAGCTAGTCTTCTCTGTGCAGTGAGTAAGGTGGCACTTTATTTCTAGCTCCCAACCTAAAGGCAAGGCCTCTTTAACTGCAGCTCCAAACTGAACAAGGCCATAGAAGGACTCTGATGGGTCAGTCTTGGCTTAAGTATCTACCTCTATATCATCCTCGGGGCCAGGAGAATGGCTTCTGTTAGCAGCAAGACTTTGTTCCTAGGCACAGCCTATGACTGGCAGTCCTTCCAGAACCACAGAGACTTGGAAAAGGATGACTTCCAAGGCTGGGCAGACCAGAATCCACTGATGTTCACTTTGTGATTATTATAGTTCCATTTTACACGTGAGGAGAAAGAGACCCAGGGTAGTAAATGACTCTCCTTGTTATAACTGCTCCGATCTGAACTATCCACGTATCCATTCCTTAACTTCTGTACGAGGTCTCATTTTTTTACCAACTTTAAATGAACTGTCTGCAGATGTAACCTGTGACTGCAGGAAGCACTTGAATTATGGCAGCCGACTTGGTTGCTGTTTCTCCTTCCTTTCTTTTGCTATGTCTCCTTCCTTTCTTCCTCATTCCCTCCTCCCTTCCTTGCCTTTCCTTCCTTTCATCTCTTTTCCTATATATTCCTAAAAGGATAGTTGAGAGGGAACACAACTCTTACCTAATTCAATAGTTTACTTCTTTCTACAAGCATAACATTTTCACATTTCCAAATGCTGTTTTATTTAAATAATTATTTTATGTAACTTTATTTATTTATTTTAATTTGACCGGAGAGGGAGGGAGAGAGAGAGGGGGGGGAGAAAGTGAGAATGGAAGCTGCCAGGTCTAGGACTCAATTCATGGTCAGTCACGTGGGCGTACAGCACTCTTAAACACTATGCCACTTGCCAGTGCCCCCCAAATACAGGTTTATTTAATGGTGTGGTATCCACCTGCCAGACTGCCAGAATCCAGCTGGGTAGCTTGGTAAGCGGCTAGTATAAGAGCATGATTCTCTTTAATGGAACAGGGACTGACATCACATTGTGTGCTCTAATGTCTAAGTAAACAAGCAGGGTATCTTTCTTTTTCTTTTTTTTTTTTAAATCAAGATTAAAACTTTTAGCAGATGCAGCATGTGTCAAAATAGAAGGGAAAATATAAGTTAATGTCTCAGACAGAAAAGTGCCTCTGGAAAACTGTAATTTCTTTTTACATTAGAGAAGAGGTATATTGCTATTCTCCATTCTAATGTGTCTTTAATGGATTTATTTTTAAATATAAAAGGAATAAAAAGCTCATTTGAAGTTTTGGACAGTGTATTACAGTAGAGAGGAATAGGGGAGGAAAATGCTAAGAGTTTGAGGGCCTCTCTAGGCTTTTTAATAATATCTATTAATGTTTTTACAAGATTCAAAAGTGTTACTGTTTTAATTTTGCATCATATTTTTTCAGTAAATTTGATGTACAATATAAATTGTATGACTTGTTATTGTTTCATGTCATTCATTTTCTCTCAGAAACTCAACATTATGTTTAGAGGATTGCTCCTAAGTTTGGGTTATTCAACTGAGAAATTGGTTATTGGTTATTTTTATTGGTTAAAACATTCTACTATTATTTATCCATTGTCCCTTTAATGCATAGCTAAGTTCATCAAATAATGGTCACACTTTTTATTGCCAGATTTCTTGTTTCTGGCCAATCTAAGGAGTAGGCAATGCTATTTATTGTCAATATGATTTGTATTTCCTTCCTAACTGGTGTGGTAGAGCATTTAGTCATATATCGATTGGTATATATTCATATACATTGGTATAGTCAATTACCTTTGCCTATGCTGTTTTCCTATTGGGTTGTATGTCTTTTGTTCAGAAGATCTTGTTACTAATTCTTTGCTGAAAAAATGCTTTTTAATCTCTTTCTGTCAATATCTTGTCTTTTACTTTTTTTATGGTGATGTTCATTGTATAGAAGTTTTAAATTTTTTTAGAATTATTTTATTTAACATTATTATTATTTTTTTCCAGTTTGATCAGACAGCAAGAGAGAAAGGGAAAGACAGAAAGAAAGCCACCAGTGCAGGACTTGAACTGCAGTCAGTCATGTGGGAGTCCAGCACCTTTTACTACCACACCACCTGCTGGCCCCCAGAAGTTTTAATTTTTGAAGTAATCGACTATGTAAGTCTTTACCCTTACTGTTACTATTGACTAGTGCATTCTTTTTTTTTTTATCACGTTTACAAAAATATTCCTATGGTTTTACTAAATATTTTGTAGTTTATGGTTTCTGTTTAGACATTCTTCCATATTGAATTTACACCAGTAAATGTTCTCAGGTAGAAAGTTAATTTGATTTTTTTTTCCATATAGGAAAACATCTTCCCAATATTATTTGTTTAAAGAATTATTTCATTTTATTCATTATTATTTTAAAATTTGCTCTAAGGCATGCACCCAAAAGAGAGAGAGAGAGTGTGAGAAAGCAAGCCACCACATCTGGAACTCTAACTGCCGTCAGCCATGTGAGGGTCCAATGCCTCAATCACCACGCTACCTACTACCCCCCCCATATTATTTATTAAAGATACATTTTTTTCCTCACCAGTTTGAAATGCTACCTCTGTTATCTCCAATTTTCCATACATATATAGATTTGTAACACTGGTAACAGATAACACTGATAACAGATAACACTGGTCTGTTATCTCTCTCTGCTTCAATGATAACACTATTTTAATCACCATGAGACTCTCGGATGAAGGTGCTTTTCTTTTTTTTTTCTTTTTTCTTTTCTTTTCTCCCTCCCTGTTCCTTACTCTCATGAGTGAGAAACTTAAAGGAAAAAAAAAATCAAATTATGTATGTGATATAAAAACGTACTTTATAGACTGCTATAGGGCTCTTTATATTAAAAAATTCTAAAATTCAAAAATAAAAAGACAAATAACTCAATTACAAAATGGCTAAAGTATTTGAATAGAGATTTCTCCAAACAACAGATATGAATGGTCGATAAGCACTTGAAAAGATGCTATCATTAGCCATTAGGGAAATGCAAATCAAAAGCAGGAGACACCACAGAGACACCACATTGTACTGACTAGGATGGCTGTAATCAAAAAGACAGAAAATAGCAAATATCAGTGAGGATTTGGGAAAACTGGAATCCTCATACCTTTTCAGAGGGTTATAACTAGGGTAGCTACTTTGGAAGCTACATTGGTAGTTTCTCTCACATGACTTAGCAATTTTACCTTTAGGTATATATCCAAGAGAAATGAAAAAATGACTTATGTCGGGACCAGCAGATCCCGTAGTGGTTACGTTGCTGAACTCCTACATGGCCTACCGCCATTCGAGTCCCAGATCTAGTGGATTCAAATTCACTCCAGGTGCATGTGCTTATGTGCATGCCCAAGATCCCAGGAGGAGAAGGAAGGAGAAGGAATTGCGATGTGGCCATCCCCCCAAGGGGGGCTGATTTTTTGCTTTCTATCTCTCTCTCTCTTTCTCTCCAATGAACACAGATGCCCTACAGCAAAGGTCTCTATTCAGTGTTGAGATGTTTGACTCCCATAAACCTAGACCTCTCTAGTCCCTGTGTGGGTGAAGACTGAATAGCAAAGTGAGAATGTAAGGTGATAAATTTTTTTAAAAAATTGAATCAGGTCTGCCTCCTGGACACTAGACTTTGACTAGGTAAGGAGCTGTAGGTGGAGAATGGCTGCTAAAGGGCCTTTCTCTCTGCTCCTGTGAGGGGGAAAGACAGGGAAAAGTTAGCACAAGAGAGGGACATTCTGCCTACCTTCTAACTCTGAAACTGTAGGATCAGGATATGGGTTGATGGGGCTGAATCAGGCCTGCCTCCCAGATCCTAGACCAGACAGAGAGGGAAACTGATTGTTAAAGGGCCTGCTTTCTCTCTACTCTTTCCTGGTTGTTGTGTTCTCCTTATGAAGCCTGCCCCCCACCCCCTAACCATTAACCACTGCCAAATCCAACCACTGCAGAGAGATCCATTAGTTGTGATTTTCAAGTTGTTGGGTACAGGACTCAAACCATGGTTGGCCATGTGGAACTCAAGCACCTCAACCACCATGCCACATGCTGGTCCAGCCCTGTGTTTTTATTCATCTCTTCTGTTCTTTGTTATTTTCCTCCCACTCACTACATTCTTATCTTCTTCCTCCTAGGATAAATTTTATTCTCTTTTTTTTCTTTTTTTTGAGAGGTTTTTGCTATAGGGCACGTGTGCTTGCCAGACAGACAGAGAGAGACAGAGAGACAGAAAGCAAAAAATCACCCCCCAGTGGGTATGGCCATGCTGCAATCCCTTCTCCTCCATTCTCCTCTAGGGATCTTGGGCGGGCGCGCACACACACGCACCCGGCATGAGTTTAAGCCATCGGGTCCGGGACTTGAACTGCAGTTGACTACATGGCACCCCGGCACCCCAGCCATTACCCTAACTGCTGGTCCCAATTTTATTCTTCATTAAATTATTTGGTAGTTCTTCCACAGATATTATTTAGAGAGTTTCCCATTCTTAGTCTTTTTATACATACACATTTGTGTTAATTGTCTCTCGTGCTCTCTGTCTCTCTCATGATAGTTTAAATGTACCAGCAATTTTATATTAATATTTATGTTCCACCAGCCCTTTTTAGAAAATTCAGTTTTATTTCTTCCATGACAGAAACAGAGGGAGAGATAGCACTCTCAATAGTGTCTTCAGGGACCAGCAGTTAGTGTAATGGCTATGTTGCTGAACTCTCATGTAGTCGACCACATTTCAAGTCCCGGACCTGGTGACTTAAACACACACCAGGCATGTGTGCATGCGTGCCCAAGATCCCGAGAGGAGAATGGAGGAGAAGGGATTGCGGCATGGCCATCCCCCTTGGGGGGGTGATTTCTCGCTTTTTATCACTCTGTCTTTCTGGCGAGTGCATGCACCCTCAAAAAGAACCTCTCAAAAAAAAAATAATAAAAATAGTGTCTTCACATCACCATCCACCCCATTGGTCTTCCCCAAAGCAACATCAGTGAAGCTCTGCATGCTTCCAGATGATTGGTAATGAGGCTGTGTCTACTTTTCTTTCTGCCTTAGGCAGGGGGCTCCACTGTATCTGCTGTGAAGGCAGCAGTACTTGGCAGGCATTCTCCTCTTCTCTCCTCTCTGGCCTAGGTTATATGCTGTGAGCACACTGCTCTCAGCCTCTGCCTATTTCTGGGCCCAAGCAGTCCTCAAATTTTAGCTTTTCATGCTTTGCAGTTTCATTCATTTCTGCTTTGTATTTTTTTTTCCCCTTATTTTCATGTTTTCCTTTTTTTTAATATTTAATTTTGATGTAAATTCAGAACAGAATATAGGGCCAAAAGATTTAAGTTTATTATTATCATTTGACTGAAATTTAAAGCACAGACTTTCTTTTGCAGTGGGGGATGCTGGTCCTTGGAGTTAGCCTTTCTTTGCAGTTCATTATTTGACATACCTTGGTTTCTGAATTTTTGGCCCTTATCATAGCGTGGTGTGAAATGTCTGTCTGTTACTAGTGACTTCTTCTTTTTTATTTTTTGGAGAGGTTTTTGTTATAGGGTGCATGTGCTTGCCAGACAGACAGAGACAGAGAGACAGAACACGAGAAATCACCCCCGAGGGGGGATGGCCACATCACAATCCCTTCTCCTCCATTTTTTTCTAGGGATCTTGGGTATGCATGCACAGGCACCTGGCCTGAGTTTAAGCCACTGGGTCTGGGACTTGAACCACAGTTGACTACATGGGAGTCCAGCGACATAGCAATTGCACTAACTGCTGGTCCCTGTTACTAGTGACTTCTGACTAATGTCCTCTTCCTAGTTCCTCAAGGATCTCTATACTCTCCCTTTTCGTTGACCTTAAAGGCAATCCCTTAATCCTCTAGTTCATTCATTATGGTTTTAGACGGTCAATTACTAAAGCCATACTTAACATCCAAAATCTGTTCTCCTTTCCTGGAGGACAGAAAAATATTCACACTCTCCCAGCAGGTGAAAAGCAATAATTGCTTTCCATATGTCTAATTCACAGAAGAAAATGAAGATAAGCAAAGCAGTTTAACGCTCAGTCTTTTTAAACAATGAAACCAATGACCTGCTGCACTTTTCTGAAAACTCTGTTTCCTCGGCCAGAATGCTCTTTTCCTAAATCTTTGTGTGTCTGACTTCTCCTTATCAAATCTCAGCTCAGATGTCACCTCCTCTGGGAAGAGTTGAATTCTGTTATTGTACTTTTCAGCTTCTGGAAATTATCTTGATTTTCTATATATTGTTGTGTTGCCCCTTTCCACAAGAGTGTGAACTCCATGACAGTGGAGTGGAGTCCACTTTGTTGTTTAATGTAATCCTCAAACACAAAGAAGCATGGCCAGCTGTCAGCACTCACACCCTCTGTATGTGGCCAATGAATGAGTGAACTAATCCTGTCTGTGATTCAGCACCACTCTAATGATGAATAGTTAGGAGCACTGTGTTAAGTTGCCAGATGTGAGGGCTAACTCATCTGACACCATTTTATACATGCAAAGGAACTGAAGTTCAAAGCTTGTCACAGTCACATAATTAATGAGTGACCAACCTGGCAATGAGACTGACTTTCTTTGACCCATGCCACACCAACAGTTTTTGGAGGAACACTAGATTTTGTAACCCCTGACACACAGTTCATGCTTAGAACATATAGATGTGTTAACAGATTCCACATCTGCCTCTGCTCCTCTTATGTGTCAGCTTAGATAGTCACTCACTCTGCAATTATTGTTCCATTTGCAAGATGAGTATAAATGTATTATTTATATTGTATTGAAGGATTACCATGGTAACTAAATAAAATCATTTTAAAATTATTTGGCAATGTATGTGAAAATTTAGTTTGGCAGAGGCAATAAAAATACATTAAAAAAGTTCTTCCTTGTGCCAATGGCACATACTGTTCCTATGAAGAAAGATTGAGAGCCAAGAGTAGGGAAAAGATAAGAGACCCAAGATCCAAAGAAAGAGTTAATAGGGAAGGAGAAGTATATGAAGTAAGGCTGTCCTTGTAAACTTACATCGGAACTGAAAGAGTTGGATACAGATCACTTTCTGTTTCTCTAACAAAAAGTGGTTTTGTAACCATCAGAATCATGATAGCTCTGTCAGAAGGAATTAAATCAACCATGCAAATTGTAAAATATATGTCAGAGATTTGCCTGGGATGCTGTGAAATCACCAAGTTTTCATCAAAATGAAAAATAAAAATGAAGGAGCACTGTGTGCTTAAATTTAATTTATGATTTATGGATATTTTCTTCTTCTGAGTTATGTGGAGATGGGGGGGATGCAGGGTAGGTACCTGAACAGGATAGGGTTCTGTAAGGAAATGAAGTAGGTCAACGCATGCTTGGCAGGTCATCAATAGTCTACAAACTGGATCCAGGACTAGATAGAGTCAAAATGGAGAAATGGTCACTGGATAACCTTCTTATTTGATCATTAGGTGGTCAATGGTGATCTTTTTAGAAAGCAGGATAATGTTGGAGGTAGGGGCAAAAATTAAGTTGGGTGATATTTTTAGTGTATTAACAATGAAGAAATGAACATAGACTATTATTTTAAGAATCTGGGTGGTAAATTTTCCTGAGACAGGCAGGATTGAGAGAACACTTTGGAGCTATGTGTGTGTTACAGGGGAGATTTTTTATTACATTGGTAGGCAAACTGTGCCATGATCCAAGAAAGAAAAGGAAGCTGCTCAAGAGAAGGAATACTCTACAAGGAAGAGAGTAAACTATACACACAATACTGAGGAAGACTAAATCAATAACTGAATTGGGATGGTTGAAGGTATCAGGAACCCAGATTGTTCATGTCAAGAATTTAGCAACATCCTTTTTATTTGTTTGTTTGCTATAAGGCACATGTGCTTGCCAAAGAGACACACACACACACACACACACACACACACACAGAGAGAGAGAGAGAGAGAGAGAGAGAGAGAGAGAGAGAGAGTGGAAAAGTGAGAAAGCACCCTCCAGGAAGATGGCCATGTCACAGTCCCTTCTCCTCCATTCCCCTCTTGGGATTTTGGGCATGGATGTACATGCACCTGATTTGTTTTTTGAGCTGCTGAGTCCCAGACTCACAATGCTCAGTCAGCTGTGTGGGATCCAGCTGCCTTAACCACCATGCCTCCTGCCTCACTCTAGCAGCATTTTTTTCTTTTCTTTTTTTTTTTTAAGAGAGATTTTTGCCATAGGGCACGCACACACACCAGAGACACACAGAGAGAAGCAGTGAGACAGAAAGTGAGAAATCACACCAGGGGGGATGGCCATAGCACAACCCGTTCTCCTCCATTCTCCTCTCAGGATTTTGGGCATGCATGCACATGCACCTGGCATAAGTTTGAAGCCTCAGGGTCTGGGTCTCTAAACACAGTTAATTATGTGGGAGTTCAGTGAAGCAAACAATATACCACCATCTGCTGATCCCTTTAGCAATATTCTTTATGAGGGAATTTGGTCTTAGACACTTAGATTCAGGTCTAGCTGACTTTCTGACCAATGTCTTTCTTCAATGTTTGTACCTACCATGCTGGGTTAAGTCTCTTTTCTGTTCAAGGTATAATTTGGTTGGAAAATATTTATCATTTGGTTATTAAAGAATGGAGAATGACCTCTGTCATAACTGCTTATAGAGTTGGAGAAGGGGCTAGTTATTGAGTTGTGGGTTCCTTGGTGGGCTATCTATTATGGAGTCTTTTATGGATAGGGGATTAGTCAGATGTTGGAGGAGAAATCACAGACTGCCATACCATGAGAATAAGAGAGGTGGTTTGGGAACTCCAGAAATCATGAAAGGGATGGATTCAAGATGTACCAGTCCTGTATCAAACCATTTTAAATGAGGAAATATGTGGTTTAACTTGAAAAAGCAAACCTGGAATGTTGAGCATGAGGGAAAACGCCATACACTGAGCTCTTCTTCCCCCTTTATCTTCACCCTATTCCTCTGAGATCTGGCTGCTGGCCCAGCTGGACCCTGCGAGCCCCTCTGACTATTCTCTTATCTCATGAACCTGACCTGTGGCTGTGGTTGTTCCAGAGGTATGTCTCATACCTCTCCCACAACCAACATCACAAGACTAGAGGCACTAAACCCCAGACACTAAGCCACAATGATTCTACTTATTGATAAGGTGATCTGGTATTGAAACCCCTAAACAATATATGCCTTTATTTTATTTATGCATGCTTGGTTTTTAGCATATAAAACCTTTGCTGATGGTGGGACCATTCTCCACCCAACCGTCAGTGGAGCTTTCCAGTAAGTAAACTCATGTCTTTCACTGCTGGACCTCTGAGCACGTTCTTGGGAATCAACAAACATCATGGGTAGGTACCCCCAGATTTGGGAATATACCCTGAAACAAGGCAGGAGGGAGTAGTGAAAATTTGAGGAACGAGAGTGAAGGCTCTTTAAGACAAGACCACATCTATTATTAATGTCACATTTTATAGGCAGATATCCAGTTCAAACTGTGATTAAAGTTTTCTTTTGTTTGTCTTCATGTTTCTAACAAAGTGCGAAAAGGTTGGGCAATTTATGACCTGGTCCTGGCTTGAAATTCAGTAGCTAAACTCTTACAACTGTGTTGCCCAAATACAGCTTAGACATGTAACTTGTTCTTTGACATCAAATCTGTAGTTGAGCTTTGTAACCATCACGGGAACCAGAGGAAGATTTTTGAAAGTCTCATTCTTCTATAGAATGGAAGAGGTGGCAACCTTAAACTCCCAGGTATTCTTTGTTCAGAGAGTGTTTCAATTGACCCATCGGTAGACTTTAAAAAATGGACTGAAAATTTAAAAATTAATCATTTTAAAGCTAAGCTTAAATTTGACTTTTGTGAATCCATTTTATACAATAATTAGGCTTAGTTTAAAAACAAGAAATAGAGGACAGCAGATGGTATAGCAATTATGTTGCTAGATTCCTATCTGATCAACTGTGGTTTGAGTCCTGGACCCAGTGGCTTGAAAATCTCTCCAGGCACGTGTGTGTGCATGCCCAAGATCCCTGGAGGACAATGGAGTAGAAGGAATTGAGGTGTGGCCATCCCTCTGAGGGGATGATTTCTCACTTTCCTTCTCACTGTCTCTGTCTCTGTCTCTCTCCTTCTGTCTCCTCATGAGTGCATGTGTCCTATGGCATAAACATCTAAAAACAAAATGAAACAAGAAACAGCCATATTTTTATTATCTTAACACTATAACTTAAAATTATCCATGATCACTTTTCATCTTTCAAAATACATATGTTTCATGTAGCGTGCAATGTACTGGCTTTGTATTCCTCCAAATTCACATATTGAAATACTGATCCTCAATGTGTGATGGTATTAGGAGGTGGATCCTTTGGAGATAATTAGGAGATGAAAGTGAAACCCTTGTGAGTAAGATTAATGTTTTTAAGAAAGGGGCCCTCAGAGAGATCTTTTACCCTCTTTCTACCACATGAAGGTTAAATGAGAAGTTTTCAGATTGCAGCCCAGAAGAGGGCTCTCATCAGAATCCAAACTTCCTGATACATTCATTTCACGTTGCCAACCTCTAGAATGATAAGAAATGAATTCCTGTTTTTTTAAGTTACTCACTTTAGAGACATAGTTATAGTGGCCCACACTGAATAAGACATGGTTGATTTCACATTGCCAACCTCTAGAATGATAAGAAATGAATCCCTGTTTTTTTAAGTTACTCACTTTAGGGACGTAGTTATAGTGGCCCACACTGAATAAGACATGACTGTAGTTATCTTTCACACAATTCTAGGCTTTTATTTCAAATATGTGACTTTATTCTAGAGTTTCCAAAACTATTTTAATACTTAGAACATTTCATTGATTGGATGTGCCATGACTTATGTATTTATCTATTGCTCCTATTGTTGGGGGGAAAAGGCATATTTTTAAATTTATAATATATAGTAAACAATTTGGGCTTTCTAAATTTTCTTTCTTGTAGGTTATTAGTGGGACCATATATGTGTTATTAATTTTGTTCTATAGAAAAAGAGCAGATATTAGTCTTTATTTTGGAAATATTTTTATTATACAAATATTATAAACACAAAAATGTTTTTAAAAAAAATCTACAATACTACCATCCCAATAAATCAATTACATCTCTCAGCTTCTCTGGAAGTCCTGATTCAAGTGTATACATACATTTTACAAATTTAACATGAAATCTTGCCATATTGAAATAAAATCCTCATAAGTCTTTTAAAGCATGATATTCCATAAAGTTGAAAAAAAACCATGATTAGTAATTAGCCTTCCCTTTTTTTTTGGTTAGGTAGTATTGCTAATTTTTCCCATCTTTAAATTCTACTGCAATTCATATCAACATTGTGAACAACTTTTCCCTATTTAAAAATTGTTGCCTGTAAGAGTTTTGAATTTTGAAAGTGAGTTTGCTGGGCTAAATGGCATGACTATCTTTATGGATCTAAAATCCTGGTCAGTTACTTTCTGCAAGAATACACTGATACTCATCATATCAGTGCCCAGGTCTGCATTCGTCTCAATACTTTTTGACAGGAAAGGTAGACAAGCTCACATAGTAGAAGGAATTATACTTCAGGTTTAAACAGCTCTGCCATTTGCTGGTAGAATTTACCCTAGGTAAGTTCATTTATTTCTTTGAGCATTATTTCTGTAAATGCAGATCAAAATACCTACTTTATAAGGCCCTTTTCAGAATTAAAAATACAGTATAAAACAGACTTATATGCCCTCAATACAATCATTATTAACCAATTTGGTAGGTTTAAAAAAAAAACCCCACAATTCATTGATTTAATTCTACTTTCTCTGCAGGTATATTAACCATAGTTGTTGGATCAGTTTAACCAAAATTTAGTAGATTCCAAGTTACTCTCTTTACTATGTTAACATTTCTAAAATCAGGTCATCTCTTAAAGCCATTGTTAATATTTAATGTGGTAGCATTTGTTTGTGTTCTTTCAACAGTGCTTATTAATTTTTATGATGTCTTCCTGTGTCTTAGAATGGAGAAAACAATATACTTTTTGCTTCTATGAATTATGTGCTTATTATCTCTTTCAGATTTATTAATGTCTTGATGGTTTCCTTATTCATTTGCATCCATTTCTCAAAGTTCATAATTTGTAATCACTTTTTTGCTATTATGCTATTATGTTATCATATTTTTAAAAGTTCTCTTATTTGTGTAGGGGGATAGAGGATGAAAGAATTTAAGAATTGCATATGCTACAATGTACCCATTTTTCTTCTTTGAGGTTTCCTTTATTTTTCTACCAGAGATCATAGCCAGGTTGTTACTCCAATTCTCATTATTTTGTCTTCTCTTTCATACTGTGCTGTAATTGATCCTTGTCTACCCCCACCTCCATAGGCTCTGGGATACTCAAGAATAAGGAGAGGGAACCAGCAGTTAGCGTAATGGCTATGTTGCTGGACTTCCATGTAGTCAACCGCGGTTCGCGTCCTGGATCCTGTGGCTTGAAACTCACATCGGGCTCGTGTGCGTGTGTGCCCAAGATCCTGAGAGGAGAATGGAGGAGAAGAGATTGCGGCGTGACCATCCCCCCTGGGGGGTGATTTCTCGCTTTCTGTCTCTCTGTCTCTCTCTGTCTGGCGAGCGCACATGCCCTATAACAAAAACCTCTAAAAAAAAAAAAAAAAGAATAGAGGAAAGTGTGTGATCTGTTTACAAGAGAATAAGCGATCAGTAGATGCTAGATGGAAAAATGTATTTAACTTGGGTGCACTGGAGTTAAGGTGTGACTTTGAATTTTCCTCTCCCATCTAAAAAATATTGCTGATTAGTTTTCCTAATACTAATCAAGTAATCACTACCCTTTTCATTGGCGTATAATGATATCCCAGCCATATGATTCCCTGGCCCTGTGTCCACCATCATTATTTCATATCTGCAGTTGTTTCATTATTAAGATTGCCCATTTGTGAGATGAGTGAGTACAGAGACCTCCATCTTGTTCTTGCTCTCGTGTATGGCGTATTTAAGCAGTAGAGTGAACCGATAGAAGACAAATTTTTATATTAATTTGGGACTATTTACAGGTTTCTGGTCTGTTCAGCCATTTCTGTTACAGTGCCTGGCCCTCTACTAGACTTGGGTGAAAAAGTAGTGAGGAAGTTGGGTCTGTTAAGCCCATAAGTTAGGCAGGCAGGCAGAAAAACGAATAGGTTGCTTCAGTGTAACATAAACCTTGACAGGTGTATAGTAAGGATGCCCTGAAAGTACAGTGTTACACGATACAAGGGAACAAGACATAGAAGCTTTCTAGGAAGAGAGATGTCTGAGTGAAGCCTTACAGGGTGAGCACAGGAGGGCTAGACAAAACGAGAAGAATGTCTCCAGGTGGGGAATAACACAAATTGATCTGTATTTCTGTTTCGGAAACGTTATTACCTTCAGTATAGCTGTTTTATAATTTTAAACAGTTTTTTAGGTTTCTGTCATTTTAAGGCCTTTTGTAAAAATAAAAGTTATTATTTATTTTTTCTTGTTTTATTTTTTCTAAGTTTTAGAATTATTTTGCTTACTTCTCAGAAAGTTTCTGTGTAAATTACCTTGAAGGCAAACAGAAAATCTTTCATTTTAGTTTGTATAGTTAGGAGTTGGTCTCTTCAATTTATATTTACCTTTTCAAACTATCTTAATTTTCTTAGCATAAGTTACAGAAGGCTTTTTACATTTTTGACACAAATTTATAAATTTATGTACACATGCATTACATTTTATATATATATATATATATAACCCCCGCACATGACAATTATATCAGAAAAGCAGACAAGGTATCTTTGGTAGAATTTTCTAAACAAAATTATTTTACTTTTGCTTAATTAACATTAGGGCAAGTCTCATAGCATAGTTAAATGCCACGCAGAGGAGGTGGGATCCTGTGGTAAGGGTTCAAGTCTTGCCCCCAGTGCTTGAAAAATATGCTAGATGCCCTAGCTCTTGCCCAGAATCCTGCCAGGTTGGAGAATTGGAGGAAAAAGATCATGGTGTGAACAGACTCTGTCAGTAGGTGTTTTTTCTCTTTTTCTATCTCTTTCATGCACTTACGTGTGCCCTCTAGCAGTAATTTTGTTAATTTTGGTTAATTTTTAAGTTGACATTTCATTGATGTTTTCTATTTTTCTTATCATATGGAACTATATTCTTTATTTGACATGCATGTTTTTAGTTTATTTTTACATTTTTAAGATTTATCAGCAGTTTTATGTGCTCTAGATTTTTGGTCACAACTTCTTAGGATATAAAGCTTAGAATGACATATCTTAATTTTATTGTTGCTTTTATTCTTTTGTTGACTTCTCTGAATCTTAAGTTGCATGCTATACTTGTGTATTGAGAAATTTAAGTGCTATTAAACCAGAACACTGTTTGGCCAAATTACGTAATTTGTAGCATGTGAAATTATTCTTGAGTAGTCTTTCTCAAGTCACCAACTATTGTTTCTCAAAATACCAAGTATTCAGTTCTTAATTTCGTGATATTGTATGTTAATGTAAAAGGTATCATTTATTTCTTTCAAAGAACATAGTTCAAAACTTTTTTAACTTTTTAATTTTGAGATTATATTTATTTCTTTTATATGATCATATACATACAAAGGGAAATTTCTTTTTTGTTGCCATGTATAGAGGTGTGTGTGTGACTCTGTGTGCCTGCACATATGTATGTCTATTTTTAATGCTTTGCCAATTTGTAAGTTGTTAGATACATAGAGGCTGTTTCCTCCTGTTTTCTTCTTATTCTTACTTTTCAAAAGGTTAGGGTTTTTTTTT
This sequence comes from Tupaia belangeri chinensis, assembly GCF_000334495.1. Lineage (NCBI taxonomy): Eukaryota > Metazoa > Chordata > Mammalia > Scandentia > Tupaiidae > Tupaia > Tupaia belangeri. The sequence continues at coordinate 5,183,633 of NW_006203646.1, forward strand.
TTTTTTTAATCTGTCTGCTCAGTATAGTGGTTTAATCATGTACAAATCAATAAGACCGGACATTTTATCATTTTATTTGGCTAATCTGAATCAGTAAGTCTCCTTTAAAATATTGATTGCCTTTTGTTCAAGTTTTATAGTTAATGCTTATAGATGAAAACTTTTTTGTTTTGTCATTTTTGCCTTGGATTAAGTATCTAATACCTTAAACTTTGCTGTCCCAAAATGCTTAATAACTTGGAAGATTTTATTTTCATAGCTTATACATACATTTGAAATTCTAATAAGAGTTATCTTGAAATACCTGACAAGTATTCTATGATTATGTTTAGTTATTTGTACCAGGAGTTCCCAAAATCTCCTCTGTTATCTGTCCATTGATTGGTCATGAGGGTTTTTCTTAGGGGCTGTAAATTGATCAACTGCAAGGGTTCAGTGTTGTTGAGTGTAGTTTGACATTCAAAAATAAAAATTAACCTAATGTATGTAATTGGAAATGTTAATTCACTTATGCTGCTCACGGGTTTTTCTAAAATTTGTTTAATTTATTCTTCTGTATTCTATTCTATATTCTCTACCCATGCATCCTGATTTTGTTGTTGTTGTTTTTTCTTTTTCTTTTTTTTCTAGGACAGAGACAGGGTTAGTAAGTGAACTCTACAATTTTGCTTTTTTTTATTTAAGCGGTAAAGATAAAAAAATATAAAAGTTGCTGTTTACACCTATTTGCTACTTTACTTTTAAAAATTCTCTTCCTTGTAAGAAAGGAATAGAGCTCTTTCTAGCTTCTTTGTGTTTTATCTGCTTTCAAAATTTGTGTTCACAATAATGCCAAATAGTTGGATTTGACAGTAATAGTCTTTCTCACTTATTAGTGTTTATCTGTTTAGCTAATATTCAACTTTTTTTTTTCCAGGGCTCTTAGATGATTTCATTATCTTTTAGATTTTTTTCTTTTTGTAATTTTCCCAAGAGAGAAGGCAGGTAATAAAATTATTGCATCTTTGGAGATAAATTACATGTTGCCTGGGAATACAATTTTTATTATAGCCTGTTACCTTGAGGATTTTCTAATGTCACTTCAGTACTACTTGGAGTCAGGAGGTAAATTTAATGATATAGCTTTTCATGGAAATACAATCGGGAAGGAACATTGGGCTGTCATTTATTTGATATATACAATCACAAAAGGAAATTTTATCTATCTTATAATGTTATTTTGAAGAGAAATCTATTAATCTAATTCTATATAAACTTTAAAAATGAATATAAGCACTCTAGGTAAATAGGTAGATCATAGTACAATGTAGGATTATAAAATAAACTAGGACAAATGAATGGGGAAGTCAAGAAAGAATGAGAAGGGCCACAGCAAGAGAGGATGTGAGCAGGATTGTGAATGGTGATATCCTCAGGTAGGGTGGTGCTAGATGGGAGGGCCTTCTAGGCAAATGGAATAGTGTGTGCAACCAACTTGTCACTGTGGAAGGGCAGGAGAGATGAGATGCTCAAAATGAAGGATGGATAGTAGTGAGGAGATCAGAGTGGTTCTGCCATGATACTTTCCATCATAAATGATCTCTCACATGGTCCCAAGTAGGGGAACAATGCTGGGATATTCTCTGAAAAAAGATGAAAACTGATTGGACCAGGGATGGGTACCTGACTCAAGGAGGGCTTATCCATAGGCTGACTAGAAATGCTACGGTAGCCTGACTGATAAGGATCAGTCAGAATGACTTCTAAGGGCTTAGTGAAGTAGTCAACTGTAGTGAGAGGGGTCTCTTGAGGTCATCAGGTTAAGGATGGCTATCCCCTTGACCTGCTCCGAATCCTCGGGACTCCCAAATTCCAGGCCATGTATTACCATATAATAAGCTCTCTTTTTGTAAGGCAGCCTATATGAATCTCTTCCTGAGAGTCAAACTGTTAGGCCACCATCCAAAGAGATGTAGAAGAGAAATTAATCTAAAAATTTATTCCTGAGGTAGAGTTAATAGGAGTGATTAATTGTGAGAGAGGAATTTCCTAAAGAAGCGGACAAGGGTGCTTTCCTTCTTACCAATCATTATTTTTATTAATATATTTTACAAGACTGCAGTCGAAATAATATTAAATACAAACTTTTTATACAGAAAGTGTAATAAAGTTAAAATAGTTCCTTGTAATTCATAGCATTATTGCAATGCTTACAAAATTTTTGCATAGAGTGTGCAAGGATTGATGTTCTTCAAAACAAAACTAAAAAGCTCTTCTTACATCACACCCAAACCCAGACAAAAACAAAACGAAAACAAAATAATCCAAAGGCTGAACTCAATTACTTTATGGGAATGGGATTCCTTTTTCAAAATCTCCAAGCAGATGGGACTTCTATGATGTCATCTTTTCTGTTAAAAGCACTAGAGTCTGACTTCTCTAGAAGTGCATTTAGCCAGTAGAATGATGTCCTCTGCCTTCCCTGTCTGAAACATGACCTCCTTAAAGAGACATGTTTCTGCTTCTTCATTGTCTCAACAAGGGAAAAACTTGGTGGGGAGGTGGTTAACATAGTCAACATCATTCCCTTTCTCACGAACATGCTGGATTAAAATTAGGATAATTCCATACACCTATATTTAGGTGGGTCAGCTCTTTCTTTTGCTAGAATCTCCTGTCTTCTAGGGAACCAGATTTTTGGCTATGATGAGGTTAGTTCCAAGAAACTCTTTAAACGTACCCATTCCTGGCTTGTCATTTGTACATCTACACTACTAAAAAGGAAATCCTTGACCGATTTACCCTAAAATAGTGTCTTTGATCCTTTTTAGCTCATCGCTTTACCAAGATTTTATAGGAAGTTTAAGCCTGACAACACTAGCATCGGAGCTGAGTCTGGGGTGTAGTAAGGAGCGCTGTCTACTGCCTCTTCCTCTACCTCACAGGGGATCAAATATGTGCTGTGGAGAAAGCACAGGTGAGCATCATGGACTCCATCCCTTTCTTGTGTGACCTTCTTAGCTCTGGGAGGGGGCAGGTGACAGCAGGGCTTTAATAAGAACACACTGGTTTATAACCCGTTTGGATGGGCCCTGGATAAGCTAATTCTTTAATATGACTGTCTTTTAACTTTTGAGACTCAAACCTTGATCCCTTTGCTCAGAAGTTGAAAGTGCTCCGAAGTTACCAAGTTGTAGAATACTTCCAGCTTTACTCATTTTCTCTTTTCCTGGTGGAGGATGCCATCAACCTCGTTGCTGAATCTAGGATGCTAGTGTACAATGTACAGGGTCAAGGTATTTAAGTGAGAATTGGAAAGTGGCTCTCATTTCCAACTCAGATGAATTGGAAGTGATGGCCCGGAGATGTACGTATGCAGAAATGCTCACTTCTTTAGGCCTACCCATGGGTCATTGAGTATTAAAATCTTCTTCTAAATATGAGACTGACAACCCAGGTATTTTCTAATCTATAAAGATAAAAACCCTGACTTCACAAGAAACACATACAGAGGAAACCATTTCTTTTGTTGTTGTTCTAGTCCCGTTATTCAGGTTGACTTTCTCTGTCTTCACCCTAGGTATTTATACTTTAGTATGAATGCTGTCATGATGAGAGACTACAGAAAGCAGAGAGATAAAAGTTCTGTAGCCTCATCCACCCAGGAAGATATAGTCTAAAACCTTGTAAGAGACACTTCTCAACAGCTTGAAAACAGTTTGACATATTGGTAACTTCATGGTATAATGCTCAGGAGTCAGACACATTCCAGCTGTGCCATCCTCTAGCTAGCGGGTTTGGACAAGTTGCTTAACTTCATGAAACCTCATTTCCACATCTGCAAGTTGAACTTATAATAGAATCCAACTAACAGGATTGTTTTGAGAAGGAGATAAGTGAATGCATATAAAATGCTTAAAACAGTGCCTAGCATACAATAAGTGCTCAATGAATACACATGAATATGTAATTTGAGAGTAGAATCTAACTCTTCTTGGGTTCACGAAAATCTCTTTTATGTAAAATTTTTTGTGGGTATGATTCTTTTGGGGAGATTCTTTCTGTTCAGTTCCCAACAGACTCCATGACTTTCAAAATATTTGAATCCCATGAATAAGATGAATATGGAGGCTAAAGAAATGCCAACATCTTCCTCATTGACAAATGTCATCTTCCTTCCTTCAGACAACCCTTTGATACAGTGCTACTGTATAATCTAATAAATCAGTTCGGAGTTTCTCACTTTATGAAAACTGAGCTATCTCTGATTTCACCAAAATAATCCAAATGTGAAAGTGGGCTGTGGAGACACTGGAAGAGGGATTACCAGACAATTCTAGTAGACTGTTCATAGTATGTAAGGTAGATTTCAGAGATGTTTCCTTCTCTAGTGTCTCAAAGAGTGAAGCCTTGCATTTGTTTTATTTAACTGATCTTAGCTAATGTTCAGAGATGAAGTAAATATCCATTTGCTTGCTAATGAGGGTATCTACATGCCTAAAGAAATGTTTGTAATAGCATTCTGGCTTCCCAGTATGACAGGTAGATATGGAATCTAAACCTACTTCTTACCTATATCAACTCTTCCTTTTCCTATTTTAATTGCAAGCCTCAAAGTGGATATTGATATTACCCCTAGTTGGATTGAAGTTGAAGAGGAGTTATGAGCATTGCTGTTGGTATGTATGAGGCTGTTTTTTGACAAATTTGAAAGCATAATTAATATTGTGTTATGACATCATACTTCCTATTGTATTAAGGGCTCACGACATCCTTTTTCTCAAAGGAAGATGCTAGTTCTACTCTGTCAGTATCTACAAAAGGAAAGTAGGGAGAGAACCAAAGAAAATAGAATGTGAGAGCATGGGCCGCCCCAAAGGGGGTATTTTCTTTTACACTTGTGCTCTAACAATACTCAAAAGGAGGACCTCCTACAAATAATTATTTTCCTTTTGCCATTCAGACCTGCCTTGAGAAATTTCAAGGACTCTATTATGAAGAAAGCTTTTAAGAACCATAGAAATCACATTGCTTTTGAAAGTGCTAATGCCTGTGGTGTGCTGTGCTGGCCGAAGCAGCAGGCTTCAGGCTGCTTTATCTCTTATCAGTGGTTTGGCTTTGTGAATGAGAAATTCAGAGGCAACTGTATAATTTTAAATTCCGATTACCACAAAGAAAAAGATGCATCTGACATCCCAATGCAGTAGCTTTGACTATTTTAATGGAAATATGTTGGAACTGGGGAAACCTTCCACCAAGGAGATAGTGATGAAAGACCACAAGAGAGACATTTTATCTTTGAGATAAAAGGCCTGTTTCCTAAGGTTGTTTCTTGCAGTATAACTCCCCACCCCCCCCGCACCTGTTACAGGGGTACCGTGCAAATGTATCATTCCAGGAAGTGCTTCCTTATCCTCTTTGTACCTAAGATTTCCTGGAGGAAGGGGACGGAGGAGAACTGGACTTATATACAACTTGCTTAAATAAGATTTTTCACCTTTCTTTAAACATTAACACATGAGGATCAGGCGCCTAAATGGGTCTGTTTACCTCTTTGGTCCAAACATCATGCTACCTTCTGCCTAAAAGAAAGAAAAGCAAGATATTGTTTATCTGGCTGCACTTGTTCAGGGCAGTGTGCACAATTTAATCCTCTTTTAGCTATATCTAGATAAATGGCTGAGAGACTCCCTTAAGTAATGTTGATTAGGGTTGGGTAAATGGTAGTCATTTTCATTTAAAAAAAAATCCTTTCTCCTCAACATGAATACTTACATTTACAAGGACTCATTTATAACTGATGATGTTTTACCCATATCGAGTGTCAAGTCCTGGATTAGCAAAAAGGATGTTAACTGAAGGGAGAAATATCTGATAGACACTTGCCTTACCACATAGAAACAAGATAGTGGAATTGAAATATGTCCTTACTTTGCATTTCCTCTACACGGAAAAACAAAGACCCAGTGGAAACAAAATCAAGCTGGTATTCCTCTGGTTCCTCCCAGCAACAGCTTCAGAAAAAGAATTTGACTAAAGTTATTCTTTTCAGGTGCTTCTTCCAATGTTTTCATTTCTTTTTCAGTCCCACCAACCCTTCAGGCCTGGTGTGGCTGCAAGAACAGGAAGTATCCTGGAAGTGTAGATAACTGAGTTGATACAGGCCGAAAAAACCTGGTAAGTAAAAATTACTCCTTGGAGGATCACAGAATGGGCATCTTACTGGAAGATGGGAAATGAGGTGAAAAGCTCTGAGTATAGACAGCAGAAATAGTTTCTTTGGGAAAGAGATGGTAAATTGAAATCCCAGGACCTCCTGCTTCACCTCAGTGAGGCTGACCTGTGGCTCAGCTCAGCTATGCTGACCTAAACCTCCTCTATTAAAAGTCCTCAGAAAAGACTCTTGAAGGATAACAGCTTTACTTTTCCACTAAGCTTCCTTCTTCTATTTTATCCTCTCTATTCCCAAGAATGCTCTGAGATTGTATTTCTCTGACAAGTGGGTGATGTTGACCTGTAGTATAAAATAACTTGCCAAGTATTTTACATTCCCAAGCCCACGTGGAAACGTAGGTTTAGTCCCTGCAATGAGGAAATTTGCTTTCTTTCTGGAAATATCCAAAATGTACCATTTGAATGACCTCTGGGTCAGGGATCAGCAAACTTCTGTAAAGGACCAAATGGTAAATATTTTATGCTTTCTGGGCCATGCAGTTTCTGAGACAGCTACTCAACCCTGCTGCTACAGTGTGAAATCAGCCATAGGCAATATGTAAATGAACTCCTATGGCTATGTTACAATAAAACTTTACTACAAAAACAGGTAGTGAGTCATGTTAGTCTCCAGGTCATAGTTTGCTGACCCCTTTTCTAGGGTCAAACCTCAAGCAATCTTTGGTCTATGTTTGCTGAATAGACAATGAAACATAAAGGAGAAATGACCCAAAGAAAGTTAAAAGCCAATTCAAGTTTGTAAGACTTATCTCTTGGGCATCATAATAATTAAAAAGCAACTTTCTACCAAGATAATAGAAGCCACCACAAGGGCTTTTGAAAACCCCTGTCATACTCTACTCATTCCCCAAGATGAAACTTTTATGACTTACTGAGCAGATACCAAATAGAACTAAATGCTAAATGTATTTGGAGATCAACGTTTAATTTATAAAAATCTGCTGAAGAATATTAACACACTAGGAGTTCTAGTATATTGAAGATTCATTTGAACTCTTTGTTTGTTATGCCAATAACTTCTTAATATACCCAAAGGTGTGATTGTCTAGAAGAGATTATATATAAAGATGAGAAAGAATCTCATTTAAAAAAATTAGGGGTTAGCATATTTTAATACAAAAGCTGTTTTAGTTTTTCCACAATTCAGGTCAAACTGTCTCTCATGACCATGGACACATATTCTAGTTGGAGGTTGCCGAGAAAAAAAGTACGTTGAAGAATTTAGGATACATTTTTACTGATTTCTAAAGTCTGATCAAAATATTTCATTTAATCTATACTAAATTTCTTACATACTACCTTTTATGTTGTAGTCATTTTGCATAAATGAAAACCAGCATTTTAAATCATGTCAGTCCCCCTTAGGTACTTGATTTATGTTTTTAATTGCTATTATTATTTTTATTCTTTTTGTGATCTGGTTACCCTTAGGATTAAATTTTGCAAGTGGGATCACACTGGTCTTTATTATTGGTGTAAAATAAAACTCTAGTGCTGATCTCCAACTTTCATATAGTGATTAGAAGAAAATCAGAGGAAATAAGAGGAAACAGGTTCAGGGAGCTTTTTTTCCTTGTCACCTATAGGCTGTGTACTTGAGGTGACATATGCGAAGATATTTCTATCTGCTGTAAAAAAACCCTGTCTTTAGGTATTTAGTCACAAAGGACCACATAACTCTTAGTGTCTAATTGAATGGTATGGGATAGGTGCTTCTAGTAGCCAAGGAGAGTTTTTACTGGCTTGAAAAAAAAATATTCTGTGTGAACATGCAGATTCTGGCAGCATGATTTTACAGGATATTAGCAATACTGATTCAGACTATTCTGATGTGTTTGATGGTTTTCCTTTTCAGTTCATAGCTCTATAAACTAAACCTTGCCCTAAGATTGAGCAAGCCAATTCTTTTGCACAGGATATTGAGCGAGAGTGACTGGATCATTCTCACTGGGGTCTGAAAGTCAGCAATGTCACTGGTTAGGTTAGGACCATCTTCCCACCCTGGTCCTTTCTAGGTAACTAAGCAACACATAGCTTGCTTTTATATGCCATATGTGCAAACCTCACTCTGATGCTAACATACCATCTCAAAAATACCAAATCTCTTAATCATCTATTACAGACCTTCCCCCCCATGTATGAAGTAACAAAAATTAGAACCTTGTTGAGGAAAAAAACAAACAAACAAAAACAAACACCATTCAGGCCTACAAATACAACTTCATTAGGATTGTGGGGCCGCTGCTTACCAAATGGCATCGAGTACTGTCTAAGCCAGTTACATCTTCATTTTGGGCTCCTTAGAGTCCCATATGTCAACCATTTGGTTTGTCTACCAGCGTTTAAGATACCCAGTCATAACTAAGCATTCCCCTCCGAAGTACCCAAAATAAACTACAGGTAACAAGATAAATAGGATGTGCTTCTCCTTGCTGAGTGCATTGACTTAAGGCATAGGCACATTTCCCCCTCTTTGAACAGAGATGGTGTAATCCCCTGTCCCAGCACAAGAGCTGGCCAGGGTGACCCTGGAGCATGATGATGAAGGTGGAGTGATGAGAGTAGCTGATGGCAGGAATTAGAGGATTGCTTTCACATATGGGGTTAGGGGAGTACAGCTGGGCCCTCGGGTACACAGTGATTCTAAAATGACTCTTGACTTAGTTTATATTAACTTTCTGTGCACAATTTTTATGGCATGTAGTATTTTAGCTCTGTGATTCTTGGATAAAACATTGCAGTGGATTTACAGATATAAAAAGTCTAGGTATAAAAAATATTTATAAGAAGATCAGATCCAGAGAGTTTATGTATACTTTTAAAAATAAAGGCATGTCTCTAAATTACCTATCAATAGCAAGGAACATATAGAAAATAAGTAGGTTCCTATGCTACTATTGTTTAGATTTTATCTCAAAATGGCTTCTTTTAGAGTAGGAGTTCCACTCTTAAAGATTTTGAATGACCTGATGTTTTGGGTGGAAGTCTTTCAGATAAAGTCAGAAGTGACTTATAACAGCTTTTGAGACATTTTTCCTTTGAACAGAGACATAGCGCCTATTTATTCTTTGCCTGTCAGGCTACTGAGTAGCTTCCAGCTGACTGAGGAACAGCTGTTATCCCATTTTGTGCCGATTTACAGCTCCTATTTTGACTGCAGGAGGATACGTGACTTTGAAGGAAGTAAGATAGTAGAAAGAGGGTGAGCAGTTCAATATTTGCTAAAATCCATCCTCCTCATGCAAAGCCCCTGTGCAAAGGTAGGGCAGCCATTTTGAGTTTCTATGGCTGACTTCTATGGTGTTGCTCTATTCCCAAATTGAAGTTGGTCAGCCTTACTAAAGCTGAAAAAGTAAACCAAAGGTCTAATTTCAATACAAGGTTCTTAGCATTTGAGCATGGTTTGGAGATTCCCGCCATCACTGCCTCATAATGACATTAAAGGAGAAGATACACTGTTACTCAAATATGTAGATGAGTATTTTCTAAGAGTCCAATATGCTGTATGAATCGCAAGGGCTTGGGGAATGTTGGTGTGGAATTAGTGTTTAGTTTTGTCATGTCGGTGGTGGAGATGGGATGGAAAATGATAGTGGATATCACAGGGTCACCCATGGTTCCTTTTGTACTGAAACCTCATTTTATTAAGAGGATATATATATATTTATTTATATATATTTATATATATTTATATCCACCCATACACACAAACACACTTACACACCCACCCACGCGTACACACATACACACACACACAAAAGGTCTTTGATAGGCTTTCCGTGTTCTAGTAAAAATAGCTGGCAGCCAGTGTCTAAAGCCAAAAAGGCTTTTATGCTACCAACAAAGTCCACTATGGATAGTCTTTCAAAGGCAGACACTTGTGTTTATCTGACAAGTGGAACCAGTTCCTGCCTGTGACAGGAATAATCTTCCATTGGCGCAGACGCAGATCTCGAAGACCTTCTGCCTCGTTCCTGTAGGCGTGTAGGATCCATGAGGCAATCTAGGTAGTTTGATTTTCGCAGCATCTAACTTAATCTAAAGAGAGTGGATAGGAAGGAAAGAATCAGTCAGAGGCTCTTGTCCATTCTCTTGACATTTAGAAACAGAAGATGAATATTCAACTCAACTTAAATCTCATGAGCATCTACTGTGTGAGTGTTCTTGGGACCAGAGATCTAGAAATGAACAGGCCAGACAGTCCATAGTTCCTGCCCTTACAGAAGCTTATATCCTAACAAAATTATGCTGCATTGAGCTACATCAACATTTTGCAGAAATATATTGTGTAGAATCCTAGAACCAGACAATGATAGAAATGCTACATTTAACAATTTTCTTTATGTCGAGAATTCTCAGATCCTACCTGCATATGTCTGTGTACAAGATGAATCTTTAAGAAGAGAACAGAGTATGCAGTGCTTTTCAAGTTCTACATGACTAGTGAGCTTTTATTTTTTCTTTTGCTAACAACTTACAGAGCTAATGTTCTATAGAATATATTTTGAGAAATACATGCCTATAAAAATAAGCAGTGATAGAAGATGCCATTAGATTTATGATTACAACTGATTCTTGCAGAGTTCAAATTCTGATAGCTATAAACTGCATATGTGAGGTAGTCACTATTTTTATATGAGTGTGGTTGGCAGTTTGTGACTGTTCAAAGAGGCACTTGCGATAATCTAATGCTCTATTTTACGTACTCTTTCAAAACAAAATAGCAAATGCCAAACCAATCAAAAGGTGGGCTTTTACATCTACAGAGTAGATATATAGAGGCATGTGGAGACTGATAACCTCTAAGTGGATAGAAAGGTGAATTAGTTTTTCTTTAAAACAACAACAAATCCAAGTTGTCTTCTCTCATTTTTATTCGTAAATGCAAAATTTCCCTTATGAACACATTGAAGGCATTAAAGAAAAAGTCAAATCATATTGAGGGGGGGTACTTTTTAGCTTATTTGAAAAAAACATGAGTTCCACTTTTGTTCACTGATTGTATTGGGATAAGGAAATTAGTATTTGCAGTTCTTCATCCTCCTGTTGTTTACTTAGTGTTACCCTGTTGAGTTTTGGCTTATTGGCCCAGTTTCTGTGGTGCACCAGTAACAGAAGTGTCCTGCAAGGTTGGAAGCCTTATGTTGATGTAGGCTTAGATTTGAACTGTGTGGTTGACCTTGTGAGATTCAGCTATTTTAATCAGCAGGCCATGGGCTGGCCTTCTTTACCATTTAAAAAAATTGTTTTTTAAGTTTTGACTTTCTCCAGATTGGGATAGCTGTTGGATCTGACTCTCCATTCTCAATGCGAACAGAAACATACAATGTTAAAATAATACAAAAATAACAAGTCAGTTATGTTCCTGTTTAGGCAGATGTATGTGAAATATGGCTTAATGATTCTGGCTAATACGTACAAGAGACAATTTGGAAATAGCATTCATTTTTATAGTCATGCAATTCTATACTTGCAATACCTGCCATTCTCTCAGCACTTTACGAATATCAAATCAGCTTTTACGGAATCTGGGTTTGGCTTGCACTTGTGATGTTTAATTATTTTTTCTAGAAAAGAAAACCTTAGGATTGGCTCCTTTGGTTGATGCAGAGTAGGATCAACCTCTATGGCAAACCAGCTTTGGGAAAGGTTGGTTTGCGGCGCCGTATCTGTTTGGACTTCTTTGCACCCCTTACCTCTCCGTCTTTGGACTCCAATCTCAGCTCTGTTCTGCAGGTAGCTTCCATATTGCCTGCTTCTGCATTGATTTCTACTCCTTTTGGGGCCTCCATCACCAGAGAACGGGTTGGGGACTCCAATCTGAAATATATACAAGATCATGATTAAAGATACCATTTTCTTTTTAGTAAAATTAAAAGGAAATTGCTGCTCACAGCATTGAAACAGCATTTAATGATAAGACTGGAAAATCTTTCTTATTTTTGTTTCATAAACCTGGTCTTGAGAGAACAAAATAGGTTTAGGCTTTATTTTCACTGCATTTCATAAAGGTCATAAAGAGGGTGTTCTAGGGTCTTGATTTCAATTTATCCATTCCCCACTGAATTATTGCTTCATTGGTGTAATTAAGTCATACTCTTATATAAACTCTCCCACCCCCATTTTTTTTCTTTCTTTCTGTTTCTGTTTTAGAGTAACGTAGCTCCAGGTCTAAACATCTTCCTGAAATTGGTAGGTGTTTCTTCCATATTGTCCTACTTTCTGTATTTTCCATAAATTTAGATTCAGATAGAAGCTATGAAAATATAATAGATCTAGGAGTCAGATGTGGTTGGAATCAAGCCATAGGCAAGTCTTTCTTTCTTTTCTTGCTCTTTCCTTTTCTTTATAAAGTTTCTCAAAGCCTTAGTTTATTCACCTATAAAGGACTTCAAATAGTACCTGACACATTAGAAATGCAAATACATATTAAATATCTACTACTGCTGTTACTATTGTTGTTTATCATTAAATCATACAGTGAGTTGTGATCAGTGGTTGCTGAGGATGGGGTGAGAGAGCTGGTTTAAGGGCCAAGGGACAGCATAAAATGGGAATGTTTGGGGGACAGCACTTCTGTATCTTCACTGCAATGGTACCTACATGCCTCTGTACTTGTGAGAGCTCACAAGAAATTTTATTGTATATAATCTATAAAATAGAAAAATGGCCATGCTCTATTATGATGGCAACACAGAATGAATATTACTTGGAAACTTTTTTGCCCAAGTGGCTCAATGAGAAAAAAACATGCTTAACTAAAATTCAACCATCCTCTAAGTATTTTAATAGTATGACCTGGTAGGAATGCATAAAGATCCTCTTCTCTGTTATAGAGAAATATCTCAACTTAGGAAGAAGGGCCCTTAACAGTGAGTTTCAAACTGCCCTGGTTGGTATCAATTTTCTGAGTTTTCTATGTTTCAAACTTTTGGACACCTTGAACATTTAAAATAGAACATCATCCTCTCTGCCCACTGCAGACACCCAGTAGTGTTTGCAACATGCCTCTGGGTAGGGCAAACCCTCTTGGGCCTACTCAGGGGCAGAAGAGCAAGCTGATGAGTGGAATGCCCGCACCAAGCTGCCTTCAGCCACAACACACAGATGGTGAGTGCTTCCCCACACTTTTCAGGTCTGGGTCCTCCAAAGCAGCAGCTTCCTCCATTGATGGTTTTCCCCTACAATGACTCAAATTGAGTCTGAAAGAGAAGAAAATAGGGCCCATGATGCCTACAAAAGGGTTGGATTGAGTTTCTCTTCAACTCATTCCTTCTTTTCTGACCTCCTCCCTTTGTGTGTGGCAAAAATGCCCCTATCCCTACCTTCTTCTCGTCATAAGACCTTCACCAGGATTGTGCTGATCCAGGCATGGCTCTGCCTTTTATTATGGCTTACTTCATTTGCATATGGTTTCTCTCACCATAATGTCAGTGCAGAAAGGAGGGAGCCTTGTTACCAGGGCAACAGAGAGCGACATCCCTGTGCTGCATCCTTGCCAAGGATCTTAATCCAACTCAGTTGAGATCCTCTGCCCTCTTGACCCCTCTCACTTTTGAAATATGAAGATGTCTTTGTGTCATTTTCTCTTTACCTGGTTCTCTCCTATACAATGTAGTTGACTCACACAGTTTATCACACGTTTTCTAGCTTATTTCCACTAACATTGATCTCTTCCTCCTTATGGCATGAGTTTTTGATTTTATAATATACCTGCTCAACTCTTATCAAAAACTCTGCCAGCCTCCACATTCCCCAGGTGAGTCTCATGTCATCTTTTCTCTTGCTCTCTTTCTTTTATTTTCTCAGTTACCTTAGCTTTTAACTCAACATCTCCCTTCTCAGTATGCCAGGGCATCTCTAACCTGGGCCATTGTAACTGCCTCTCAAGCTTTGTTTCTAATATTTCCTTTTTCACAATATGCTTCACACAAAAATAAGTCTTCCCAAAGTAAGTTTTGAACAGACATGTCATCTGTCTTATTAAAACCTTCACCAGTTCCTTGGAAAAAATCTGAATGCCTGCATTCATTCGGCCATTTACAATTTGGTCTGAACCTCTTTTATTGATCTTATTTCTTACTGTAAACATAAGCTGTTTTATGGAGGACCTACTAGGTAATGATACTGTGCAAAGGACTTTCATTTAATCCCAAAACCCCTGCCAGTCTGGTGTTTTTGTAGTCCTGATTGAACAAATGAAAAAACTAAAGGTAAGAGACTTGCTTGGGTTATACTTCTAGTAAAATGGCAGATCCAAGATTTGAACCTAATTTAGTAGACACCAAAGCCAGTATGTTGTTTATTGTACCATATCACTTCCAGAAACACTGTACTTTTTCTCTGATCGATTATATTTTCACTCTGTTCTCTGTAATTAAATGCCATCTCTTTTTTTCTCTGGAATTAGTGTTTTTATTTTCAAAATTAGTCTATGTAAATAAGAGTAAGGTGATATGTCTGAATGATGCAAATTTCATAGAACACAGTATTTTTCATAATTGACTTGAACAGCCTACATCAGTAATTCCCAATTCAAGACATGTTGAGCATACCTGGCACATAACATTCAAAATGAATGTTGGAGGGAAAAGAAATAGCTTGAAATGGAAAAACAAAGTATGGAGCTGGAAAATGATCAGATGTAGCGCTGACATTTCAGACAGGCATCAGAACCCACTTTACACTTGTCCACTGCCTACCGACTCTAAGGTCAAGAGGAGGGCTCTATAGCCAGAGAAGTGGACTTGGAAATGACTTCTGCCTTCCCCCTCCCCTTAGCAATGGAAGAACCAGTAGCTGAGAAAGGAAACTGCGTGAGTTTTAAGCCACCAGGTCTAGGACGCGAACCGTGGTCGACTACGTGGGAGTCCAGCGACATAGCCATTACGCTAACTGCTGGTTCCCTTCCCAGCTCATCTTAATGTTCTTTGATGTTCAGGGGACTAAATACCATTTGTTCACAGGCTACTCTTTTCTCTGAGAAAAAGCTCCTGGAAGAGCCCTGTGGGAACTTCAGAGAGCAGACAAAACACTCCTGAAGTGATGTCCTTCAATTTCTGACCATAGATTAGAAACCACAACACAATTGCCTAGATGGCATGGAGCAAGGAGAACTGGAAGAAGGTTTCCCCCAACAGGTGGTAATGAGGACCTTATCGACTTTTAGAAACAAACGCTATTATCAATTGGGATGAATAGCCTCAGTGAAGAAAGAAGGAAAGCCCCAGAAGGGAGGTCCAGGGGTTCAGCCATGTTTTTTAGAATTGTCCTCACATGCAAGCATTAGAATCTCCCCTGGGAGCTGGTGAAAGCAAGGAGAGGAGTGTCTAATTCAGCAAGTGTAGGGTGGGTCAAATATTTGCATTTGTAGTAAGTTGCCAGGAGATGGTCATGCTGTTAGTTCAGGGACCACACTTTGAGAAGCATTGCTCTAGTGAAAGGGTTATAAACTCAGGTGCCCACAAAGACCAAATACAAAATGTCAATAAGTGACCTGTAAAAAAGTCATAAGTAAAGCAGTCCCAGCACAATGATCTATGGCAAGAGACAATGGCCTAAATGTGAAGGTAATGGACATGCTGACTTCAGGGGGCAGCTGCTATTCTAATCTGGTCCATTATTGCCTGGGATTCTGATGTCTTTTTAATTTTTATTTACTTATTTTTTAGAGGTTTTTGCTATAGGATGCATGCTCTCGCCAGACAGACGGAGAGAGACAGAGAGACAGAAAGCGAGAAATCACCCCCTCTCCCCCCGGGGGAATGGCCATGCTGTAATCCCTTCTCCTCTCGGGATCTTGGGCATGCATGCACATGTGCCCGGCTTGAGTTTAAGCCATTGGGTCCAGGAGAACTGCGGTTGACTACATGGGAGTCCAGCGACATAGCCATCATGTCAACTGCTTGTCCCAGTGATGTCTTTTTCTTAAAGAATTTTAAATTTAACTCTGAATCACTATATTTCAGAAATACCTATAAAAGAATATTTATAAAAATATATAGTATAAATGATGATGATACAATGGACTTAAATAAAAAAACCCTATCATTACAGCTTGCAAAATGACTTTTTCTAGCATAAGTACACTGTATACTAGTTCAGTTAAAGATACCATCATACAAGTTATCATCAACAAATAATTTTCTATTTTTTGTGTCCCTTAAATGTTTTGCTTCTTTTCCCTTGTCTCCCTTCCTCTCACCCTTTCCCATTTTCCACACTGCTTCCACACTGTCTGGTATTCAGAATTGTTCTCTATGCTTTTAAATCTTCCAATCTTTCAGTTTGTGCCATAGAATGCAGACATTTGGTATATATTAAGTGGGGACATACAATGTTTCTCTTTCATAGACTGGCTTACTTCACTTAGCTTTCCATGCTCATTCACTTTCTATCAAATGCCAGGGTCTCTTTTTTTTTTTTTTTTTTTTTTTTAAGGACTGAGTAGTAGTCCAAAGTGAATAGTAGTATTCCATAGTACTGTACTCAATATCCTTTTTAAGAAAAAGATTCTTTCCTTTAAAGTATCCTCAGCTCTTCGTCCTTGTCTCATTCATTTCTTTCCTTCCCCAGGAGTACCTACTAATAAAAATTTTGTATTTATTCTTTTCTTTTGTGTCTTTGCGACATTACTACGCTTGCCTTTTTAATGTATTGTTTACTATTGCATGTTTTTTAATTCTACATGCAGAATAATTTTACTTAGGTATTTTCTTAGTGATTCCTTTCCCACTTAATGGATTTCTCAAAACTCATGAATTAATTAAAGCGAGTACATATCTAGCTTGGTGTATGTGTTATCTTATACCAAGATTTATATATCCATTGCACTGGACATTTGGGTTGATTCCAGTTATTGTTTCTACAAATAGTGTATCTATGAACATTACTGTGTGTGGCTCTTGGTGCATAGATATGAGTCTCTTTGGGGCATATAAGGGAGATGTGGCACTGCTACTCCTAGTGTATGCGTAGCTACAGCTTTATTAGAGAATGCCACATTGTTTCCCAAAGTGATTGCTCCAATTGATTTCCCTCCTAGTAGAGAGCTCCAGTTTCAACAACTTGTTAACATTTGATATTTTTAAGTATGAAATGGGTGTGAAATGGGATGCCACTGCCTTTAAAAATCACCTGTTCCCAGGGCCAGCAGGTGGCATAGTGGTTAAGGTGTTAGACTACACAGTTGACCACAGTCTGAAACCCAGACCCAGTGAATTGAAACTCATGCTGGGCACATGTGCTTGTGTGCCCAAAATCCTCAGAGGAGATGGAGGAGAAGGGATTAAGGTATGGCCATCCCTCTGGGAGGTGATTTCTCACTTTCTGTCTCTGTCTTTCCAGTGAGCACATGGAGCCCTACAGAAAAATTCTCTCTCAAAAGAAAAATTAAATTGCCTGTTCCTAATTATTAATGGAATTAGGCATCTTCTCATTTGTAAGTCATTTGAGGTCTTTTTCAGTCAAAATTTTTGTTTATCTTTATTGTTTTGTTTTTAATTTTTTATGTGTGATTTGTGGAATAGTTTATAAACTCTGAAAATGTTTAGCAATTCTAGGTGTTGACAGTTTTTTATTTCAGTTTGTAGTTGGTCTTTTGACTCTATTTTTAGCATTTTTGAATAAACAGAAGTCTTACATCATAATGTAGACAAATGTATGATCTTATTCTTTTAGGACTTGTACTTTCTGTATCTCATTTGAGTAAGCTTTTCCTGCTGCTATGGTGGGGATAGCTCCCAAAGATGTGCTAGGATTTGGTACAATTATAAAGGTGTAAGGAAATGGAAATTGTGCCTCTTTCTTACCATAGGGAAAACTTTTAACAATTTACAGTTTAGTAGGTTTTTGTTATAGGTTTCCTCTCTATACCTTTTATTAAGTTAAGGGAGTTCCCATCTATCTTATTTTGCTAAGAGCTTCTATCATTAATTAATGCAAATTGTATCAAATATCACTATATTTTTTACAATATGTAACATTACCTATTTATTGAGATAATACATTGCTCTTTCATATATTAATGCAAAAATTATGTGAAAACTATGTTAATTTTGTGATAATCCATGTCTGTTTTTGACATTAACTCAACTTTGTCATTATGCATCATCTTTATTATATATTTCTGAAGCTACTTGTTTATACTTTTTAGGATTTTTGCCATCTGTTCATAAGTAAGCATCCTTGGGAACCAGAAGTTAGCGTAATGGCTATGTCACTGGACTCCCTCGTAGTCGACCGCGGTTCACATCCTGGACCCGATGGCTTAAAACTCACGCCGGGCGCGTGTGCGTGCATGCCCGAGATCCCAAGAGGAGAATGGAGAAGGGATTGCGGCATGGCCATCCCCCCTGGGGGGTGATTTCTCGCTTTCTGTCTCTATGTCTCTGTCTGTCTTTCTGTCTGGCGAGCGCACGTGCCCTATAGCGAAAACCTCTCCAAAAAAAAAAAAAGTAAGCATCCTTTCTATAATTTTTCTCTCCTATTATGTCTTTGTTAGGTCTATCACTTTTCTAAAATTGGGAATCATTAATAAAAGATCAGAATACTTCATCTCTTGGGTATTTAATTCCCTGATAAACTTTCTGGATATAGAAGGACATCTTTCCATTAAAAAAAACAACTAGAATATCATACAGGTTTTATATTTCTTCTCAGGTTGGTTTTTTCTTTTTATGTTATCTTTTATCTTGGTATTTTTTCATTTCATATAAAGGTTTAATTTATTGGTAAAGTTTTTCATAATATCTTTTTTAAAATGCCATGTGTATTTGTAGTTATGCCTTTTTTTGTTCCAAATATTTTTATTCATACCATCTTTTTCTCTTGAACAGTGCTGTCAGAGGTTTATTTTAGTAGCCTTTTCAAATAGGTAGCTTTTGGTCAGTTTTATCTATTTTATGTTTATTTCTATGTCTTAAATTTTCCTTGTCTCTTTGTTCTAGATAAACTGGAATAATTTTGCAGTTGTTTTAAGTTCTAAAATGTGTTGCCTTGTTAATTTTTGCCTTTCCTAATTTTAATATATGCACTTAAGGGTGTGCATTTTTCTTTGATCACAATTCAAAGGATTATTTATAATATAAGTGTAAGTATTTTCTAATTTTGGTAAGAATTCTCCAGTGGCCTGTAAATTCTATAGAAGGGTATTTTTTAATTTCTAAATATACAAGATTTCCTAGTACAGATTTCTAGATGTTTATAGGATATATTTTCTTCATTGTTTTTGAACTGACAAGCTTATAATAGAGAATGTTTTCTATGTAAAATCAATTATTTAAAAATTGAGATTAGCTTTTTGGCCCAATATACATCAATCTTTATATGTAGTCCATGCCTGTCTGAAAAGAATGTGTTCTGTAATTGTTGGTATCACGTCCTCCAAATGTTTTATTAACTCTAGATATTTAATACTTCTGTTCAAGCTTTTTACATCCATGAGATGTATTATTGGATATATACTAGCTTATAATGGTTCTATCTTCCTTATCTTCTTTTTTTATCAGCACATGGTGATTATCTCTATTTCTTACAATGATTTTTGCCTTGAAATGTATTTGCCTATTAGTACAGTTGTTCCCACTCTGTTAGTATTTTTTATGGATACATTTTCCCATACTTTTTAGTGTCAACTAATCTATATGGTTATGTGACTCTTGTTGTATTAATTTTATTTTGGATGACTTTTATTTTTATTTTTTTTAGTTTGGTACAGGGCATGTGAACTTGCTGGACAGAAAATGAGAGAGAGAGACAGAGAGAGCGAAAGTGAGAAATCACCCACCATGGGGGATGGTCACATCTCAATCCCTTCTCCATTCTTCTCTTAGGATTTTAGGCACACATACACACATGCTTGGTGTGATTTTTCAAGTCACTGGGTCCAGGGCTCAAACTGTGGTCAGCCATGTGGAAATCCAGCACCTAAACCACCATACCACCTGCTGGTTACTTGTCAATATATTTTTTTTTCTTTGGAGAGGATTTTTTGCTATAGGGCACGTGCGCTCGCCAGACAGACAGAGAGAGACAGAGAGACAGAAAGTGAGAAATCACCCCCCAGAGGGGATGGTCACGCCACAATCCCTTCTCCTCCATTCTCCTCTAGGGATCTTGGGCACGCACGCACACGCGCCCGGCATAGTTTTTTTTTTTTTTTTTTTGAGAGGTTTTTTTTTTTTTCACTATAGGGCGCGTGCGCTCGCCAGACTGACAGAGAGAGACAGAGAGACAGAAAGCGAGAAATCACCCCCCAGGGGGGATGGTCACACCGCAATCCCTTCTCCTCCATTCTCCTCCCGGGTTCTTGGGCACGCACGCACACGCGCCCGGTTTGAGTTTTAAGCCACCGGGTCCAGGACGCAAACCGCGGTCGACTATGTGGGAGTCCAGCGACATAGCCATTACGCTAACCGCTGGTTCCCCCTTGTCAATATATTTTATACTTACTACTTCTGTGTCTTCTCTAATAAACCATTGCTATCCCACAGTCACAAATATATCTCTCATGTTTTTTCCTAGAAGCTTCATTGTTTTAGCTTTCATGTTAAATTTATGATTCATCTTGAATTAATGCCTTTTTTTTTAATTGGGGGGGGTGGGGAAGAGAGAGAGAGGTGCAGATAGATATTTCTGAAAGGATCTCTCCGAGTTACAATTCTCCTGCTCTGCCCTCCCAATTAGCTAGGATTATAGGTTCATCCAACTACAGTGTGTTTGGGTTGGGTTGGAACCAAATCCAGGCCCCACACCATGTCATTTCCAGCCTCTTAAACTGTAGCACTGTCTGTGCACTATCATGGCTAGGACCCATCTGGGATTAAGTTTTTTTAAATTTCATTTTTTCTTATACTTTCAATCACATTATTTAGCTTACAAAGTGAATATTTCAACATGTGAACATTTCTCTCTAGTCCAGTTGATAAAACAAAATTATCTTCAACATATAATATGACATTTCTTTGTTCCATTAATGCTTTGCCTCTCTATTTTTCTTCTAAATGTCCTTCCTAAGACTCTACTCTTTCACACACACTATATCTGGTATTTATATCCATTTACTGTGTTTTTGTATCCTTTAGTCAATCAGTTGCAGTCATAGAGTGTGGACACTTGGTATAAATTAAGTGGGGACATACAATGTCTCTCCTTCATAGCTTGGCTTGCTTCACTCAGCAGTAAATCTTCCATCATTTTTATAACGTTTTTTATAACGTTGAGGGTTTGTTTTTAATGTTGAGGTTTGGCTAGTTTTTTAACACCATTTACTGAAAATGTGAATGAACAGCTCTGGTACTTTTGGTTTTAACACCATCTAGAGAAAATGTGAATGAACAGCTCTGGTACTTTTGATTAAAATCAACTAACCTCTATGTGTAAGATCTATTTCTGAGTTCTCAATTCCATTTACCTACTTTCCCAGCCTGGTTGTCTTGATTATTATAATAAGTTTTAAACTCAAGTAGTGTGAGTTTCTTAATTTTTGTGAAAGGAAAACAGATTGAATTGGAAATTCTAGATCCTTTCCTTTTCCATATAAATCTTTTTTTTCTTCTTGAGAGGTTTCTTAAACCTCTCAAGGGTGCGTGCGCTCGCCAGACAGACAGAGACAGAGAGACAGAAGGCGAAAAATCACCCCCCTGGGGGAGGGGGGAAGGCCATGCTGCAATCCCTTCTCCTCCGTTCTCCTCTCAGGATCTTGGGCACGCACGCACATGTGCCCAGCGTGAGTGTTAAGCCACCGATTCTGGGACACGAACCGCAGTTGACTACATGGGAGTCCAGCGACATAGTCATTACGCTAACTGCTAGTCCCTTTTCCATATAAATCTTGAAATTGTCAGTTTCTTCAAAAAAAAAGTGCATTTGTATTTAGATTTGGATTGTGTTAAATTCACAAAAAAATATTTTGGAGATAGTTAATCCTAAGAATATTGAGACTGGTAGGTGGTCTGGGCTGCCGGATGGTATGGTAGTTAAGGCATTGGACTCCTACATGGCCGACAGCAGTTCAAGTCCTGACCTGGTGGCTGGCTTTGTCAATTTCTCTCTTTCTCTGTCTCTCTTTAGTCAAATAATAATAATAAAAATAATAAAAATTAAAAAAGAATATTGAGTCTTTAAGAAGTTTTCTATTTAAATTTAAACATCCAAATTTATGATTTTTGATTTATGTGCCATTATATATCCTGATTCTGTGTTCTTTAATCCTACAAGATTGTTTATACAATCAATGTTTATTTATACATATACATGTCTTTACAAATTTCTTTACTTATTCCTTATCATCTTAGGCTTTCCATTTTGTTACAACATCAAGAGAATCCTTGATTATTGTTTTAGTGAAAGCTTTCTTTTCTTTTTTTTTTTTTTTTTTTTGTGGGGTTTTAGGCGCATGGGCTTGCCAGAAAGACACAGAGAGACAGAGAAACAGAAAGTGAGAAATCACTCTCCAGAGGGGATGGCCACATCACAATCCCTTCTCCTCTATTCTCCTCTCGAGATCTTGGGCACGCAAGCACATGCACCCAGCATGAGTTTAAGTCACTGGGTCTGGGACTTGAACCGTAGTCGACTACATGGGAGTCCAGTGACATAGCCATTACGCTAACTGCTGGTCCCCAAAGCTTTCTAAGGTAATGCCCGAGTTTTATTTTCCTGAAGTAAATCTTTAATTTATGAAAGGGATTTTATCTGGTTGCACAACTTTACATTGACAGTTATTTTTTGCTCAGGAACTGAAAATATTCCTTTGTATTATGCTTCTCATTGTTGTGATAAAGACATCAGCTGTCAGTCTAACTTCGATTCTAGAACTTATTTGGTTCTTTGATGGTCTCCAGTGTCATTCTGATATGTCTCGATGTAGATTTCATTTTATTCACTCTATTTGAGTTTTTATTTTTTATTCTAAATTTGTGGTTTTGTATGCCTTCCATCACTGTAGATGATATTTAGGTGTCATGTCTATGAAAATTGTTTTTGTTCTGTTCTCTGTCTCTTCATTCTGTAACTTGAGTGAGATGTTCTGACTGTAGCGTTCCTGTTATTCTGCTTGTTTTCTGATGGTCCTTCAAGTATATTTTTGTGTTATTTTTCTCATCCATTTCTCTCATATCAATTGGGATTTTGTTTTTTGAGAATATATTTTTAGTTCTAGAAATTGGATCATTTTCTAATCTATTATATGTTCTTTTAATTTTTAGCTTTTGAGGTCACTTTTTCATTTCTTTATATGCAGTAAACTTATTTTATATCTTCCTTTATTACTTGCCATATCTTAATCCTTTGTGGGTCAAAATTGGCTGCTTTGTATCCCTGCTTGCTCTCTTGGTCATATGTCTCGTTTCTGAGTGTATTTTATATGTCTTGGATTTTAATCTGCAGAAACTATCTGAAAGCTGCATTTAAAGTGATTTTAGAAAGGATTTACATTTGTTTCTATCAATCACTCGTCCCAACATCATCTTGGGCCCACTGTAAACTAATTTCTTTGCTTGAAATTTTTAGGGCCATCCAGGAAATATAAACTTACCAAAGCTTGGCTATATATAAATATAAATTTCTTTCCCTTTCATTTAGCACTGAGGTTCAAGACAAGAAATCTCCTTTGTCTTTGTTTTGGTAGAAGGGTTGGCAGTGGGAAAGCCTAGGCAGATTGAGTTCTACTTCACCCTTACACTTAGCTTTGGCATTTTGGGGTTCTGATTTCTTCTGTAAGATCTCCTATTAGATTCCGACTTACATGGGCCCTGATACTTGTTTTAATCCTATGTCCCACTAGGTCAGGAAAACTGGAGCTGAATTTCATCAGTTTAGAAAAACTTATAAACTTGAAACCAGCTTCAATCCTCAGATGGCTTTGCTGGGTCCTCATGCCTGTTTTAATTTTTGAACAGTGAATCTCAACTAATTCCCAACTCATCAATATATTTAAATTCTTTCTAAAATGTATTTTCCCCAGTAGTTGTTTGTAGTGAGTGGGATATTCAGGGTACTTAAATTTCCATACTGCTGCACTAGATGTCCAGGTTTCTGATTCCTCAAAAGAAGTTTGAATTTGCCCTCGTATTGCTAAATCACCTCATCTACGAAGGTCAGCAATTTCTTTTCTTTTTAAATTATGGATGTGCCAACTGTTCAAGAATCCTTATCTGGCCTAAGAACTGCCAACTTTCCCTAGGCCACTCACTGGAAGTTTATCAGTCAGGGCTCAATTGCACAAAACCTTTGAGTGAACTATTTATATATTTATTATAGGAATGTGATTTTTTAAAAAGAGATTTTTGCTATAGGGCGTGAGTCCTCATGGGAGAGACAGAGAGGTAGAAACTGAGAAATCACCTCCTCCATGGGAGATGGCAATGCCACAATCCCTTCTCCTCCATTCTCCTCTTGGGAATTTTTGGACAAGCATGCAAATGTCAAGCATGAGTTTTAGGCTGCCAGGTCTGGGACTTGAACTATGGTCAACTATGTTGGAGTCCAGCAACATAACCATTACACCATCTGCTGGTTCCAGGAATTTGATTTTATACAGTTGGAGGAATTGGTTAGATAGTCTATAAAAGGCTGTTATCTTTGTTTCTGAAGTCAGCAGGACAGGCAGTCACAAAGATGGGTGTTCATTGGGGAAGAGTGAGGAAAAGCTAGAACCCACCAGGTTAAACAGAAACCCATGATGACAATGTTTTGCTACGTCTCAGTCTCTGAGTCGGTGGAGATGAAGCTGCTTCCTGTCTTCCTGAAATTAAGTATATACCTCTGCCAGGAGTTGGAGAAGCTCCAGGAGGATCCAGAGGGAGCTAGAGAGCTAAAGTCCTAGCTCCTTCCCCACACTAACAAGGTTACCCAGCAGATGACTGCCAAGAATGCCTGGTACTTCATGTTGACTTTCCAAACCTCATCTGCCCTGCGAACTCAGGAAAGGAATTCTGGGACGTGTAGTTGGAGCTTAGCAAAGTTGACACACTATAAATCTATCCTACCATGTCATCTGTTTTAAATGCCTGCTTTGGCTTGAACACACTCACTGGAACCAATTTTGACTTGCATTATAAAATTAGGTTAAAATAAAATAAACACCTGCAAATAGTAAGAAGAAACTTTTAAGTCTCACTGAAATTTTAGTCCCTCCTATCTGCAGCAGGTGCTTAAATTTTATGAATGAATGTAGATAGGTTCTACTTTAGGTCTAACGTTGAAAATCAAGTCTCTCCTATGTGTAATAGGTATTTAAGTTTTATGAACGAAGCTGGTGAGTTTGTGCAGATCTATCTTTAAATTCTGAATCAAAAAATCTGTACAGAATATCCTAGGGTTCTGCTCTAAAGATTTAAGACATAGATTGGATAGTTTCACTTGAAGGTCATTTCTCTCAGAAAGGTAGTGATAGTCTATCTTCTAGAGCAAAAGCATTTTGAAGTTTGTCTTTACAAAAGGCAAGCCTGGGGCCAGCAGTTAGCGTAATGGCTATGTCTCTGGACTCCCATGTAGTCGACCATGGTTCGCGTCCCGGACTCAGTGGCTTAAACTCACGCCGGGCAGGTGAGCGTGCATTCCCAAGATCCCGAGAGGAAAATGGAGGAGAAGGGATTGCAGTGTGGCCATCCCCCCTGAGGTGTGATTTCTCACTTTCTGTCTGTCTCTCTCTGTCTGTCTGGCGAGCACACGCACCCTATAGCAAAAACCTCTTCCAAAAAAAAAAAAGGCAAGCCTGACCATCACAAAACATTCTTTTTAATCAACCCTTTCCAAGTGTAGAATTTGTTGAGTTTTTTAGAAACATTATACGAGGGACCAGCAGATGGTGTAATGGTTATGTCACTGGACTCCCACGTAGTTGACTGTAGTAGGAGTCCTAGACCTGGCAGATTAAAACTCACACCAGGTTGGGACCAGCAGTTAGCGTAATGGCTATGTCGCTGAACTCCCATGTAGTCGACCGTGGTTCGAGTCCCGGAACCGGTGGCTTAAACTCACGCTGGGCACGTGTGCATGTGTGCCCAAGATCCTGAGAGGAGAACTGGAGGAGAAGGGATTGTGGCGTGGCCATCCCCTCTGGGGGGGTGATTTCTCGCTTTCTATCTCTCTGTCTCTTTCTGTCTGTCTGGCGAGTGCACGTGCCCTATAGCAAAAACCTCCCCACCCAAAAAAAAAAAACCTCACACCAGGTGCATGTGTGTGCATGCCTAAAATCCCAAGAGGAGAATGGAGGAGAAGGAATTGTGGTGTGGCCATCCTCCCTGGGGGGTTATTTCTCAATTTTTGTCTTTCTGTCTCTCTCTCTGTCTCTTAGAAAAGTGACTGTACCCTATAGCAAAAAATCTCTTCAAAAATAAAAAAAAAGACAAAAACAATATACTAGTCCAAAGGGGACATAGAAAAATGTTTTATATCTCAGACTAGCCAAATTTGGATTGGAATCAACTCATTCGGAATCAACGCAACAAAAATTTATTGAGTTCCTGGTATATACAAAATGCTGAGGTTACAACTCTTAATGAGCCACTCCTAATTCTTGTTCAGTCAGTTTACTTTCTATTGAGGATGAAGCCTGTTAAGTATCAGTTGCTTATGGATGGTAAGCAGTCCTTGATAGAGAAGTACGGGACATTGTCTGAGCCCATAACTAGGACTGGGTAGTAGGAGGATTTGGGGTCTGGGAAAGCTTACACGCAGGCAAAGGATGAAAAAAAAATTAGCCTTGTGAAGAATGAGAGTTCTAAAGAGTGGGAGTATATGAAGATTTTTAGGAGGAAAATTCCTTGGGGAGTTGAAAGAAATTAAAAGGATTCAGAGTTAGAAGGTAAGAGGGGCATGACCATGCAGAATATAGTGAGAAAATAGGGGATTTTCAAAGTACTGGTAGGTACAAGGGCAAAAAGATATGGGCAAAGATCTCTGTGTTGCAAAGACGACTGTGATGATTGATTTTATGTATCAACTGGACTGAATCACCACTGTTTAAGCCTTTGGGTTAATGTTTCTCTGGGAGTGTCTTATGAGAGTGTTTTTAAATTGAGATCAACATTTAAGTCTGTAGACTGAGTAAAGCAGATTGTCTTTAATGTGAGTGAGATTCCTTCTTGCAATCAAAACAAACAAAAAAACAAGCTGAGTATAAGGTAACTTTTCCTACCTGGCTACTTGAGATATCAGTTCTATCCTCAGACTCAAACGTATACCAGGTACTCCCTTGGTTCTTAGGTTTTGGACTTGGGCTGGAACTCCATCACCAGCTCTTCGGGGTCTCCAGCTTACAAATGGCAGATAGTGGGACTTTTCAGCTTCCCTAATTGCCCAGTCAATTCCTGATAATAAGTCTATTGCCAGGAATAGATTTATTATCTCTAGATTCTCTAATACAGAGTGGCTACAGAGTGGAGAGTGGATTAGAAGGAATATGAGTGTTGCAAGGGAAGTAACTAGGAGTCTGCTATTATTCAAGTGGGGGAATATTGTGATTTGGATTTGGTAATAAAAGGAGTCAAGGCTGATTTCCAATGTTGTGGATATGTAACGGGTAGATGGTGGAGATCAGCCCCTGAGAAAGAGAGGAGTGTCAGCAGGGTACTTACAGAGGTGAGCAGAGAAAATTGCTAGTTTAGTTGTAGATAGGTTTGAAACATCAAGTGGAAATGTAGATATGCAGGGCTAGAGATAGTACACAGGGAGGTCTGTTACACTGTGGTTAGTAATGTGATGCTGAGTTAATGGTATTGTGTATATAAAACTTTAAAATAAATATTAGAAAAATCATCAGGTTCTGTGGAGTATCAGCTGACTCTTTTTGACTGGCGAGATGGGGAAGGAGTTCTGGATACTGGTTGTCTTACCAATTCTGCATGCAGATTAGACCCTTCCAGGGAGGACAGCTCCTATGAAACGTTCTTATTCTTATTCTTTTCTATTCTATTCTATGCTATTCATTTATTTATTATAGAGAGGTTTTTTTTTTTTTCTATAGGGTGCATGTGCTTGTTGGAGAGACAAAGACAGACAGACAGAAAGTGAGAGACTACCTCCCCACACACCAGGTGGATGGCCATGCCATAATCTGTAATCCTCCATTCTCCCTCTGGGATTTTGGACATGCATGTACATGTGCCCAGAGTGAGTCTTAAGCCACCGAGTCTGGGACTTGAACTGCAGTTTATCAAATGGGAATTCAGCGACACAACTATGACACCATCTGCTGGTCTCAATATTCTCATTCTAAAGTTAAAAATGAGGTGAAGTGCTGCTCAGAGTCCCAATATGCTTAGCCTCTGGCTGTCTGTTGCCCTCTGAGATTCACAGCTCCTGTTTGCATATGTGTACTCTTTGGTCTAGGGACTGTGACAAGGAGGATGCTGGCCAGGTCTTTAAAAAGATTTCAAAACTCTGATGTCATTCTCCATCAAACCATCTTTTCCTGGTGCATTTCTGCATTCATTTGAAACCTTTCCTTCTCTGCTCAAATTCCATTTTAAGTACCTAGGAAGCGTGAGGCGGCAATTGTGTCTCTTCTTGGTTATACTCAGAAGTCTCATGAATCAAAACAACCCACAAAACTTTAAATGCTATCACAAGGTCTGTTTTTAAAACTCAGAGAATAATTTATTTGCTGTTGGCATTATCAGTTTGTTCTCTCTGTCTGAGGCTCATTTTTTGTTGAAATTGTTTTTGTCGAAACAGTGATTATTTATCCAGATTTCTCGTTTTCATTTCCTTCATCATAAGAATCTACATTAATCACTTCTAAACCTAGACAATCTTTTAGCTCATATTTTGCTCCCATCCTCAGAGAATGGAGACAATGGCTTTTGTTACTTTGGGAAGTAACTTTCAGAACATCATAAAAAAGGAGCAATGTATGTAGGAGCTGAACGAGAAGAGGATTAGAGCCAGTCTTTTCTGAGAAACTGCAGGTTCACACCAATGTAGGATTACTCTATGTTTGAGGGGGAAAAAAATCAGAGTAAGTTATGACTGAAAGAGAAAGAATTTAGAAAAAAAAATGGTGGGCAAGGTTGTAAAGTTGATGTATCTTTGGTCTACCAAAGTAGCTGTACTGGAATTGTTCTCATATTGGCTGGGAAATTTCAGTTCTGTTAGAATCACTTGGGGAGCTTTTGACGGTTGGGTCATGCCCCATACAAATAAAATCAGAACGCTGGGGCAGCTATATAGTTTTACTTTCTCTATACAGAGATGGTTGAGACCCACTGACACAGCTGCCTTAGCAAATCTTTATGTGTTGCAGATCTTTGAACTTTAATATGTAACCCTACCAATTCCACTGACGGGAACAGGATGGCTTTGACATCGCTTCTGGGGGAAAAGTAACCCAAGTTGCAACCACAGTAGCTAAGTTAATATACTCCATAAAATGAAGATCTGCATTGCCAACTCTATGAACCCATTGCATTTTTGTGTTGCCAATCTGATGATACTACGCATATGTATATAAAACTTAAATCAGTGGAATTTTTTTATTCAAATGGTTTTTATTTCTAAGAAAGTGACATTATTTATGGCAACTTTTAAGTCCTCAATTTCTTTATTGATCTGCAGTTCATTAGCTCTCATTGACTCTTTAAGAACGCAAAGTTTAATTTTTATTTCAATAAAAGTACTTTAAAAAATCACTCCCACATTTTATCTGTACTGTTTGATAAACACTAATGAACCAACAGCCATTGTAAAGGACCCGATACCTATCAATGTAATTGGTCCTTTAAAGTAATCGAGAGAGCTTCAGGCTAAACAATTTTTAGTGCCTGCTATTGGCTACTGCCATCTTAAGCTCTGTGATCCAATTAGTTTTGGGGTTGAAAATTTATGACATTCTCTTTGACCTCCATTTTCTGCAACTCTTATTTTTGAGTTAGGTTTTTTCAGAATCTGATTCAAAGGGACCTTAGAAGAATAGTTTTCAAATAAAACAGTGCCAAGTTGTGGTGACAAATTTAGATTCACGCACTATTAGTGAATCTGTATTATATACCATGCATATTGGGTACTTTTCACATAGAGTGTCCCATCTGGTAATCACTACCAGCCTCATTTGTGAGAGAAGGCAATGGAGGTACAAAGAGGTGAAACACTGTGGCCAAGAAAGCCACGTGCCTAGAACATTATAGATCAAATCCAGGCCTTCTGGTTCCTAGTTTTTATATTTTGTAACACTCCAGAGTCCCAATTATTGAAAAGTACTTCTACATATTGGGTAGAAATCTCTTCCTGTAACCTGTTACATTACCTAGAGCTTCCATAGGCATGTGTACCAAATGTATTAAGCTACATGTCTAGATTTTCCTGAAATTTCCTTTATTCAGGCTAAAGAGGATCTTCAATAGATCCTCCAGTGAATGGACTAGAGTGATCTTGGTTGTCCTTCCCTGTAGCAGATGACAGACAGCACTCTCTATTCTCAATATTTGAAAGTCTCACTTAAACAGGCATCACTTTTGCTGAGGCCACTGGACACAATTCGTAACTATTTGCCTTTTATTTGTTTTAGTTTCTCTGTTTCTCTAGATGAAGTTCTGTAAGGGTGGCAACTTCACTGGGTTTACATACAATCCAAAGGCTATTACCTGGTATTCAATAAATATGTGTTAAATCAACATCCTCTTGGAATTTACTATCTAGCATTAAATACAATGCTGTTGTTATGTTCTGAGCAAGGTCCAGGGTGACAAGCAACAGTTTTCCTTTTTATTCCTTAACTTTTGAACAATTTAAGATTATTCTTGCAGTTTAGTTACATTAGACTAAGTAGTCACACTAGTGTTATACTTAGGCCAAAAAAGATAACATTGTGCCACTAGGTCCCCTTTTTGCCACATTACCTTTTAGATTTTTCATGAGGGGCATAATGTTTCATTCATACATTCTTATTTTAGCTTTCTTCTAATATAGTAGTAGTTTCATGCTGCTTTGTGATCTTTTATTCCAACTTTATTGGAAGGAAATGTAGGACAGTAGTTTAAAACGTTAGAGCTCAGACTCAGGATTTTGAACCCAAGTACTTCCATCCTCAGTAGGTTTGACCTTAGAAAAGTTATAAGCTGTTTTTTTGTTTGTTTGTTTGTTTTTGTTTTTGGGAGAGGTTTTTGCTATAGGGCGCATGCGCTTGCCAGACACAGAGAGAGAGACAGAGAGACAGAAAGCGAGAAATCACCCCCCAGGGGGGATGGCCACGCCGCAATCCCTTCTCCTCCATTCTCCTCTTGGGATCTTCGGCACACACGCACACGTGCCTGGTGTGAGTTTTAAGCCACCTGGTCCAGGACGCGAACCATGATCAACTACATGGGAGTCCAGCGACACAGCCATTACGCTAACTGCTGGTCCCCACCTCCCTTTTATTTTTTTTTTAAGGTTTTGCTTTAGGGTGTGTGTGCTTGCCTGAGAGAGACAGAGACAGTGAAAGGGAAAGTGAGAAATCACCCCCCAGAAGGGACAGACACACTGCAATCTCTTCTCCTCCATTCTCCTCCCAGGATCTTGGGCACACATGCACATGTGCCTGGCGAGATTTTCAAGCCTCTGGGTCTGGGACTTTGAACCCCAGCCAGCCAAATGGGAGTCTAGTGACACCATCTGCTAGTCTAATAAGACTTTTTTTTTTAAGTTTATTTATCTCTTCCATGAGTGAGAGAAACAACATCTCCAAGAAGGTTCTGATGCCACCATCACCCCCAGTCAGCCCTGGATCATGAGCATGCATGTGCCCAGCATATCTGGGAGGTCTCTAGATGGGAACCCTGAACCTTTCCATGTGAGTCAGCCTTGCAGAGTATCATATTTTACTGCTGCACCAGTATCTGTCTCATGTTGTAAACTGAAAGCTTTCTGAGGCTGTGTGATTTCTCGTGTTTGATAGGGGATGACATTATCTCCCTCTCAGGACTGTTAAGAAGATGCAATGTTGATAAAGCCTTAGTCAAGTACATAAGATACGGTCGTGAGTGATCAGTGTTATTGTATTCATTAAGATAAAAATTCAGTGACATGTATTCATTTCTTCTCCTAAATGGCTTAGAATTTTTTTTTTTTTAGTTCCTAATTCTAATTCCCTTTTTGGCTTTTTAACATTTAATTGTCTACAAGAAGCATCCTGGTTTTCGTAGTTATCACATGAAAATCTTTGCAAAGAGCTTGAATGCAGAGAGTAAGAAGAAGTAATTCATCCTTCTTCCATGCTATGTTTTTGACTGTTAAAAGATTACTAAAACTTTAGTGACTTTGACAGGGAAAAAGCTTGATAGATGCTCTGTAGAATCTATGCATTACCTTTGTCAGAAGTCAAAATTGGTCACAAATACTGTGTGTTTTTAGTCTAACATGGGCTTCAGAGCTGTGATTAGATGCTTGAATTTTGTAACAAATCATGTTTCTCAGAACCTAAAGTTTCCAAGGTGACCACATGTGAAACTATAGACATCATAATTGCATTTTCCAGAGGAATTCTCTACAGTCCTCTCTGTCCCCTACCATCCCGACC
Source organism: Tupaia belangeri chinensis (assembly GCF_000334495.1). Classification (NCBI taxonomy): domain Eukaryota; kingdom Metazoa; phylum Chordata; class Mammalia; order Scandentia; family Tupaiidae; genus Tupaia; species Tupaia belangeri. Next base: position 5,216,343 of record NW_006203646.1, read on the forward strand.
ATTACATTTTCCACACTGTGATTCTTTCTAAAGTGAGATACAAACTAAATAATGAATTTGAATATCAAAGAAATGATGTACACTTTTACATCCCCAGTTTTGATTAGAGTACTAATTTTCCAGTCTTCCCAATCAGACTTAATGCTCTCAGAACATTTAATGACCCATGCAACTAACCTGACTCTGTGTAACAGAGAGCTAGACTGTCAATTATTTTAATTAAGGATTAAAATTTAAAAGCGCAGAAATGCTATTTGAATTTCTTATTTAAATAAAATTTCTAGTTTTTATTTTTATTTTTGCCTTAGGGTGATGTACTCACTGGAGAGAGGCAGAGAGAAAGAAAGAAATACCCTACCCCAGGGGGTATGGCCATACTGCAATCTAGTTGCCTCTTAGGATTTTGGGCATCTATGCATATATTCCCAGCATGATTTTCAAGGTGCTGGGTTGGGAATGTGGGAGTTGAGTGCCTTATCCACCACGCCACCTGCTGGTCCTGAAATCTCTAGCTTTGAACCAGATTGGAAGTCAATTTAGTCACAGGGGCTATTGTATGACAGCAGAAAGAGCACTGTACTAGGAGTTGGAGTGGAATCCTGTCACCAGGTTGCCATTAACTTGCCTTGGGTCCATAGGGACCCAAGTCTCTTATATAACATAAGAGAGATGGATTAGCAATTGAGAGGGTACCTCTCTTAGTCATGAAATATATCTCACATTTCTCATTAGCATACAGATTTGGGAAGATTAATAGCAAATAAGCATACTGCCTGCCATATCATAATACAAGAGATTGTCTGCATTGAGTCAAGTGATGATGATGAGCCCTTTTGGAACTTCATGCTAACATTCAGGAAGTGGTCCCAGGAGTCCTCTGCAGACATTTATTTATATGTTCACGTGAGAATGCCTCAATGTGTGGCCACGATAATTAAGCTCCATAGCTCTAAAAATGCTGAACAGTGGAAATGAATGCCCCATGTGCGAATACTTCATTCATGTTTAATTTTGTAGAAGCCACTAAATAGAAAAAAATCATTGCTTAAAATTATTGCATATTTACTATGTGCTAGGCATTATGCTAAATAAAACATTCTACCAGGAAGTCATTGTACTATTATTAATTTTATTATTATACCCATTTTACAAATAGGGGATTTTAAAAGCCGTAAGTCACATGACTAGTAATTAACTGCTTGCTCTGACTGCACCGCTAACACCAGAACTATTGGGTCACTGGAAAAAGTCATGACGTCTTTTTCTATGTTATTCTATGCAAAAATGTGTCATGACTTTTCCGATGACCCAGTACTTCATGTTATCTTAAACTAAATCTATTTACCAAGAATGAACAATTGTTATAGTAATATAAGGGGTCTTCAAAAGTTAATAAAAAATGTATATTTTGAAAAGGCTATGCAAGGATTTTAAAAATATTTTTTGACAACAAAATATATTCATGTGTTAGTTTTACTTTTCCATGAATATTTGAATATTTTTAAGTTCCCTTGTAGACTAAGTTTTAGTGCTCTGGGGCAAAAGTAAATTATCATCAAATACCATTTAGGGAGTATCTAATTTGTGTTGAAAGACATTTTGGTTCATGTGAATGTAACCATGTAAAATGAAAGTAACTGGTTCTCTATTGAATATTAATTGAAAACTTCTATTTTTGGTCAAGCCATGACATAAATATAATTTGGTTAATAACTAGTCTACATGCTTTGCAATTTTGCTTTACACCTTTCAGGATTTTCTGCTGGCAAAAATGATGAGACACGAAGTCTGAAATGTGTATGACAGTGATATGGAGAGAGGCTGGTGGTTGTGGTCTTAGAATCAGTATGGACGGGGGATTATGTGAAAGCCATTGGCTGAGCAAATCGTAGGGTGTGTTGTGAAAATGATTTGTGAACGTCTAGTAACAATGATCTCTATGCACTGAGTACCTACTGTGCTTTCCGACTTTCACATGGTCCAGGGAGTTCTCAGGGTGTCCTACACAGTATGTGGTAGAATCCCTGCTGGACAGAGGAGGCTCAGTAACATGAAGTGACTTGTCCAAACACATCCAGTCACTGACTCAGAGATAAAACAGGTAACCAAGTACAGGCTTCAAAGCAGGCTTCTAAAAAACCTTCCACTGAATTACCATAGAGGATTACAATGTTCCTATGGGGTTCTGGGATATAGACCCAACAAAAGGATTTTTTTTCCAAGTCTCTTGTGTTTAACTTTAAAAATTTTATGAATTTGGTGTTCTACCACAGAAAATATCTCATTTAATGGAAAAATAATGATTTATTTGATTCTACCCTAAAATCACTGGACAAAATAGTCTCAAAAAGATATGTCAGGTTTTTCCTGTGACCTTCCATCTTGTAATTCAAGAACAAAATGGCAATGAAACAGACTAACTCAAGACTCTGCCATCTGACATTCTACTCAGCAGACAATGTGATCCTAGATAAGTGTTAACCTTCTCTGAACCTCAATTTACTTGTCTATAAGATAAAGGTAATAAGAACTCTTGATAGTCTCCATGGAGCATATGTTTATATAGTGCCTAGAACAGGTCTTGGGCTATTCTGTTATGGTACAATTGTGAAAGCAGGTGGAGGAAACCTCTCAAACACCGATGGACTGTTGACAATACACAATGGAAGAAATTTAACTCACTTCTCTCTGGCTAGTGTTTTGATATCTTGTTTCTGTATTAGAAGCATAATTTAATTACAATATGAGATGGATTCTGGGGGGTTTTGCTCTTTGTCTCAGTTTACTGAAGAAATAAATGGAATGGCTTTAATCTGATGAGTCATTGTACTCTTCTGTTTTTATACGCTAAAATGCGTCATGACTTTTCTGATGGCCCAATGTATAGTAGCTCACAAAGTTGTAAAACTGAATAATTGTTGACCTGATTTTACTGCAGGGCTTTTGTTGAGGTATGGAGACAAGAGAAATTAGTTCTGTCCGTGGGTAGTGATGAGAATATTATACATTTCACCGTTTTCATGTGCTTGTTAATTCCCTGACATAACAAATGGGAATGGAGAAAAAAATGCTTGCTTTTTCTTGCTTTTACACTGCAATTTAAGTAAAAGCTCACCTTAGAATTCAGGATATTTCTCTTTAAATGATCAAGCAGCAAGATACTGATAGAGATGATGAGAATAACGGTACTATTTACTAACATCCTTTGAATACTTCCTATATTACTAGAATTTGCTTAAATCCTTTGTATGTATCATTCTATTTCAAGCTTTGGTAAATTCTAAGAGATATTTTGATCATTATTTCCTTTCAGCCAAAGTGAGGGACCTCATAGCTCAGTTTTACTGCCTTTGGTGTAACCTGCTATTAGAAACATTTCTGTTCAGATATGTGGGAGATTTTTTTTTTCTTGAAGGATATAAAGAAAACCAGGGACTATGGTCAACAGAAATTATGAGAATGGTAAAGGCATGTTGCCATAAGGAGCAGGTCTTGCTCTCAAAGGAACACTCATAGTATAATAATGTGCTATTCTTAGTCACAAGGTAAGTAAACACTTCTCAGAAATCTCCAAGAATGATATATGGTGTATACTGTATTTTAATGTAAAGCAAATTTTCTACACAGTGCAGATATCTCTGCTAACAATAATGTTTATCAAGATTATTTATTACAAGGCATTAAAATAAATCTTTTTTTCAATTACTTTCTAATGAAATGTACCAATTACCTTTTGAATGGTGACATATGGCTGTAATCTATTCCAGTGGGGATAAATCTTGCTTATACAAGGTTTCAAGGGCTCCCTCCTGAACTACATTAATTACTGATGTAAACAAAGATAAAGGATTATTATCACATTTATTGATAAATCCTCAACTTCATTGCAATATAGTTCTCTGGGTTAGACAACATTAATCATCAGGTAATTTCCTACAGTTATGGTGCAAATCTGTTATAAAAGGGATGTTTTTTGCAACCCAGCTGATTCAGTGGCATGTTTATTAATATGGTTGAATCCTGGGGAAATGGGGAAGAAGGCATACAGGCACAGTGAAGTTGAAAAAATAATGCTCTTGAGCAACTGTTGGGCGACTGGAATCTCTTTTGCTAAGAGATGAATAGCTATCACAGGGAAATGTCAATCACCATTTTAAAAAGACTTATCTGGGGGCTGTTGATGAAGATGAGCCAATCTCCCACGAGTGCCAAGCCTGTGCAGTGGTTCTACCTTTTGCAGTAACGTTTTCCTTAATGGGGCTATTGCATTACTAAGAACTAGGAGAACAGGAAGATGTGCTATTACCGTGAATGTCCCAGTTTTTGTGCAAAGGAAAATCTATTGTGCATGGTGTATAGACTACTTTCGTCTCCATTCTATGATACCATGTTACTGTGGGTTTCAGAACAGGGTCTGGGATTTGTCGCGAAGATATCCTTCCCATCTGCTAGATGAAGACAATACTACTACTAACCCCACACAATTGTTGGGAGGATAAATAAAGCATTGAATAAAAGATACTTAGGATAGGGCCTAGCATATTTTTTAAATTAAAAATTTTTTTTAGGTTTTTGCCATACGGGATGTGTCCTTGTCAGAGAGAGACAGTGAGAGGGAGAGTGAGAACTCACCCCCCAGGAGGGATGGCCATGCCAAAATCCCTTCTCCTCCATTCTCTTGGGATTTTGGGCATCCATTTCTGGTATGATTTTTAAGCTGCTGAGTCTGGGACTCAAACTGCTTTCAGCCATTTAGGAGTCCAGTACCTTAGCCACCATGGCACCTGCTGGCCCCATGCCTAGTACATTCTTTTTTTTAAGAGAGTGTTTTTTTGTTCGTTTGTTTCTTTTTTCTTTAGAATTAATTAATTTAACTTTATTCATTTAGTTTTAACCAGAGAGGGACAGAGCAAGAGTGTGCATGAGAGAAGGCAAGCCTCTAGATCTGGGACTCGAACCATGGCTGGCCATGTGGGAGTTCAGAGCCCTTAACCACCAAGCCATCTATCAGCCCTGCCTAGTACATTTTGATAGTTCAAAAATGTTATCTACTTTATTGTTTATGGAATTTATTAATTTAATGCTCATGAGATAAAGGAGAAATTTTTACTTATTCTTATCTCCTCAAACCACCTTTCATATTTACATTGGAAAGAAACTTGAAAGTTTGACCAAACTTTCATCAGACTTTGCAACCTTCTCCTAGGTCAATCTGTGTCCTTCATTATACAAGTCATTTTCAAAAAGAATCTACTCTCCAATAATAGGGTCCCTCATCCTCCATCATACACTAGGTGCTATCTGATCATGTTAGTCTTTCTTCTGTAGGTATAACGTTAGGTCAATTTATTCAGGATTCTCCTTACTCCTGATGTTTTACCATAGTAAGTTTCTTTACCCTGATTCCCACCTTGTTCCTTGGCTATAAATTCCTACTTGCCCATGTTCTCAGTTGAACCCAATCTCTCTGCCACACTACAAAATCCTATTAGATGGTCCTGAATAAAGTCTGCCTTCATCTTCAACATCATTCTACAGATATCAAGACCTGGCTATGTGCTAGCAATGTGATATGTGTGGAGAGTAGGGTAATGCACTATTTGATAGATTCTATTACTATCTCTGTTTTGCATTTGAGAAAACCAAGGTACAGAAAAGTTTAGTAACTTGCCCATATTCACATAGCTAGGTAGCAGCAATACTTGGATGTGAACTCAAGCATCTTGGCTTTCAAATCAGTTGTAATTACACTGCCTTTCATGGTCAAGTCAAACCTAAAAAAACATCAATTAAAATATAACAAAAGCGGGAACCAGCAGTTAGTGTAATGGCTATGTCGCTGAACTCCCACGTAGTCGACCGCGGTTCGCGTCCCGGACCCAGTGGCTTAAAACTCACGCCAGGCGTGTGTGTGTGCGTGCCCAAGATCCCGAGAGGAGAATGGAGGAGAAGGGATTGCAGCGTGACCATCCGCCCTGGAGGGTCGCTTTCTGTCTCTATGTCTCTCTCTGTCTGTCTGTCTGGCGAGCGCACGCGCCCTATAGCGAAAACCTCTCCAAAAAAAAAATAAATAAAATATATAACAAAAGCATTTATTCTAAGAGAAGTAGAGTGAAGTGGAATATTGGGACTAGCAATGGGAGATTACCCACACTTGGGGAGGAAAACCTTAGCAAAGTTTCTCAAGGAGACAGTAATAGAAAATAAAGCAACTTCTCAAGGCCAATGCACATAAGGAGTTCACTCTTTATGGAAGGCAGGAGAGAAGTGAAGATGGTTAGAAGTGAAAGATAGGCCAAGAGGTAAGAATAGGCCATAAGGATATCATTGGTCAAGGGAAGAAGTATGTGGGGTTTTCCACTGAAAAACATTAAATAGGAAGAGACAGGATAGGACCGTGATTAGCAAGACCGTCAGGCCTCAGGCAGAGAAAATATGACAGAGTAGTAGGCAAGACAAGAAGCAGTAGGGAAACTAGCACTTGGCGTAATGGCTATGTCACTGGACTCCCCATGGTCGACCGCAGTTCGCCTCCCAGACCTGGTGGCTTAAAACTCACGCCGGGCGTGTGTGCATATGTGCCCAAGATCCCGAGAGGAGAATGGGGGAGAAGGGATCGCAGTGTGGCCATCCCCCCAGGGGGTGATTTCTCGCTTTCCGTCTCTCTCTGTCTGGCGAGCGCATGCACCCTATAGCAAAAGAACCTCTCAAAAAAAAAAAAAAAAGCAGCAGTTGAACAGGGGAGAGGCGAACATAGAGGGAAATGACATCCAGATTAATGGCTTTATGTTGTCATTTATTAAGCTTGACAATATATGTCAAGGAGCAGGGGTGGGGAGGAGGTGGAGCTAAGAGGTTGGATTTCAAATACATCAATGTGCCTGTGCTGCTCAGGAGAGGTGAATATCTAGTCTGTCTGTCTGGCGAGCGCACGCGCCCTATAGCGAAAACCTCTCCAAAAAAAAAATAAATAAAATATATAACAAAAGCATTTATTCTAAGAGAAGTAGAGTGAAGTGGAATATTGGGACTAGCAATGGGAGATTACCCACACTTGGGGAGGAAAACCTTAGCAAAGTTTCTCAAGGAGACAGTAATAGAAAATAAAGCAACTTCTCAAGGCCAAATGCACATAAGGAGTTCACTCTTTATGGAAGGCAGGAGAGAAGTGAAGATGGTTAGAAGTGAAAGATAGGCCAAGAGGTAAGAATAGGCCATAAGGATATCATTGGCCAAGGGAAGAAGTATGTGGGGTTTTCCACTGAAAAACATTAAATAGGAAGAGACAGGATAGGACCGTGATTAGCAAGACCGTCAGGCCTCAGGCAGAGAAAATATGACAGAGTAGTAGGCAAGACAAGAAGCAGTAGGGAAACTAGCACTTGGCGTAATGGCTATGTCACTGGACTCCCCATGGTCGACCGCAGTTCGCCTCCCAGACCTGGTGGCTTAAAACTCACGCCGGGCGTGTGTGCATATGTGCCCAAGATCCCGAGAGGAGAATGGGGGAGAAGGGATCGCAGTGTGGCCATCCCCCCAGGGGGTGATTTCTCGCTTTCCGTCTCTCTCTGTCTGGCGAGCGCATGCACCCTATAGCAAAAGAACCTCTCAAAAAAAAAAAAAAAAAGCAGCAGTTGAACAGGGGAGAGGCGAACATAGAGGGAAATGACATCCAGATTAATGGCTTTATGTTGTCATTTATTAAGCTTGACAATATATGTCAAGGAGCAGGGGTGGGGAGGAGGTGGAGCTAAGAGGTTGGATTTCAAATACATCAATGTGCCTGTGCTGCTCAGGAGAGGTGAATATCTAGTGGGTGGTTGTCTTAGGACCCAGGCATACCATCTTCATAATAATTATGAAAGGTAAGTTTCTAAAAAAGAAATAAATTTGTAACACCATGTCTAAAATATTTCAAGGGCTTTCACAATTTCAAAGTACCACCATTTCAAGACGGATTACATGAAGATAACTACTTAGACACAAGACAAGATCAAATTGTGACAAATACAATTGAAAAGTGTAAAATTCTGAAGAAATGACTAGAATCTGTTAAAAAAAATTCTTAACATCCAGTCCTGGAAAGTGATAGTTAAATAGAAACAACTACAATTGTCAGAAAACACAAGATTAATATTAACCAAGGAGAAATATGGATGTACAAATTAATAACCATCAAGAAAATTAAGAGTGGTTGATTGTAAAGCAGAAAGCTATTTTTTTTTCTTCTTCAAAGATTGGAAGATCATTAATTATATTGTGTTGTAGACACATTAGTCAATGTGTCAGGCCTGTCTATGCCTTTTCTCAGAAATATTGTTCCCACACTAGTCCTCCTGAACAGGCAGAGGACTATGGGAAGACACCCTGGATGAGATGGTTAGAGAGGAATAGGTAGGATTCTTTCTCCAGGGAAAGAATATGGGACCAGCCAGTCTCTGTTGAATGCTAGGGCTGGTAGGGCATTTTTGTTCACCTATAAGAGAGGCAGAAAGTACTCCCCTACAGAGAAAGGGTAAGTTGCTTTGCTTATAGATGGTACCCAGTTTCTATTTTTGGAACCCACTGGATCCATCTGCCTTTAGACTCTCCCTCATGCTTCTTTCCACTATATTTCACAAGCTAGCTGAAATAGACTTATTTCATTATAACCAATTTATCTAGTCCTAAGTTAGCTTTAATCAGATGCTCAAGTGGGTTTGACACCATCTAGTAGTGAATTACAGAACCTTTGAGTAGGGAGGCTCTGGTTCAGCCTTTCTCTGATAAATGGATCTCTGCAAATCAAACAGTTTTAATTTGCAGCACTCCTTGATCGAGCTCAACACTCCCTGAGACAGTGTACATCATTCTTAGAGTCACCATTCTAGACTATTCCTTTCACCTTCAGACTGTTTGCTGACATCTCCATTATTATATATTATCTTGGATATCCAAACACAACATGTCTCCAAGTATGGCCTTCTTGTGGTGCTTCCTATTCTAGAGAGTGGCATTGCTACTTTTAGTAACCACCTAGAAAATTCATTATACTGCAGAAGTCCTGCAGAGCACTATGAAAAAGAGTTAGTAGAAATAAGTCCTCTGTAGTATAAATCTTGGCAAAGTTACATTTTACTGTGATAAGAACAAAAGACATGTTTCAAAATACCAGACCTTTTTTTTTTTTTCATTTTTTCTTTCTTTTCTTTTCTTTTTTTAATTTAAATTTATTTTTTTAAGCTGGATGGAGTTTAAGGAAAGAGTTTTCTCAGTCCTCTTGAGACCATCCTAAAAGATGTGCTTATTGATGATGATGGGATTCTGTTGAGGGTAAGATCCTGCCAGCATTCAAGTTTCATCTCTGACCTTGATCCTTTACAATGTCTTCCTTCCATCCCTCACACATGCTCTGCTTCCCCTCTACAGACTACTCAAACATGCTGTATCCCTGCCAATATCTCCTTTTGTACAACCTTTAGATCCCCACTCAGGTATCAGTTCCCCAGAGGTTGCCTTCCTAGATATCTGGACTAACTTAAGTTCCTCCTTTTCTATGTTCTTATAGCATCCTGAATCCTCACCTTCTCTTTGTAACATCTGAAACTGTTACAATTTCAAATATATTCCTGAGATTGAGTCATTCATTTTCCTCATTAGAATAGCAGCTGCACATAGGGAAGGCTTTTTCTGTTCCAATTATTTTGTTCACTGCTGTATCCCACTGGTATAATGGTGCTGGCAACTTTAGGTCCACGCTAACTATGTGTTGAATGGATAAGGAATTTTCACCATTGAAAGTCTAGCACCGAGCTCAAGGACTGGAGCCCACAGGTTCTGAATCAATGTATGATAGAAGATACAGAGGAATAGGATTACGGTTCAGTGGGATGATGGTAAGCACCCCTCTCATTTTCCCTCTCAACCTCACTTAATAATGTTGTTCTTTCTCTTTCATTCCTTGTGGTAGTCCTGGAAGATAGGTCACTTAAAAATATCATTTCAACCAGCTTTCCCATTAGATTTGATAGTGTTGGGATTAAAGAAGCTTTGAATGTCATTAGACAAAGGACTATTTGGAATTCCATTTCCAGTAGGTATATTCCCTTACTGTAATGTTTAATTTACTAGCCAGCAAAGTCTATGAAAAAGTTTTTACTCTGAATGTGGACATATCTGTGGTCCAGAGGATGACATGTAGTGGCAAGGTGGCAGAAAGAAGGTGACTGAGCCCTGCAAGAAGGGCAAAGGTTGTGTTTGTTCTAGTGGCCCCAGAGGGTAGTCAGAGATTCAAAGGTTAGAAGTAGAAGGAAGAAGTTTCAGTGTGTTTTAACGTAAAACATTCCCTGTGGAGAAAGGTCTGCCTTGAGGTGTGGAGAAGCCTACACAGATGAGGCTGTTCATAAAGTTGGAATGGCTAGTTGTCAGGGAAGATATAAAAATAATTCCAGAACTGGATGAACCATTGGCTAGGATGACCTCCAAACTTCCTCCTCTGAATTCTCTATTTGGTGTGAAGTACTGGGTGCATTCCTAGCTTGAGAAGGGGGTAGTAAAACACAGAATTAAAGGGAATCCTGAACAGCTCTGGGAAGATTTATTGTGGTGAATTCTGAGCTTGTAGCCTAGAATACAGAGTAACCAGAGCTTGGAGTAGTGGCTGTATAGATTTTATGACAACACTGTCATCAGGGCTTTGATTATAGTTGTGACAAAAAAAATTATTAATGTGTGAATGTTCACAGCTTTCCGTCTTCCTTATGTATGTCTGCCCAAAAATACTCTTGGCTGGGCCTGTGCAGATTGTCTTCTCTGGCCTATTCCTGACCTTTACGTACACACACAGATTTTTGTCTTCACTGTTATTTCCCCACCCCCCCCACCACCCCAGAACTTTCAGAATTAGAAAACACAAGTTTAGAAAAGAAGCTAATTTGATATACTTAATATAAAACAAGGAGGATACAGAAGGAGAGCTGACCACTGTGTGGGCTTCACTGCTGACAAGGTAGGTTCAGAATTATAGGGTGGAATAGTGGCTGCGTGGGGTGAACTGACAGATGAGACTGTGTAACGCTGTAGACCCGAAACTGCTTCCATATTATCTTCTTTGAGACACAGGAGTGAACGACAGAATTCTTTCTTCATTACCCTAGGCTGTCTAATGTGACTGTACTCTAGGAATAAACTATAAGTTACTCAAAGCTTATGAGCACTGCACAGTCATTCAAGAAATAAAAATTACTGGGGCCAGCAGGTGGCGTGGTGTTTAAGGCACTGGACTCCCACATGGCCAACCCAGACCCGGCAGCTTGAAAATCACCCTGGACATGTGTGTATGTGCATGACCAAAATCCCAGGAAGAAAATGGAGAAGGGATTGTGGTGTAACCATGTCCCCTGGGTGTGGGGGGATGATTTCTCACTTTCCCATACTCTCTCTCTCTGGCAAGTATATAATCACTATGACAAAAATCTAAAAAGAAAGAAGGAAAAAAGAAAGAGAAAGAAAGAAAACAGAAAAAGAAAAGATAAATTATTTCTGTGATCACTTCTGTTCTTCAGGGGTCAAGTATTTTCTTAATCAGTTAGTCATGTATTCTAGAAGTCCAGAATGGGAAAAATTGGAATCAGAAAGAAAATGAGGACCAGCCCCATAGCGTAGTGTTTAAGGGAGCTGAATCACACACTGCTGACTATGGTTCAAATCCTGGCCCTGGTGGCTTGAAAAACATACCAGGCATATATGTGCATGCCCCAAATCCTGAAGAATGGAAAAATGGAGAATAGATTAAAGCGTGATTATGCTTCCACTGAGGAGTGCTTTCTTTGTCTTTCTGTGGTGAGAGCACATGTTCTCAGGCAACTAAAAAATACAGTGATTGTCTTCTGTTTGCAAATGACATTGCTTTCTATTTAACTGAGAAAAAGACAACAATCAGAAGAGGACTCCACATATCACAACCCACAACCCCACCACTAAGCCCACCTGCCTCTGTACTCACAATAGTTCATCTTCCTTCTTTTCTCTGTGTGCTAAACTCTCCGTGCTCTCAGGGGTAAACCCTTCACTACACTCTAGATCTTCTCTATCTCACTTGAGTATGTCATCTTGCTATTCTCTCTTCCCTTACAGATCATCAATTTTCCTTCCCCTCTTGCATCATTCTCATCAACATACAGACTTGCTGCATTAGATCTCCTGATCTCTAAAATCCTTCCAGCTATTGCTTAATCTCTCTCCCTTTGATATCAAAACCCCTTTAAATAATTGATTATTTTTGCTTTCTCCATTTCCATGAAGAAGACAAACCCAATGGTCCAAACGCAGTCTCATTAATCAATCTCTCAGCAGAATTTGGTATCATTAGTCACGTTCTCCTTCTTAAACTTACAACCCGTGGCTTCTGGAACATTCTCTGTTTCAATTCCTTTTGTATCTGACTTGAAGTTTTTTTCTTAGATTTGTATACTGGTTTCTCCTCATCCCCTTGACCAGGATGATCAATACTGACTCTCTGATCAATCTCAATGCATATTTCTCAGGTGACTCTGGCCTCATTACCACTTTACACAGTAGATTCCTATGGTGACATAATTTGTACTGAACTCCAGACTTGAGTAACTGTTTACCTAATTTCTCCATCTGGATATCCAATTTAACACATCCTAAATTCACACAGAAACTCAACCCCTGACTTTGGATATCCAGTCCCCATGCCTGTCTTTCTCCTGAAGTCTTCTTTAACTCTGTGGACCACAACTTTATTTTCTAGTTGCTCAAGCCACAGTCATCGAGCTGATCATGGGTCCTTTCTATGTTTTACATCCACACAACCAATATGTCAGGAAGTCCTGTTGCCTCTGTTTTCAATGTATATTCAGCATCTAAACACTTATCAAAACAGCTAATACCCTGGCCCAAGACATAATGTATCTTCCCTAGATTTTGTAAAAGCTTCTCTAACTGGTATCCTTGCTTTCTTTCCTGACCCTCAGAGTAGCCAGAATCTTATCCAGGTGGCATAGCTGGACCAACATGATCCTTGGACTGAAGGTCTTATGAGTGGAAGGTACCTTTGAGTGAATTAAAAAATAAACAATTCTTTCTTCAGGAGAATGTCAGAATGCAGGTCTTGAGAAGACAGCCCTCTGCTGGGCACCTTTTGATTTTCAGCAGCCTTGATTTTACTGCTCAAAACTCAAAGTTTTCTTTTCTTTTTCTTTATTTTTTCCTAGAAAGAGATTTTTGCTATAGGGTACATGTGTTCACCAGAGAGATAGAAAGTGAGAAATCACCCCCTTAGAGGTTATGGCCATGCCACAATACTTTCTCCTCCAGTCTCCTCTCAGGACATTGGGTATGCGTGTACTCACACCCAGCAAAAACTCATGGGTTTCAAAACTCACTAATTTCAGACAGGTAAAGGCTCCAGTCTTCACATCATTGCAAATGCTTCATGGCACCTGGCCCTGTTGCTGCCTCTCCACCCTCTTTTATGAATATTCTTCCCCTTGCCTGGTCTGTCCTGGCAACATCAGTTACCTCACTCTGCCCAGAAAACATAAAGCATGCTGCCTTGCACTCACTGTTCCACCGTTTGAAACTCACTCCTCTCCTTCCATTTGCCTGTTCAAATGTTAGGTGATTAGAAAGGACTTCCCTGTCTACTCATTTATGTTAGGATCCTCCCTTGGGGCTCACCATCCTACTTTTCTTTCTTCTTCTTCTTCTTCTCTAGTATTTACCACTAACTGACATTTGTTCATTACTGGGTTATCAGGAAAGTCATGATGCAATTTTGCAAAGAAAAACAGAAAAACACATCATGACTTTTCTGATGACCTATTATCTGTTGCATCTACTTACCACATAACTGATGCTCAATAACTATTAGTTAAATTAAGGCTCCATGATTATTCATTGAAAGGTTTAAATTAAAAGTAAAGAGTATAATGATGGTCTTTGTTGGTTCTTCATGGACTCAACGTTCTTCCTCTCCTCTTTGGTTATTTAAGTGAAGGGGGTGGAGCTTCTGGGACTACCAAGAACATAGGAGCCACACATGTGGAGTCAGTGGGGCTAGAGCAGAAGGAGCTGGAGGGGCTTCTCTGTAAGAAAGGCTTTCTCTCTGGGTAAGACTCTGGAAAAAAGGGATCAAGGAGAACTGTTAAATACAGAGGTGAAGGGAACCAGTAGTTAGCATAATGGCTATGTCGCTGGACTCCCACGTAGTCGACTGCGGGTTGCGTCCCAGAACCAGTGGCTTAAAACTTACGCCGGGCGTGTGTGCGTGCGTGCCCAAGATCCCAAGAGGAGAATGGAGGGGAAGGGACTGTGGCATGACCATCCCACCGGGGGGTGATTTCTCACTTTCTGTCTCTCTGTCTCTGTCTGTCTGTCTGGCGAGCGCACATGCCCTATAGCGAAAACCTCTCCAAAAAAAAAAAAATACAGAGGTGAATAGGGATCCTTGTGATCCAGCCCTGCTTGTGAAATCCTGGAAATGGGACTGGGGATAAAAACCTACAGATAGCATTAAAGTTCCCTTCCCCACTACCTTCTGTGCCTAGCACCTTTGCTAAAAGGGCCTTCATATGATTTCCCTCCATCTGTCCCCTCCCTTACAGATCTTCTGGTACCAGCTGTGACTTGTAGGAGTTTCAGAAACTTTGCTCTCATTGTAAGACAGCTATCGGGTCTTGGCTATCTCCTATCTCTTTGTGTTTTAATGTTAGAGTAACATCATCAATCAGACTGCACATGAGGTGCTGCATTCTTCAGAGCTTGATCTACTTATTTTTTCACTCAAAACAATGATTAAGAACAAACAATGTGCCAGATTCGATAGCTAGCACTATGAAACTGGATCTTGTTATCACACAGGCTATAATCTGTAATAGTTAATGTTATGTGTCAATCTGGTTAGGCCATTGTGTCCAGATACTTAAACGTTATTGTAGATGTTTCTGTGAAGGTATATTTTGGATGAGATCGACGTTTCTATTAGTAGAATCTGCTTTACTCCAGGTAAAGCAGATTGCTTCAGTAAGTAGGTGGGCCTCATCCAATCAGGTGAATGCCTTAATAGTAAAAGACTGATCTCTCTGGAATATGAAAGAATTCTGCTAGTAAACTGCCTTCAGGTTCAAACTTTAACTCTTCCCTTGGTCTCGAGCCTTTTGGCCCAGCCAGAAGATTTTAGGTTTGCCACATTTCTATAATAATGGAAGCCAGTTTCCTAAATAAATTCCTCTTGAGTTGGCTTTGTAGCCTATGGCTAAGGGAAATAGATCCCATATGGCTGACTATGGTTCAGATCCCAGTCCTGACAGCTTAAAAAATTTCTGGATGCATGTGCGTGTATGTCCCAAATCTTGTATGGACAGAGAGAAGGGATTGCAGTGTGACCGTGCTCAACTGTGTAGGGAGGGGTGCTCTCTCCTCTCTGTCTGTCTGTCTCTGGTGAGTGCACGTGCCTTCTGGCAACAAAAACATTTCTCCCTCTTCCCACTTCCCCTCCCTCTCTCCATTTATATACATTATCATCCTGCTGGTTCTGTTCCTTTATCAGAACTATCACACACAATATAACAGGGAAGACACACGCTATTCAAAAATCACACTTATCAATGTAAACTAAAACAGTAA
Organism: Tupaia belangeri chinensis; assembly: GCF_000334495.1. NCBI lineage: Eukaryota > Metazoa > Chordata > Mammalia > Scandentia > Tupaiidae > Tupaia > Tupaia belangeri. Next base: position 5,231,973 of record NW_006203646.1, read on the forward strand.
GAAGTACTTCCAAGGATAAATGAGTGGCATTAAAGAAGTCTAAATAAGGGAGATTTTTCCCTAGTTCAAGAAATCCATGATTTCCCTAATGAAGTGTTTTTTTAGAACTATGTGTCAAGGGTAAGGAGATGTCGGGAAGTAAAGGAGGGATAGAAAAGAACATTGCAGGCAGACGAGGGCAATTGTGTAAGGATTTGTGGCTTTTTTCCTTTTGTGACAACTTGGAGATAGATACTATAGGATTGTCTGGAAAGTCGTGAAGCATTTTTTTGCATAGAAAAACACAGAAAAATATTCATGACTTTTCCGATGATCTAATATTATCATTCCTGTTTTATAAACGAGAAAACCAAAGCACATTTGGTGAAACAACATCTTCAAAGACACATAGTTGGCACACGGCAGAATTGGATTGCGAGACTGAATTGATTCCAGAGCCCATGCTTTTAGCCATCAAGGTGCAGTGCCCATTCATATTTGGGAGAATTAGGGAAACATTCATACTGTACTATTTTTCTGAGTCATCTGCTACTAATAGATTCAGCTTAGTATGTTGTGTTATTTTTACTTCATTCACTTATTTCTCATGTTCTAGGCCTCATGGTAAAAGTCGGAAGTCAAGATATAAACATGGCATGGACTCCAGGAAAAGACAGCCTGGAGAAGACAGCCATGTCTGTATTACAATGCAGCTTGCATCAGCAGGAAGCATCTTTGCAAGAGGAATGAGGAAAGTGTCACAGAGAAAGTGACTTTTGAGCTGAACTTAGAAGGATGCTGTTTTAATTTTGCTTGGAATTTGTTTTCATCAGGTGTGGTAAATCATGAAGACGAGGAAATGGCTGTCATGAAATAAGAAGCTTATATTACAGAGTCCTAGAAGCAGGAGGCACAACAGGCCCCTGGGGGCGTGGACACACATGGAAGCCCTGGGGTTGGTGAGGAAGCAAAGGCGTGTAGGGGAAAATGTTGGCAAGAGCTTTTATTATGTTTTGTATGGGAGAGAATGAGCAAAGCATAATTAGCAGATTCAGGATTGGCTAGTATGAGTGCTATTCTTGGGCGAATGTGTGTAAGGGTTGTCTGTAGTCATCTGTTACCTGGTCCTGGGGCATTCGGGGCAGGGAGATAGTGGTACAGAAAGGAGAGTCTGATTATGGAAGGGGCTGAGTGTTGGAGTCCTGGAAAGACTGGGCTGCATATGAAAGAAAAAGGTATTCTTAGGCATGCCATTGTTTGCTGTCTTGAGGAATTTACTAACCCTGCAAGGAACAGTTCCTGGGTGAGCAATACTTCATGGTGTCAAAGCATCCAAACACAGAAAATAAAGACATAGTTAATGTGGATGCACAGGAACTTATCCAAGGCTTTGCAGGGAGGGCCATACTGTGTACAAAGTCACTGAGGCATGAAGGAACCTGGCAAGTTTTGGAGAATGACAGAGCATGATACAGTTGGAGAGCAGCATGCTTGAGGTAGGGTGGGAGCTGGAATTGAAGTAAAGCTGCTTGATGAGAAACTCCGATTTTGATCTTTAAGCAATGCGATGACACAAGGCTGCATGATTAGATGTATTGGTTAAGAGACAGTGTTTGTGTCTCTTTGAGGCATCTCATATAAAATGACCTATTTAAAACTAGCCCAGCTGGTTTTCTTAGCATTGCTTTAAGAGGAACTCCTTTGAACTGTTTATTTGCTCTCAACCGGATACCCAGGTAAATGCCTTAGATGTTTTCTTTTTTAAAAAATATTCAGTGTATTAATTTCACACATGAGGAGAAATCATATTAAATCTCACTACATAATTAGCCAAACCACAAATACATTTTCAGAAACAAAGATGACTCATGTCGTTTCCTAATTAAACCTTGAAAGGTTTAATTAAAAAGCATAATTTGGAAAAAACTGGTTTAGGAGGAATTGGGGCTTAGCTTCCTGCATGTGTACACACACAGAGCTTTCCTATACCACCTCCGCTGCTGATGGTGGAGGGAGCAGATGTAGAAATGATATAAGCAGTCCTTTACAGCGGAGGGGGCTGTGGTTTTCTCATGCACGGCATGCTGTCTCAGAGACAAGGGAGCTGGTTAATGGGACAAAGCAGCCTTTCCAGAAAACAACACACATTCTACTCCTTCTGGGCACTAGACTCTAAGAACACAAAGGCAAACTGGCAACGCAGCAATATAACGTAGTAGTGGAAGATAGATCAAGTCCTTACTGTATATCTGTACTGTGTTGACCACTCTGTACTAATACCAAAGCAATTCCTCACACCCTCACTGAAGAACATAGTATTATTCACAATTTTCAAATAGGAAAACCGAGAGCACTAAGGCAAAAGGCAAGGCTGAAATGACTTGTCTGGCTTCAGAGCTGTCTCTTTGTTACATTCAAGTTCATTCTGTAAATTCAGGAGGAGCCAGTGAGTTCAGGAGCAAAAAAAATATGCTTCTGACCTTCAGGTATTTCCTAGTTGTGAGAATTCTAGCTTCAGTTCCTCATCCCCAAGAAGTGGGATAAGAAGATCTTGGAAGGGAGTGGGAAGATTTTGGCTAAAATAGCACATGTGAGCCTGACAAGGGTAAGCACGCCATAGACATCAGTGAACATTTCTCCCACCAGTACTTCCATCAGCAGCATCAGGCAAGATTAGTGGGTCTCAGCAAGATTTTATGTTGGGGTATTTAAGAGCCCTGTGGGGTAGTTGAAAGTCCAATCAGAACTGAAGAGACCAGAAATACTAGAGATTGTCTTGCATTTTTTTTTCTAGTTAAAAAAGATAGTGTGTTGCAGAAATTATATTTAGTACAAACATTATTTTCTTGCAGACAATATTGTCAGTGGCCTACTTAAAACGATGCAAAGGCATTCAAGAGTTAGTTTTAAAATCCTTGGGATTTGGCCTGCTACTTCATCTTACACCACTCTTTGCTAAGGACACCTAGCTAGGCACAGTGGCTTCCCTTTTGCATCTCAGACGAGTGCTTGCTCCATGCCAGGTCCCTTGCTGAGCACTGATATGTGGATTATCTCATTTAATTCTCACAATAACTTTATGAGGTGGGTACTGGTGTTATCCGTGCTTCACAGTTGTGGAAATTGAGGCCCTGACAGATAGCTAACCAGTCTAAGGCAATCTAGTTAATACATGGCCAAGCTTTACTCAAATCCAGGGATGCTCACACTATAGTCCAACATTTAAATGTATACAACAACCCCCCCCTCCCCCGGCCGAGTTAGACCTTACCTAGCATGTCCTAGCTGCTGCAAATGCACACTCCTTAAATGAAGGACAGATTGATGACAAAGTAGCAACATGGATTAGCCACTCAGGATGGGGGGAAAGTCCACATGATGAACAAGCCAAGTTTGTTCCATATATGAGGTAATTTTGCAAATCCTAAATGTACATGTGTGATGAGTCCACCTTTTTTAAGTTGCCCCCTGCACGATCTTCACTGAGTTTGAAGCCTGACTTCAGCAAGCAGATTGCCCTTTGCTGATGAGCTTTTTCCACATTTTAAGACTCTAATTTCCTGTCTTGTCCATTTACTCTAGAGTCAGTCAATTTATAATAATTGCATTGAATTTAATCAGTATTCATCTTATCTATTCCCTACCTCCACCTACCCATGATTACTTCTTAATTAATTTTAGGACCAAGACAAGTGGGAAGTCATATGATGACTGCCTAGACATGTTAGAAAGAATGTAACACGCTTTCATGTAGCCTCAGTACGATAGAGGTTGAACAGCTATATGACAAACGTCTGTTCAATGAGCCCTTTCCTAAGCCAGTCAACATGAACTATAAGAAATACCACCTCTTTTTCTCTAGTCAATGGTAGAGCAGTGCATTCAACCTGACATATTCATGGATATATATTTAGTTCTTACCAATATGACACCATTGACCTGAGATTAATTTAGACTAGTGGTAAAGGAAAATAAAACAATGCATTAAAAGGATGCACACTTTTCCTCAAAGATTGTGTTCTCAATGGCATGTTTGGTAACACCAAAGACCTACTTCAAGTAAAGTCCACCTGATATGATGAATAAAATCAGGTATGAGACTCTCTTGATCTAAGTCTCATTGGATTAATGCATATAGTCTATTCTCATTGCACACAATATGTAAGTTCAATCAAACCACCCTGAACAGTGGAATTGGCAATTCTGAGCCATGGCTTTTAGGGAAAGTACAAGGTTAGGTTTCTATGAACCTGATCACAACATGTTTGTCATCAAGAAATTAATATAAAACTTTGTTTTATATGTGTTGCTGTTTAAAGATACCTTATTTAATACACTTTGTTGATACATTAATATAAGTCTCATAGCAAACGCTGTGTCTCATGCCTGATGAATCTTATCTAACACATGTACACATCACATCCTTCTTGGGATTACAGTAGACAGTGCTCCAGGAATGTGGTGGGGAGGTCATTTAAAATTTCAAAGTCACCAATTAAAAGTGCAAAAGTATGGCAGTGAACAGACCACAGGGGGCTGAATGTTTATAGTATGAGAGCTTAGACAAGGGGGCAGATTGTTGCCTTGATCAGCCTCAGCTGGGATGTATGTACCGGGTGATTTATATTTGTCAGTGCTTTGTGCATGTTCATGAATATCTATGTGAACATAGTGAGTATTGATTTGGGGGTTACAAATAAGTCTTAGCAGGGTGCAAATGCACAAATGCACAAATACACAATCTTTGATTAATGAGGATTGACTACACATATAAACCATAAACTTTCCTGTTTGACATTCCTTTTATACAAAGGAGTCTTTAAAATTTCATGGAAATGCATATTATGAAAAATTGCAAGGATTTCAAAATCTTTTGCAGCAAAATAAACTTCCATAAACTTTTTGAAATCTCTTTGTGTATGTAGGAGAGGGTAAATGACTCAAATATTTACTTGACATGACTGGGACCCCCACCATCTCTGTATAAATAACACAATTATTTCTCTGAGTTGGTGAAATAGCTGATTGTATTATTGAAAGCATTAGGATTAAAACTCCCAAAGGCAAGACCATTAGGCAATACACATCCCTTGCTTATTTGAAAAATTACTAGAAGTAGGTTAATGTAGCCAAATGGTATGGGCATTTTATAGCGTCTCTCCTCAACTATAAAAGTCATCCTTATATGCCTAGACAACTCTAATCATAGGAGATTTCTACCAAATAGAACAGTTGATTGGTAGGTCCCTCCCAACTGAGCCTGTTATTTCTGTATTAACTCAGTCTATATATATTAAGTGCCTACCATGTGGAAAGCATCTAAGTGGTAGGATTATAGATGTGAGCGGGCTCCTTATGAAGCTTACACTTGAGTGTGTGGGGGGGTAATAAGAAATATGCTAACAAATAAGAAAGCTTCCATTGTTTTAGGTGCTATGAAGAAAATGGTGAGGATATATAGGGTAACTGAGTGAAAAACCAGTCTGTTCTGAAAAGAAGTTTGAGGAATGCATTTCCGAAGGAGGAAAATGATCCTGCTGAAAAAGGACCCTGCTGAAGGGTATGGCAGCCCAAGTCCTGCTTCACCACCACAGGACTAGCCAAAAGAAGAACACAAGTAGAACAAGAAGGAGAACTGGGCTTGGTGTACTCTGTGAACACATAGGCTGGTTTTGCCCCATTGACTGAGTAGTAGCATGAGAGATGAATGGTGTCTAGACCTTGTGTTTCTTGAGAAACTGGATGTTGGTTTTTGGATTCTCAGAGAAATCCAGAAAGCTTCCAATTGTTTCTCTCTCTCCTCTCTCAAAACCGACTATGTGAATTCCTAGTATTTGCAACCAATTATCTCTCTCTTTCTAACCCAAGTAATAGGAAAATTGACGAATACAGTGAAGTAGGAACATTACTTTAGCTGAAAATAATAAATTTTATTACATATAAATAAAATAATGACCATATTATTTGATTCCCATACCAATGGCTCATCTTGAACATTTTCCAAAGATCTGCTGAGTCTGTAGCTTACCTTACCTCTTCCCAATAATAACTGGCTAGAATATTGCCATCACACCTCTACAGAAAGATGTATTTATGATGTGTTTTGCTTTGGGGAGTTTCAGGAAGTCATTAAAATATAAAACTCGATAAAAAAAATCATATGTATTAGATTAAAGTTCCCAGGGATCTAGCAGGAAGCAAAGTCAGGTCAAGCCTGGGGACAACCTTTCTCTGAAGTCATAGCAAAAAAGTAAAATGCATCTATTTCTACTCCTAACAGACTGGGGCATCCTCTGGCAAAACACAATGAATTTAAAAGTACTTATGTTACTGTGGAGGGCCACCAGAGCTGCTTGCATCAAAAAAATACTTTTTCCCTAACTTAGTTTTCCCTCTTATCTCTGCCTACTCTGTAAGGAAGATATTGTGAGGTACGTTAGCAGGAACTTAATGTGAACTTGGCAGGAAGCTATCAATGCTGCGTCCACAGTAACTGTGGATGTGTAGTGTCTACTGAAGTAGGGAGTTCTGTCTCCATAGAGCACACATTATAAATCACCCCAGAATATTGCTCTGGGTTTGAAAAGTGGAAATATTTTTTAAAGAACCTGGCACAACCAAGTGACATTGCCCCAGAACAAAAACAATTTTGTTTTCTAAGAGATGCCTATTTTGGCTTGATTTTCCAAGGGTGCTGGAATTGGCATGGACAACAGATCATCCATTGAGTATTTATTGAGTGTCTGTTCTCTGTCAAGCCGTGGTCTATGTGCAAAAAAGTGTAGTTTTGGAATTTTTTTTTTGAAACTTCTGACTTTTGCCTTTTTGTCTATCATTCCTCTGAAGCCAGTGAGGGAGAGCTAGAGAGAGAAATCTCCATATTCCAGACATGTCCTATTCCTTAGGCATGGAATACCTCCTGTAACATTTCATGTACAAGATTGATAAGCAAATAAAAGCATACAGAGCCAGAAAACTTTCTCAAGGTCCTACAGCTGTGATGCTAAATGAGGGCTTTACAACTGCCAAGCCTAGACACTTTCTTAGGGCTTCTCAAATTATTCCAACAAAAGTTTCTGATGGTTGGAGATTATGAAGTTGGAGTCTAGAGATGTGGTCTGCTTTCCATATTGATTCACTGCTCAACTCCCCAGCATGGTGGGGAAACAATATAAATAGCATTATTATTATTATCAACCACTCCATTCTAAGTTAATTACACAGATTGCCAGGATAATAAATTTCAGCTTTATTCAAAGCCAAGCTTCTCCCTGATTGTCTTATTAATGGGTAAAACAATGGAGATAAAAGGTAGAGAAAAATATAGTTCGCTGTTTATAAAAGTTGTGGCTCTGGGAGAGAAAGAACCAATTCCCCAGAAATTCAAGTATACAGGATCATTTATATCATTTTCATATGACTCTGAGTTCTCTCCAGACCTGAATTACCTCGGTCTTTGTCTTTCATACAATCTCCCTTCCCCTTGTTTCTTCCCAGATTTTCTCCCAATGTAGAGTGGGCTAGGTCTCAAGCTACTCTGACTCTTAATTGCCACGTCCTTCATCTGCATGCAGTTCCAGTTCTAGGTACTATGATATTGTGCTTGGAGAGGATTCAAACCATAGAAGGGGGTGGGAGTAACCCAACCTCATTCAGACACTCTTGCTCCTTTTGGCCAAACTCAAAGGCATATTCATGGCTAGTTCACTGCTGTGCTCACAGTAGAAATATTCTGCAATTTCATGTGCTTCCTATTGTTTTTGTAACCAGATGGTCTTCCTGGCCTCTGCATATTGACCTTGAAAGGGATCAAAATATGCCATCCCCAAAATACATCACTTTGGCATGAAGATGATTTTGAGTTGAAGGCAATTCAAAATAGCAGACACAGAAAGAAGCTGTGTATTGTTCCTTTATTTGTCTAAAAGCAGAACATAAATTTCTCTTTCTAAAAGTGTTTTCCCTACCTTCTTTCAGAAAGACTGTGGGCCTCTTCTACTTCATTTCTTTTTTGTTTTTTGAAATTGCCGGAGGGTTCATGCACTGGAGGTGGGGAGGGAGAGGAGGGGAAGGGAGGAGAGAGGAGAGGAGAGGGAGAAAGAATCCACCAGTAGGCACAGTCATGTTGTAATCCTCCTTCCTCCATTTTTCCATCATGTCAGGATTTTGGGCACATATGTGCCTGGTGTGTTTCAAGCCACTGAGGCTACAGTTTGGAATGCATGTGAGTTCTGGATCTGTTTGCACAGCACTTATCTGCTGCACCACAGGACTAGCCAAAGACTTTAGGCTTTTATAAGCCTAGAAATAGCATGGAGAAAAATAACCAACTTTACTAAATTTACCCTATGCATATTAAATAAACTTTTTCTCTTGTTAATCTGCTTGCTGTTGATTTGATTTGCAGGGCACTGCACAGAATGTAAGGGGTTAAAGGAAAATGTTTTTTTTTTTCTTCTCTGACATCCTGAATTTAAAGGCATTCTAGATTCTATACCTACTAACAATCTGACAACTTTCCCTTCTCCAAATTAATGTACTTTTTCATATAATTCTGCTCATTCAAACATAAGCAATAAATATGTTTGAAGACTAGCACTTCAGCTTGCAAATTCATACAAATTTAACATCCATCCTTGAATACATCTATTTGTCTGTTTGTTATGCATTTAGTTGCTGAAGTCTTTAAATAAGGTTGATGCTATAAACGATGTGCCTTCTTATGTCCTGATGCTTATTGTAACACTTTATAAACTGAAGTCAGAGAAATCCACTGTCTATCAGTCTTTTACTTGAACCAAAACCAGAATGAAATTAAACAAAACTGTACTCTATGAACGGTCCTGATAAATCACAAATTCAATGGTATCAAAAATTTAGTCACATTGGGAACCAGCAGTTAGCATAATGGCTATGTCACTGGACTCCCACGTAGTCGACCATGGTTCGCGTCCTGGACCCAGTGGTTTAAAACTCACACCAGGCGCATGGGCGTGCGCGCCCAAGATCCCGAGAGGAGAATGGAGGAGAAGGGATGGCGGTGTGACCATCCCTCCTGGGGGGTGATTTCTAGCTTTCTGTCTCTATGTCTCTGTCTGTCTGGCGAGCGCACGCACCCTATAGTGAAAAAAACCTCTCCCCCCCAAAAAAATTAGTCACATTCTAGTTGATTATTTATTATTTTTAAATGAATATACTTATTAAATTATTAATTTTATTATTATTATTATGATTATTTTATGGTGTGCTTACCAAAGGGAAACAGACAGGGAAAGTGAGAAAGCAAGCCATCAGGTTGGGGACTTGAGCCATGGGTAGCCATGTGGGAGTCCAGTGCCTAAGCAACCATACCACCTCTGGCTCCCAAATGAATATACTCTTAAATTTTGAAAGAAAACTTTGTTCTATTACCATAAATGGGAAATTAACATTCTTTATCTCCAAAAAGGCAGCCAAAAACATTAATGCAATAAAAATACAAGTCTTATCTAGAAGTTATCATGTACTCAAAAGCTCTAAATTCAAGGTTTGTTTTCTTTGTTTAAAAAAAAAAATAGAAAAAGGGCCTAGTTGCAGTGGTCTGAACCAGTAAGACATGATGTTCCACTTGTTCAAACCTCCTGGTAGGCCCAGGTTCTATTCTTGGTCCAACCAAAAAGCCAGCAATGCTGGTGTGTACCTGTAACCCACCAACTCAGAGAGGCTGAGGCAGGGACACTGTGAGCTCAAGGCTGACCTGGGTGATATGGCAAGATCTTTCTCTGAATGAACAGCAGTGGTGGTGTGTGCCTATTATCCCAGCTAAAGGCTGAGGCAGAGGATTAAGACACAGAGAAAATGTCACTGTGAAAAAAGAGAGAGAGAGAGAGAGAGAGAGAGAGAGAGAGAAAAAGAAAAAAGTGATAAAAGAAACACTAAGCATTTGAAAAGTAGCACCAATGAAAAGTTATTCTCAGCTTAATCAGGGTGGTAGAGTTAAAAAAGGGAATGGCTCTGTCACTTATTTATTTAATAGTCCACCTAAAATGATCTCTAACGACACAGAAGTATGCTTTTCACACTTCAGAAACACTGATGTAGTCAGTGTTCTTCTGCTATTGTTGAAGAATTTAAATAGCAAAAAGGAAATTAATTACTAATTGTGAAGCCAAAGTTTTAGACCCATAACTAAATGCTTTTTTAAAGACCCAAAAATTATCATTCGAGAAAAAAGAAAAATAACATTTAAAGATTATTTGTAGTCTCTAGGTCTTGACTGTTTATCAGTATTGATTCAGTCTATATCATTAGAACCTTGCCCAACAATCTAGATCAAGATTATTTTATGCTGGGAGGAACCAGCAGTTAGCATAATGGCTATGTCGCTGGACTCCCACATAGTCGATTGCGGTTCCCGTCCCAGACCCAGGGGCTTAAAACTCACGCCGGGCGCATGTGCATGCATGCCCAAAATCCCGAGAGAAGAATGGAGGAGAAGGGACTGCGGCGTGACCATCCCCCCTGGGGGGGATTTCTTGCTTTCTGTCTCTATGTCTCTCTTTGTCTGTCTGGTGAGTGCATGTGCCCTGTAGCAAAAACGTCTCCAAAAAAATATTTAAAAAAATAAAAAAAGATTATCTTATGCTGGGACCAGCAGATGGCACAATGGTTCCCTTGCTGGACTCCCATTTGTTGACCACAGTTTGAGTTCCAGACCTGGCAGCTTTAAATTCACACCAGGTACGTGTGCATGTGTGCTTAAAGTCCTGAGAGGAGAATGGAGGAGATGGGATTGCAGTGTGGCCATCTCCTAGTGAGGTGATTTCTCACTTTCTGTCTCTCTGTCTCTCTATCTTTTCAGTGTGTGTGTCCTATAGCACAAATCTCTCTCTAAAAAAAATAAAAAATAAAATTATTGATCATCTCATTTTAATATTATCTCTAAAAATAAAGGAATAATTCTCATTAATTATAAAAGGTAAATATAGACTAGTTTTTATAGACAAAGGACAAATACTTCACATTCATTTGGTTGTGTTCTTCTGAATCTGTCATTTGATTGTGTTGCTTTTGGTGGTTTTCTCCCATATTAGCTTAAAAGCCTGCTATCTGGAATCACCATGAAGCTTTTCTTGGTAAAGAAAAAAAGACAGGGTTTGATAAGGCACTAAAGTGTGTAAAATTTTAGTAACATCAAGCACTCTTTACTGAGAGTAATAATTACAATAAATGAAAAGGATGTCAGTCTGAGGAAATAATTCTATTGAATAAAATAGGCATGAAACTAGTTAATGTGTTCTGTGACATGTTGGTTGGCATAGATTCGTAATATGCTTTTAAACACTCTAGTCTGCAGACAGCATAGATGGAAAGACCAATGAAAACCAAAATTAATTTTGATATAAAAATGTCTGGCCTTTTAGATCAACATATGTCCTATCTAGTGTCAGAAGTTTGCATTCTATTTCATCTATGATACACATTTTTATGTATGTATCTGATAGAATATTTGAAATTATAATTGTTACACTTTTGGAAATATATTACTTCTTATTTTGCAATCCTGCCCCCATTCAGGTAACAGATACTATTCTGTATGTATTGTATTCTATGAAAACTACTTCAAGTAAGAAATGACAGATGGGGACTAGCAGTTGGCATAATGGCTATGTCACTGGACTCCCATGTAGTAAACAGTGGTTCGAGTCCCAGACCTGGTGGCTTAAACTCATGCCAGGCGCGTGTGCGTACGTGCCCAAAATCCTGAGAGGAGAAAGAAGGAGAAGGGATTGAAGCATGGCCATCCCGCGGGTGTGTGTGTGTGTGTGTGTGTGTGTGTGTGTGTGGGTGTGTGTGTGATTTCTCGCTTTATCTCTCTCTGTCTCTCTTTGTCAGAGCGCACATGCTATATAGCAAAAATCTATCCCCCCCCCCAAAAAAAAGAGAAAGAAATGACAGAGGGATAGAGCCAATAAGCCAAGTTACATTCTTGGCTTTTAGATTTCAGAAGGACTAGAACAGGATACCATACCAACAATAGTCCTATAGTTTGAGTGTCCTCCCCAGATGTCCATGTTGGAACTTGGTTGTATTGAGAGTGTATTAAGAGGAAAGTTAATACCTTCATGATGTTTAAAGGTAGTGCCTTTGGGAAGAGATAGGATTAAAGGCATGACGCAGGGGCACCACTGTGTTCTGGCAGGTATATTATAAAGAGAGGAAATGAGACCAGAACAGAGATACTGATAGACACAGATATTCTGCTCTGTTCTTGCCCTCCTGGTGCAATACCTTGGGACTCTACAAGACCCCCAACAGATATGGTCCCACCACCAAATCATGATCTGAATAAGTCTCTATTCTCTTAAATGACCAAGACTCAGGTACTTTCTGTTATTAGCAATGAGATATAGAACAAGTGAGTTCTGAAAGACCATGTGAAGAGTCAAAGTACCTGATTGAATCAACATCCTCCAGATAAAAGAAAGTTGTAAATCAGAAGGAAAGAAGAAAGTTCAGATAATAAGGAATTGCTGAGAATGAGCCCTAGTACCTATTTCCATCTCCACAGAAAAGTCCCAGTGCAGAGAGGGGTAGACCATTCAGACCTCTAAAGAAATTTGGGGGATGTGAGACCGGAGATAATATTTATCCTTCACCCTTTTTCCCAGAAAAAGGCCAGCAAAGTGTCAAGATCACAAGATGAAAAGATTTCCTGGAGGAACCAGTAGATAGGGGGAGGGTTTTTCAGTATATCTCTGAAAGTGGAACAGAAAGAACAAAATATTTCCCAACTTCTAAAGGCAGTAGGAATGTAAAACAGAAGATGGGCAGAGTATAGTCTCTTGCAGTCAGGATGAGGGGGATGCACCAATATTCTGCCATGACCAATATCCAAAAAGCAGGGAAAATATAGGCATGCTGGCAGATACCAATATAGTTGCACTAGACTTTCACTGCCCAGAAGACTTGTCATGATGTTAGTACTCCACCATTATTGAGATACATAATCAGACCAACTGAGTAGAAGATAGTGAGTGGTATCCTGAACCATCATATACTAAACGAAAGCTGTCTAGAAGAATAGATATTCTACATCAATTTTTTTAAAGCCTACTCTTTAAATTCCATCTATACAAGTTGGCAGTTGTACCTGCTATAGACATATTTAATTTGAGAATACATACCCAGAATATAGGTAATATATAAAGCTACTATATCCTTAGAAATGGGAAAGAAAATAAGAGTTTAAATATAGCCTTCAAGTGACTTTTGCTTTAGAATTTCTTACAAAATTGAATGTGACTACACTGGGTTGAATGAAGACTTTTAGTAAATATATTTGAACTTACCATGAATAAAAACAAGATACTATAAGATAATAGTGAAGGGCAAGATGTAAGTTAAATCATTATAAAAGGACTGGCCTAGACACAAAATCAAATATCAGTTCTTTGAAGTAAATTAGTAAGGGACTATTCAATACCTGTGATCACAGAGTCATGACGAAGAAACTCATCTTCTTTGAGAGGTATACAATGTCTAGGCCAAATCAATGCAAGCTAGTCACACACAGCTCATTGCCAGTACTCAAAATATTGAGTTCTTCTTAATTAGTGCAGACTCTCTTTCTTAGGCCTTCATGCGGAAGGGGCTAAAATAGCTGTTTGTAGATCAAAAAGTTAATCACATTGAAGGTAATGGAATATCTTTTTAAATCTCTGGATTTGTATCAGTTAATCCAGGCTGTTATTCTGCAATAATAACGGCCCAATATTTTGGTGGCTTACAAAAACCATCGTGGACATCACAACCGAGGGCAAGAGAGAAAATGACAGAAGCAAGAAATGGCTCTGGAAGTTTCTGCTTGTTAGATGATGCTGTCAGTCAGGTTTCTGCTTCTTCGGTCAACCCAAATCACATGATTCTTGACCTGGGTAAGAATCTCTTCTAGGTAAGGGTAAATCTCCTTGGTAATGGTAGCAAATATATTTTCAAAAATACTATTTACCATAGAAGTCCTTATTTCTTTTTTCTTTTCTTTCTTTTTTTTTTTGGAGAGGTTTTTGCTATAGGGTGCGTGCACGCGCCAGACAGACAGAGACAGAGAGACAGAAAGCAAGAAATCCCCCCCCAGGGGGGATGGCCATGCCGCAATCCCTCCTCCTCCATTCTCCTCTCGGGAGCTGGGGCACGCACACACACGCGCCTGGCGTGAGTTTTAAGCCACCAGATCTGGGATGCGAACCGCGGTCGACTACGTGGAAATCCAGCAACATAGCCATTATGTTAACTGCCGGTCCAGAAGTCCTTATTTCTTTTTTCTTTTCTTTCTTTTTTTTTTTGGAGAGGTTTTTGCTATAGGGTGCGTGCACGCGCCAGACAGACAGAGACAGAGAGACAGAAAGCAAGAAATCCCCCCCCAGGGGGGATGGCCATGCCGCAATCCCTCCTCCTCCATTCTCCTCTCGGGAGCTGGGGCACGCACACACACGCGCCTGGCGTGAGTTTTAAGCCACCAGATCTGGGATGCGAACCGCGGTCGACTACGTGGAAATCCAGCAACATAGCCATTATGTTAACTGCCGGTCCAGAAGTCCTTATTTCTGTCATGACAAGATTTCTTTAGCAACCTACCACAAAATTATTGTAATAAGGAGATGGCTCGATTTATAAATTAGGACTTTAATTTGTGAGAAAGGAAGTACCTACTTTAATTAATTATAATTTAAGGATACCTATAACAATGTCAGAAATTTTTAATAAAAGTTTGCAGATTAACTTTTCTGCATGAATTATTATAAATTAAAGACCTTCAAGGAAGAGCTAAAATGTCATTCTCTTTTTGCAACATATCTCGTGCTTTCATCTCAGATTTTGTTCGTTGGTTTGACATTAATAGAGAAAAAATAGCTGGGTAGGAGTTTGAGATAAGTACTTCATTTTTATTTTTATTTTTATTTTTAATCTAGGTAAGCTGTTGCCAGGTTTATGGTGTACCTTGAAGATGTTATCTTATATCCTATAGGACATACACATCCCACAGGTATTGTTAACTGAATTTAAAAATGATAAAATGAGAGACTATGTAAAGCTAGAATTTCACTGTATTTTAATGATGTTATGTAATTTAGATCTAATTTATTTTTATAGTTTTTAAAATTTATTTTAATTTATTTTTTATTTTTATTTTTTTATTATTTTTTTTTGTGATGGGGCTCATGCACTCACCAGAATGAGACAGAGAAAGTCAGTACAGGGAAAGTGAGAAATCACTCCCCAGGGGGGATGGCCATGCTGCAATCCCTTCTCCTCCATTCTCCCCTTGAGATTTTGGGCATGTAAGTACATGTGTCCAGTGTGGTTTTCAAGCCACCAGGTCTGGAACTTGAATCATAGTTGACCGTGTGGGAGTTCAACGCTTTAATACCATGACCTGCTAGCCCCTAGATTGAATTTTAAAGCAAGACAGCATGAAATTACATTTGACATCTCATCAATAATTGCTCAGTTAACGGGACCAGAGCTGGTGTAATGACTATGTCACTGGACTCCCATGTAGTTGACTGCGATTCGAGTCCTGGACCGAGTGGCTTAAATTTACGCCAGGCACGTGGTGCATGCATGCCCAAGATTCCAAGAGGAGAATGGAGGAGAAGGGATTGCAGCATGGCCAGTTCCCCTGGGGAGTGATTTCTCACTCTGTTTTTCTGGCAAACGCATGCACCCTATAGCAAAAACATCTCCAAAAAAACCTGCTCAGTTAAGAATTATGCTACTAATAAAATTGAGCCAACCACTTTCCTATTTTACTGTAAGTATTGATTGATAAGTATTGATTGATTTTATGAAAATTTTATATAGTTTCTATATTTGAACATTTGGAATAAAAAAGATGGTTAGGCAGACAATAAGAGTCCTTTGTTTTTAATTGCCCATCATTCATTTCCTATTTGTCTAGGTACAGAAACCTGTATTTCTCTGAGGTTTCACCTTTTCTATAAACTCAGGCAATATGGTTTGGGTGGACCTAACTTTACCTCCAACTCCAGAAGAAGTCACATGACTTATTGCTGGCCAATCTGAGCATTGTGGTATTTGTTCAGGAATAAGCATGAATCCATGTTAGGTCACTGTGATTTAATTAAAATATTTACACTGAAAATGTTGTCAAGTGACTATTTCTCTTTTTTCCTGGGGTGAATTAAATGATGAGGTGGAAGATGGGTAGGCATCTTGACAGAACTATAGGAGAGACTTCCTGAGAAGGAAACCTACAAAAGGAAAAACAGCTAGCCAGAGTAAAGTAGAATTTGATTATATCATTTGAATACCTGGGTCCAGAGTGTCTGAAGTATGTGAGTCCCTGGATGTCTCAATGATGAGAGTGAAACATTGCCCCCTTCCATCCTTTAAAAAGTGCTTGACTTACTTTACTTGCAACCAAAGTTCATTCTTATACTTTGTCTACATGGTAGACATTGTCAATTCTTTTCTTAGCAGTATTTGGTAAAGAACAAATACAGGATGGTGGATTAAGCATGGTAAGATAAGAAATGCATAAATAAATAAATAAAAACTATTAACATATGCTAGTTTTCCTATGTAGAATCTATTTTCCCCTCTTAGGGGAAAAATAGAAGAACTAGAGATTGTAGTCTCAATTCAGAGAATATTTTACTGCTTGATTACAGTTCGTGGTTTTAAATTTGAAATTTTAATTAATAAGAAGTAAATGTTATGGCTTTTTTTTTTTTT
>NW_006203646.1:5252065-5258354 GCF_000334495.1 Tupaia belangeri chinensis
CAGGGGGGATGGCCATGCCGCAATCCCTACTCCTCCATTCTCCTCTCGGGATCTTGGGCACGCACACACACGCGCCTGGCGTGAGTTTTAAGCCACCAGATCTGGGATGCGAACCGCGGTCGACTACGTGGGAATCCAGCAACATAGCCATTATGTTAACTGCCGGTCCAGAAGTCCTTATTTCTGTCATGACAAGATTTCTTTAGCAACCTACCACAAAATTATTGTAATAAGGAGATGGCTCGATTTATAAATTAGGACTTTAATTTGTGAGAAAGGAAGTACCTACTTTAATTAATTATAATTTAAGGATACCTATAACAATGTCAGAAATTTTTAATAAAAGTTTGCAGATTAACTTTTCTGCATGAATTATTATAAATTAAAGACCTTCAAGGAAGAGCTAAAATGTCATTCTCTTTTTGCAACATATCTCGTGCTTTCATCTCAGATTTTGTTCGTTGGTTTGACATTAATAGAGAAAAAATAGCTGGGTAGGAGTTTGAGATAAGTACTTCATTTTTATTTTTATTTTTATTTTTAATCTAGGTAAGCTGTTGCCAGGTTTATGGTGTACCTTGAAGATGTTATCTTATATCCTATAGGACATACACATCCCACAGGTATTGTTAACTGAATTTAAAAATGATAAAATGAGAGACTATGTAAAATAAAATGAGAGACTATGTAAAGCTAGAATTTCACTGTATTTTAATGATGTTTTGTAATTTAGATCTAATTTATTTTTATAGTTTTTTAAATTTATTTTAATTTATTTTTTATTTTTTTTTTTATTATTTTTTTTTTGTGATGGGGCTCATGCACTCACCAGAATGAGACAGAGAAAGTCAGTACAGGGAAAGTGAGAAATCACTCCCCAGGGGGGATGGCCATGCTGCAATCCCTTCTCCTCCATTCTCCCCTTGAGATTTTGGGCATGTAAGTACATGTGTCCAGTGTGGTTTTCAAGCCACCAGGTCTGGAACTTGAATCATAGTTGACCGTGTGGGAGTTCAACGCTTTAATACCCAGAATGAGACAGAGAAAGTCAGTACAGGGAAAGTGAGAAATCACTCCCCAGGGGGGATGGCCATGCTGCAATCCCTTCTCCTCCATTCTCCCCTTGAGATTTTGGGCATGTAAGTACATGTGTCCAGTGTGGTTTTCAAGCCACCAGGTCTGGAACTTGAATCATAGTTGACCGTGTGGGAGTTCAACGCTTTAATACCATGACCTGCTAGCCCCTAGATTGAATTTTAAAGCAAGACAGCATGAAATTACATTTGACATCTCATCAATAATTGCTCAGTTAACGGGACCAGAGCTGGTGTAATGACTATGTCACTGGACTCCCATGTAGTTGACTGCGATTCGAGTCCTGGACCGAGTGGCTTAAATTTATGCCAGGCACGTGGTGCATGCATGCCCAAGATTCCAAGAGGAGAATGGAGGAGAAGGGATTGCAGCATGGCCAGTTCCCCTGGGGAGTGATTTCTCACTCTGTTTTTCTGGCAAACGCATGCACCCTATAGCAAAAACATCTCCAAAAAAACCTGCTCAGTTAAGAATTATGCTACTAATAAAATTGAGCCAACCACTTTCCTATTTTACTGTAAGTATTGATTGATAAGTATTGATTGATTTTATGAAAATTTTATATAGTTTCTATATTTGAACATTTGGAATAAAAAAGATGGTTAGGCAGACAATAAGAGTCCTTTGTTTTTAATTGCCCATCATTCATTTCCTATTTGTCTAGGTACAGAAACCTGTATTTCTCTGAGGTTTCACCTTTTCTATAAACTCAGGCAATATGGTTTGGGTGGACCTAACTTTACCTCCAACTCCAGAAGAAGTCACATGACTTATTGCTGGCCAATCTGAGCATTGTGGTATTTGTTCAGGAATAAGCATGAATCCATGTTAGGTCACTGTGATTTAATTAAAATATTTACACTGAAAATGTTGTCAAGTGACTATTTCTCTTTTTTCCTGGGGTGAATTAAATGATGAGGTGGAAGATGGGTAGGCATCTTGACAGAACTATAGGAGAGACTTCCTGAGAAGGAAACCTACAAAAGGAAAAACAGCTAGCCAGAGTAAAGTAGAATTTGATTATATCATTTGAATACCTGGGTCCAGAGTGTCTGAAGTATGTGAGTCCCTGGATGTCTCAATGATGAGAGTGAAACATTGCCCCCTTCCATCCTTTAAAAAGTGCTTGACTTACTTTACTTGCAACCAAAGTTCATTCTTATACTTTGTCTACATGGTAGACATTGTCAATTCTTTTCTTAGCAGTATTTGGTAAAGAACAAATACAGGATGGTGGATTAAGCATGGTAAGATAAGAAATGCATAAATAAATAAATAAAAACTATTAACATATGCTAGTTTTCCTATGTAGAATCTATTTTCCCCTCTTAGGGGAAAAATAGAAGAACTAGAGATTGTAGTCTCAATTCAGAGAATATTTTACTGCTTGATTACAGTTCGTGGTTTTAAATTTGAAATTTTAATTAATAAGAAGTAAATGTTATGGCTTTTTTTTTTTTTAGAAGTTTTTGCTATAGGGTGCATGCACTCCCCAGAAAGACAGAGACACAGAGACAGAAAGCGAGAAATCACTCCCCAGGGGGGATGGCCATGCCACAATCCCTTCTCCTCCATTCTCCTCTCAGGATCTTGGGCATGCATGCACATGTGCCCGGCGTGAGTTTTAAGCCACCGGGTCCAGGACGGGAACCACGGTCGACTACATGGGAATCCAGCGACATAGCCATTACGCTAACTGCTGGTCCCTGGTTTTCAATTTATATTAATGTAGGAATATTATGCTGGAAAAATAATGAGATCTTAAATTAAAAATAAAACAACATGAAATAAAATCAAAACTAGTTGTGGAGCTCTAGAGAACTTAATAAGTGAATCAATGTCTAAAAGAGAAAAAACAAACAAACGATGATAGGGTGCCACATCATTCCACATAGGCCGGAAGCAATACAAGGGCATGTTCTTTGGACAGCTTGCTCTCTGTGGGGCATTAATGGTAAGAGAAGCTTGTATTTATCTTGGCATAGATTTTTGTCTATTTTTATCATATATTCATTTACTCCTGAGCTTCTTTAAACTTAGAGTATTCTATTTCTGTATCCTTGAAGCCCAATATTGTGCCTGGCACAAATTAAGTAGATAATAAATGTTTGAGCACAAGAATGAATGAATATCTCTTAGTGAAAATGTTGCCCAGCAAGGTACACAAATGCGAGTAAAGATGAATCCCTTTATTTTAATCAGTTTTCACAGCATGAGCCATTGATTTCTTAAATGCATATTAAAAAGTAATGATATTCATAAAACTTCCTCAATGCCAGCTGTTGAATGACTTAGATAAATACATGGAAAGAATGAAATTTCAGGCAGAGGAAACAGCTTGAGTAAGGTAAAAAAAAAAAAAAAAGAAAGAAAGAAAAAGTAGAAGCAAACTCTGAGGCATATGTTTCATGTTCCAGAATCATCCACTATAGATTTGAAATCTGTGCTTTAGTTTTTCTTGTCATAACATTATTTAAAAGGATGTTTTTGTATAGTTAGTAATAACTGAAGAATTTGAGATTGTACCTTGTAAGCTAACAAGGTAGCCTGTCACTATTTCATGGATGCTGGCAGTAGACATGAGACTCCTGGGTCAGAGAAAAGGGACTTTATTACTCACAGCATAGCAAGCACTATAAACAACATTGTACCAGAACCCATTTCCATTGCCCAAACCCATAGGAGGGGTCAACACAGATGTGCTCAGTTGGATGCCTGCAGAGGCAGTGCCTTGTATTAAAGAAGCAGGACTCGTACATTAGGAAATCCAGATCTTTTTTTAATGAGCAACAGCTTGCCTGTCCTTTGCTCTGGGGGGATATATTATTTTTTATTATACTGGGCAGTAAACACAACTGAACTTTGATCTGAAAGAGACACTTTCTCTATCTTTTACAGCTGGTCATCATTTGAACATCCTTGAGAAGAGAGTTTAGAGCCAAGAGCAGATGATGCTGCACTTATAAGACATGCAGAAGGAACACAAGAGAACCATGAGAACTGTCTCCCACCCATTGTGGGAAACAGAAATTCTAAATTACAATATTGAAGTCTGACCTTAAAAACCTTGTTTTTTTTTTTTTTAAAGTTTCCCCTCAAATAAAACTCCTGCCATATCAGAAAGAGAAGCTGTATGAATCACATTTGATTCTGGAGCTTGATGATAAATGAAAAGCAAATATCATATTGCTTTTTATTGAGAATAAGCTTCTAAAAAAAAAGTTAGATTCTTTTGGCTTGATTTTATGAGGATGAGTTTCAAATACATTTCTCCCTGAGTGTGTTTGGAAGTGGCTTAGGGAGGGGAAATGTCCACATTTTTGTTGGACCATTAACTTGATGCCCAGGTAGAATTTATGATAAAAGGGTAAAATAGTTCATGGAGAGAAGGATGTTGAGAAATAAGGAGCAGTGAAGACTGAAAATGCAGAGCTGATGCTTTAGGAGCAGAAAATTAACCCTGAGCAGAAGGCACTTTAGCACAAATAAAGCAAATATTAGTCACCCAGTAATTAAACACTGTTTTAAACAACATCTGTAGTGCTACATCAAATTTTATTACCAGTAGCACCCTGTAATACCCAATACAATGCATATAAAGCCAGGGAAGGTTAGCAGCTTCAATTGTTGATTAAAAACTTTATCTGCATATGCTTCATTCATAAATGAAGCAAGTGGGAGGAAGAGGATCATTTAAGTCAATGAGACTCAAATCACAGAAATAACGCTAATGTAATTTTTTTAAGAGTCTGAATTGGTTCTATGGGTTTTATGTCTCTCTGGGTAAATTTTGGGGGTTTTATCTTTTTTAAAAAATATTAAGACTTGAGAGAGATTGTATCCATTCAATGCCATACTAAAACAAAAACAAAACAAAAAACCCAGTCAGTACAGATATTATAATTTTAAGCTTTCTTTGTAAGCCATAAATAACAATATTGGTTATTGCCTATTTTCAAGTTCTCAGATTCTAGAGGGTATTGAAAATCTTGTGACTTTTCTCCCAGCTCTGAATGTATTATCAAAATAACATTTTTAAATGAAAATCTGGATAAGTCCCCTGTGGAATCTTTTCAGAGGCTTTCCATTTTGTTCAGGATCTTGCTCTAATCCCTTAAAGGTATTTATGGGCTCTTTCACTATCTAGTCTTCCTGGGCACTGTTGCCTCTCTCCCCTTCTCTATTTCCAGTTTTCTCCATCCCCAGTTAGATAGTTTTGAGCAAGTGACATGATCTGACTCTGACTGAAAATAGAAAATATAGTCAACTGTCAAAGGAAGACTGTTTAGAGTACAATAATCCAGGCCAAATGTGGTGACAACTTGGGTTAGTAGAGTAGTGCTGACAATGATGAGAGGTGGTCCTGATAGTGCACATTATTTGCATGAAAGAAGCAACAGGATTTTATAATTAGATGTAAGGCATGAGAATGAAGGATTTTTTTTTTGATCTTAGAAGCTGAAAAAATGAAATTGCCATTTACTAAGATAGGAAAGACTATAAAAGTTTAGTCTTGGTGGAAAAAATCAGGAGTTCAGAGGTAGCATTTGACATATCCATTAGATATCCAATAAGGAATGGGAGTAACCAGTTAGACAAATAAATTTGGAGGTCACAGAAAAAGCCCCATGCTAGAGGGAAATAATTAAGAGTCACTGTCATAGAGACTGTTTTTGAAACACTGAAACTGCATGAGACTATCAAAGGGTGAGTATAAATAAGGCCTGAGGATTGGATCTGGAGGAATAACAATTATTAGAGGGCAGAGAGATAAGAAATAATGCCAAAGACAGGAAGAAGGAAAGGCTCACAGAAAGGAGATCTAGAGAGACCATCTGAAGCAAAGCAAATAAACTCTTTAGGAATGAGTAATGATCTACTATGTCAACTGCTGCTGAGAGATTTAGTAAGACAAAAACTATAAAAACTGACCATTCAAAATGGCAATGTAGAAGTTAAGGGGTAGATTTAGGTTTTGTGATGTCCAAAGCTATTGTGATTTAGAGACTCTTGAACAGAGGTAATATTAGTTGGACATAGGGATTGTAAAGGGCTTTTGAAAACAAGGGTTGCTGAAGTTTAATAGTTTCAAGGTAAATGTACCATGGGTGGAGGTCATTGGTGAATGTGGAAACAGTGTTCTCTGGGTGGTGTAAAAGCTTAGCAAAATATGGAGTTTCATCAGGCAGGAATG
>NW_006203646.1:5258449-5290264 GCF_000334495.1 Tupaia belangeri chinensis
AGGAATGCTAAGGTAGGAAGAGGTCAGGGTCAATCACAACCTTCACATTCCAACCAGATTGAACTTCTTTCTTTATGCTATCTCTTGTCTCTGGATCTTCCTTGACTCACCTGCTAAATACTTCTCCACAGTTTACTTAGTTAACTACTATTACCTTAAATGTCTCTACCTCAAGGAAGTCTTTACTGAACTCTTGTCTAGACTGTAATAGATTTCATGGCCACTCTGATTTTCCTCTTCCATAACAGACACACCTTAATAATTATTTATTCATTGCATGTCTTTCGTACCTGACCTCAAGTTCCCACAAACCAGGGTACATCTTCTTTACCCATCAGTCTTAACTTTGTGACTGACACAGAGAGCATGCTTTGTGTGGTACCGTCACATGGCTTATGAATCCACAAATCCACTGTCATCAAAACCAAACTCTCTGCTTTCTCAGTTCTAGGATGCTAAGATCTAGGCCTGATAGTGGCATTTACTTGAAGTCAGAGTGAGAACAACCAAAATGCAAGTGTCTAAGGATGATCTCTCCAATTTTCAAAGACAAGTACATATAGGTTCCAATCCAGTAAGATTTAAATTTTAAAGATTTATTGACTACCCATAAGGTGCTAGGGCCTATGCTGTGTTTTGAAATATAATCTCACTTAATTCTTCCAAAAAAGGTGTTCATATGTAAGAAGACCATAGAAACCCAATATTTAAAGAAAATGGCAGAAACTTTCATGTGAGGGAGAAAATTCCACCCATTCTCTGATTAATCTTTAGGAATTTAATAGTTTCTTGAAGATAGAATAAAGATAGAATAATTTGATTGCTCAAATATCTGTATTGAGAACTACCCTTTATTCCTTCAACTCAGTGGCCATCAATCCTCAGATTGTATTACAATTCTTGTACAGGACTGAATATATGAAACCATGTACTACAGGTATAATTTAAGAGATTTTCAAGGGTAACATAATTTTTGTTACTATAACTTGTTCTCCTAGTCCTGCTGACTTTGAAACTTTGCTTCCTTATAATTTGTTATTCTTTAAGTATAATAACTTAATAAATTTGTGCTGAATGAAAAAAAATAAGTACTACAGTTAGAATAGTACTTCTGTCAGAGCTACTCAACAAAAACCATTGTAGGGAAGTTATTATGTGCCATAAACTGGAGGGTACAAAGGTGGAGCTACCAGTCTCCTGGGGATAGGTGGCCAAGCAGGTGCATTACAACAGTACATGCTCCACATGAGAATATAGAGGCCAAGATGATGGAACAAGTTCAGGAATGGGTGACATTTTCCAGATAAGTAGGAGTTATCTGGATGAAGCTAATCATAGTATTAGACTAAGGTATTGCAAATAAGAGAAAAATAAAAGGTTCAAAAGCATAGAATTCTGGCAATTAAAAAAAATGTTTAAAAGCATAAGGTTTAGGAAAAATACAATCACTCCCTTCAATTGTTCTAGAAATTGATCATGGCCCAATTCACTGAAGACAAAAAACCTGGGTGTTCCTAAATTTCTTTCATTTAGAAAAAAAGTCTTCATATTCCTCCTGAGCTTGAAAATGTCTCCTGGAAGAATTAGACCTAGATGGGTTTTTATAGTTGAAGTCAGAAGTGTTAATAAGATTAAAATCGGTGACCAGAAATACTGACCCCTATGGTCCTAAAAGATACCTTGAGGCTTTCACTCTTGGTTACTGAGGAGTCTGTGTTCTACCAACCTTATGTTATGACCACATGTATAAGATGTGCTTTAAATGAAGCAGGTGACTGTCTAAGTTCTCTGATCGGTACCGTAAGAAATACTATAACGTCATTTCTCAAGAGCTCTGGCCTCTCTATCTCAGGGCTAGTTTGGAGACATAGGTTCTGGGCTGTCTCATCTCTCAGGAAGTAAAAATGGGAAATACTAAAACGTCATAGGCCCCTAAGAGTACTTGGGGCCATTTCTCAAGAGCTCTGGCCTCTCTATCTCAGGGCTAGTTTGGAGACATAGGTTCTGGGCTGTCTCATCTCTCAGGAAGTAAAAATGGGTGATTTGCCATTCTTGTGAAATCATAAAGCATTCCTTGCTTGGCTTACTGAACTGAGAGCTAGGCTCCAAAGTATGCCCTTCTTACTTGTAAGGCTATGTCTTGATTATAATACAAGGTAATTCAGAAAAATCAAGAACAATAGTCTTTTGTGTGAGAAGAACAAGTCAATTGCTTTTAGAGATCAGGTGGAGATTCCAATTATCACCCTGATGAGCTAGGTAATTTCAAGCTTTAGAAAAAGAAAAAAATTAACTGAAATCACAATGGGAGTCATCAAGCCCTGCATGCAGGTACTGATAGTAAAAGAAATGGCCTTTCCTTCCAAACTAATTGATTTGTTTGATTTTGTGTTGTCTAATGGCCTTTGCTACCCTCCTGTAGTAGAAGCAGGCTTGGCAAAGCAAGTAAGCAAGGGTCAAAGAAAGGATCCTCAGGAGTTTTCACCTTCTATTGTGTCATCTGCAAAGTCATGACACATTTTTGCATAGACAAATATGTTAAGACTTTTCTGACGACCTAATACTTCACTTCACGCTCTTAAGAAAATGGTGTAGTCTAGTATGTGCCATGATAAGTACTGTCTCTATACCCAGATAGGTATCACGTCATTTCTCATGCTGCAATACACTGTCTCTTCTTAGTAACTACTAATCTCTTTCCTTTTATTTTTTTTAAAGGTTTTTCCTTAGGGTATGTGCACTCACAAGAGAGAGACAGAGACAGTGAGAAGGAAAGTAAGAAATCACCCTTCCCCAGAGGGAATGGTCACATCACAATCCCTTCTCCTCCATTCTCCTCCCAGGATCTTGGACATGTGCACACATCCACCTAGCCTGATTTTCAAGCCACCAGATCCGGAACTCAAACTACGGTCGACCAGGCAGGAGTCCACTCCTATGCCATCTCCCCGCCCGTAGTAATTGCTAATTTCTAAATCTCTAACTGAAGTGAGTTTAGAGTACTTCATTTCATATCCAAGTAGAGTCCCAGAATGCCATACACAGTAGAGTAATATAGTGGTATTTGACTTAGACAATTGTGGTAGCCATAGTGCTTTCTGTTCTTGATCTTTATCTGCAAATGTTAAATTGGTTTTAGGACCTTTTAAGAACTCTTAGTTTGATTTTTCAGCTATTACTTACTGGATATTTCTTATGTGTCAGGGAATATACTAAATACTTTATACATATTATCTCATTCAATGCTCATAATAAAATGACTCAGATATTATCCCTTTTGTATAAACAGAGAAATAAACTTAATGGGTTATGTAACTTGTCAATAACAACCAGCTGGTCAGGAGCAGAGCCAGGACTTCAAGGCTTGTGTCTGCAGAATTGTCTACTTTAAGATAGCTCCTCTGAAATGCACTTCCTCTGACATCAACCAATAGGGAAATCAGATGTCTCCTATAGTAATGAGTAATTGTCACTAGAGGTACAAAAAGACCAAGCTGGATACCATCTGTTCAGAACACTGTGGCAGGGGTTCCTGCATTACTAGCAAGTTGGACCATGTGGCGTCTGAGGTGCTTTCCAACTGATTGTTATATGTGGGTAAAGGGTTGGCATAGTTTTAGACATGGGTTTGGGATACTGAGTTGGTGGCCATTTTAGACCACTCTGAGAGCTATTACGGACGAAACAGAGAAAAAGAGAAGAGCCAGTCACCCAGAAAAATCTTCACTTTTAAAATATGGTATCTCTGCTTCTGGCCTGGTCAGAAAATGCTGGTGCTACATATGATTATAGTTCTCATTCTATTTGGTCCTGTCCCCATGAGTGATTTCCTGCCTAGAAAGTGTGGGACATCCCATTCAAGCTGCACTGATGTTTCTAAATTGTCCTGCACGTACTGCCATTTTACTATTCCTGTGTTAGACTACAGCTCCCCCACTTCGTTGAAAGATGTTCTTTAATTTATAAACAAGCAGGGAGAACAGCAGGACAACAGAGCTAGGTCAATTATAATACCAAATGTGGATGAGCCACTAAGCCCGGAGAAAGCCTTAATTATATACAACTAAAAAAGGAAAAAAAAATTATGATTCTGAAAAAATAAAAAATAAAAATGACCAGTCTGAGTAGTATGTCCTTACTGAGCTCTTTGTCCTAACTTAAGAGGGAAAAACATGCTTGTAGCTTCAGCTTTTAGACTTTGAAAAGAAAACCCTAAACTGTGTATTAGTAGGTAGAAAATGCATGCATGCATCCACCCCATACTGTCTTCCAGGAAATGAGAATATATTAGTGAAGTTGATGAATGCGGTCTTTGCTGTCACAAAGTTGAAAGCCCAGTAAAGAGGCAATTATAACAGAGTATGGAACAGGAAAACTGAGCATAGGACAGAGGTTCCTAACTCCTGTTGGGATGGTAAAGGAAAACCTTATAGAAATATCTAATGTCTAAATCATTTCCCAAAGGAGGATTTGAGATTCTCTATGACAAGTACATAGATGTGGGATTTGGGGAAGGCGTACACTAGGGAGAATTTTATGCCATAGGAAACATGTTAGAAGGATGATGATGTAAAATATCGGGATCAAAATGCCTCCAAGTTATTTTCATCCACTTCCTCAGACACATAGTCAAAGGTCTCAGAGACTTGCACCATTGGAAAGAAATCTAAATTTTTTTTTAATGCCATATATAATTTACCCATTTAAAGTATATAATTTAATGACTTTTATTCTATTTAGAGAACTGTGCAACCCTTACCATGATCATTTTTAGAACATTTCATCACCCTGAGAAGATACTTCAAGACTTCTTAGTTGTCACTTCCTAAGGCAGTTTTAAAAACATAAGTGACCTTTGGATATGAAAAAGGCAGAAGTATTACTGCCTAATAGGTTTAGAAAACAAATAGCCAGACACTCAACTTCTGCAATCCTGGATGGTTTTCTGTGTCTACTGCAGTGGGGAAGCATGTGTATATTTGTGTGTGTGTGTGTGTGTGTGTGTGTGTGTGTGTGTGTGTGTTAGGGGGATAGGGAAAAGCAGAGGGTTCTAGGAGCCCCTAGAATAACATGTCAGAGTCTTAACTTTCAGCTCTAAAATAGGTTCTTGAAAGCAGAGGTATTTAATTGCAAGAGTTAATCTTTTGAAAGAAGGTTTTATTTCTTGCTTATTAAGCCCTAAAACATGGAATAGTACGAATAAAAGAATCTGGAAATTCTAAGCATGCATATTTTCAGGAGAGTAGTTTTCCTACCCACAAAAGGCAATCAGGAGATGAACTGGAAGGGGAACATTTTCAATATTTAGACACTGCCTGTGGCCCAAAGCTACAGGATATTGAACCAAGAAGTAAAGGGTCAACAACCAGAACTTTACATGAGTCTCGGGAAGTGTCCCCAGAACTTATTAACCATTGTCTAGCTTCATGATTATTACCAGAGGAATATAAAAACCTCAGTGAGGTATCCCAGGATGTTCTTGGTGTTTGAATAGCACTGACTGTGTGGTGTGATGAGGGAGATAATTCTCTATTCTGTCTCCATCCCCAGAGTCCATAAAGTCTACGATAAAGGCCATTCTAAAATTTTCCAGGCACCAAGAAAAGGTGGTGGTATGTGGATAAGAAGTGGCTTGAAAGGCCTCACTATTGATCTAAAGAAGACACAAGTGTTTCATATCACTGGACTAGGTAATGATGCCTAAAACTGGTAGTTCATTTCACAAGGGACAAATATTAATGGCCTTGGCCAGACATCTACCTTCGAGAAAGGAAGATTTGATATTCTTCCCCATAATTTACTTTTCCCCAATGACTGAATTCTTTCCATTCTTGAAAATTGAACTCAACTACCATCTCTTAAAACCTAACCCTAACCCACCATAATCTGTTTTCTCTAAACTTGTAGCCCTTGTCTATACTACTCATTTCCCATCAAAAGACCATTAAAATAAGTAAAGCAATGGTCTTCTGACTCACAGATTAGTTTTTAGATGTAGCAGAATGCAGTCCACTCCAGCATCCAAACATCTTATTGATACTGGGTTAATACAATCTACCGATGGTTTGAACTTCTGGCTTTGAAATCAGGATGACCTTCATTTGAGTCCTGGATCTACTGCTTGGGCATATGGTTCCCTTTCTCCAAACTCTAGTTTCCAGCTTCACAAAACAGGCATAGGAATCTACTTTGTTTTGGATGTTATAAAGATTGAATGTGAAAGAATAATATTAAATACCTAGTAGTGTTTAATCTTTTTTTTTTTCCCCTCTCACTTTAGTTATTCCTCCCATCAAATGCTAGGAATGTTTTGCTCACTGTTTCAGGAGAGAGAGAGTATATACTGTCTTATATTATAACAAAAGTAGAGAAAATTGGAATTTTTTGCTGTTTTATTGAGTTTGAAAAGCTTAGCTGAGGAGGAAAATGAAAAAGACTCAACAGGTGACAAATAAGAGGGAGGTTTCTTCACTTTTGGACCAGAAAAAAAAAGTTGACTGGACTTACAAAAGAATGAAAGTTAAAAGTGGTGTGACCATTCCTATACTATGTTCCATAGGCTGAGCCTGGAGAAGAGGAGGCAAAACAGAGAGGGAAGTTGATGGGATCTGATTTATCCCAGTGGTGGAAATATCCCAGGAGGAGCAAGATACTTGGTAAGATTGACTATCAGTGCATTAGGCACGCACAATACAGTTTCTAAAGTGTTTTCTCTGCCCTTGTGAGACAGAACAACAGAAAATGACCAAGAGTGGCATACAGAAAACACAAAGCATTTTTGTGGGTATGAAGGAGTCTTGCAGAAAAGAACTAGTGGTATCTCAGTGGGACATGTGAAGAGTAGGGCCCAGATATGACAATGATCACCTCACTGGATGTCAGAAGGGACAGAAGACATCATGTGCCACTCAGGCATGCTCTGTTCACACAAGGTAAGTTCTGGGGAGATTAGAGCGGATGCTCCAGCTGGTGTGAGGTTTGTCTGGTGGAATGAGGGCTAGGATTTAGATATTAAGCTCTTACAGAAAAATAAGACTTTATATATCTTGTATGTTTGAATTGTGGTTGAAATATGTAGACATTCTATGCCATAAATTGCTTGGTTATGTGGTAAATCCTCAATATTTTATCTACCAGCCAATACTGTTGCAGCATCTATGTGTGACAACACCTTTGGGGTATAGCAGTCAACAAACTGTGGCCTATGGGCCACATATAAGTTACTACCTATTTTTATGAATAGTTATTTTGGAACACATCTATGACATTTGTTACAGTCATGGTCTATGGCAGCTCTGGAGCAGTGATGACCACTATAGTAGTTGCAACAAAGAACATCAGTCCAAAAGATATACTATTTACTCTCCTAATTTACAGAAAATGTTTGCCAGTTCCTGGAGTAGTCTTAATTGCTACAGAATATAACACACTCATATCACACACATGTATGTGTACCCTGCATTAGGCAGGGTTCTCCAGAACCGAGAGTGTGTATGTATGTTTGCGTGTGTGTCTGTGCGTGTGCATAAGTGTGTGTGCATGTAAATAGACAGAGAGACATTTATTTTAAGGATTAACTTGCGAAGTTTATAAACTGTCAATTCCAAACTCTGCAGGGCAGGCCAGCAGGCTGGGGGAGAGCGCCATTCAAGTCCAAAGGCAGCACATGGGAAGGATTCCCTTGTCTGTCTTTTCCTGTTGAGGCCTTCAGATGACTGGATGAAGCCCACCCATGCTATGGAGGCTAATATACTTTACTTAAAGTCTACAGTTTTGAATGTCAATCTCATCTAAAATGAAACATCTGCCATAATGTTTGGCCAAAAATTTGAGGACTATCATGCAGCCAAGTCTACATATACACATAGCCCCTACACGCTCACTGACATCGAGACAGAAAGCGAGAAATCACCCCCTGGGGGGATGGCCATGCCACAATCCCTTCTCCTCCATTCTCCTCTCGGAATCTTGGGCATGCACGCACATGCGCCCAGTGTGAGTTTAAGCCACCAGGTCTGGGACACCAACTGTGGTCAACTACATGGGAGTTCAGCGACATAGCCATTACACTAACTGCTGGTCCCAGCCACCACTGACTTCTTCTTTTTGTTTTTGAGAGGTTTTTGCTATAGGGCACGTGCGCTTGCCAGACAGAGAGAGATAGAGAGACAGAAAGCAAGAAATCACCCGCCAGGGGGGATGGCCATGCCACAATCCCTTCTCCTCCATTCTCCTCTTGGGATCTTGGGCACGCACGCACACGCGCCCAATGTGAGTTTTAAGCCACCGGGTCCAGGATGTGAGCCGCGGTTGACTACATGGGAGTCCACAGACATAGCCATTACGGTGACTGCTGGTCCCGCCACCACTGACTTCTGAAATCTGGAAGAGGGCACTACCTCTCCTTTGTATTCCCTTTGAAGATTTCACTTAACGCGTTTTGACTGGTTTTCAGTCAATAAGGAAGAGAATACACAAATCCACCATAATATTCAGTTACTCAGTGCTCTGAGAAAGAATCTGTTTTGCTACAATGATTCACATTTTCTCTCAGAGAATGAAATAAAGGTAAATATTTCACATTTCACATCTTAGTCGTTTTGGTGTAGCACCAGTGTGAAAAGGCTAAATCCAAGTGGATTTTTATTTAAATGAGCTGGCATAAAAGATGACACATTCCTTTTTTTCTCTGTGGGAAAACCAGACGGGCCTAATTAATAAAATGTATCATATCAATCTTCAATTATGTCTCAGTGGGGAGGGAGAATAATGCAGTCTGGAGGTCTTTAGGCCTTGGAGAATGATGTTTTAATTAAATAAACACGTTTTTATTTTTGTTTTTAGGAAATAACTTTAATACAAAGTACCAAGATCGGGTTTTAAGGAAAAAGGCTAAAGTGTAGAACTCTTTATTTAATAATATCCTATTTTTCCTTGCTTTTGTAAAGTGGGTATAATTTTTGCTTTCTCTTTCTCACTGGGTCAGCATATAAAGCAAATGAAATTCAGAAGAGAATTTTGAAGATTGCAAAGGTCCACACAGAGAGATGATAAAGCAAAAGGCCAGAATAATCTAATTGGCTGTAGTTCAGATTTGGATGTAAATACCCAAGACATTAAAAACCGAAACAAAACAAGGAAAACCTTTAGTGAATACTGAGCCAAACCAAAGGCAGGAGAAATGTAATTGAACCAAATGTAGGAGTCTAAGACGCTCATCTCAACTCCCAGATCCAGGAGTCAGCATTTCTTTTGAAAATTACAGAGACCTGGGTGAAAAGGCTAGTCCTGCAATGAAAGCTCCTACTGGTGAAAACTTTAATGAGACAACGTATTGCAACTTTAGCCATTTGGAATGGTATACTTTACTAGATAACCATAGAACCTCTAAGACCTTGGAGTTCATAAACTCCAGGTTGCAAACACAAAGGTCTCCAAGGACCAGTCAGGGAAACGAAGAGTGAAATATGTCAGAAGTCATTACAAGTAAAGTCATCAATGGCAACTGATCCTAAACCTCAGTGTCAGGGATGCAATAAGGAGTGGAGAAGACTGGGGAGAATTATAGGCTGTAGATCCTTTTGGAAGGCAATAACTCTGGAGATCTTGATTCATGCCTTATAAGAATGAGTGTCCAGAAAAGACAATATCCACCAGTTTTTAAATACTGACAGCTGATTCAAATTAGAAAATCAAAACAAATCACAGTCCACTTGCTAAACCTCAACAGACTATCAAATTACAATTTCTAGTGGAGTCTACCTTTGTAATTCTACTAATGCTGAAACAAAAGCAGAGAGAAGGGACTAGTCCATGGTCTACCAGTCAGGGGTCAGGATTCCTTGCCTATAAACCATTTCTTTTTCATCACTACCCTGTGTCAAGCAGATGCATTGATGCCCTCAAGTTTTGATCATACAATGTACATTATTATGTAACTGTGACCAATATTCCTGAAGTTAAGAATATTTTCTCACTGTCCTTTCCATCTTCCCAACCATTTCTCAATGTCTAAATTAAACTTTACTGGAAGATGGTTAAGAAGGTTTACAGGTTAGATTATGCAGTTATTTTTCTAAAATCTGGGCTATAGGATGTACTGGTCTCTTTTTCTCTAGGCAGTAAGAGCATGTAATAACATTTCTTTTCCCTTTCTTATCTCCATGGTCATAAATATTAGCTCTAGACTCACTTATTCCCCTCCAGGCCTCAGCTCATGTCCTTGTCAGACATATCCAAATTTTGTGTAGCTTTTGGGCTCAGGTTACAAAGAAACTTATGTAGAAAAAGTAAGATCTATCAAACGTAGACAGAATTAAGAGGTTCTATTAGATAAGAATGAAGAAGTTTAGGTTTATTGGAAGCCATGTTTCATTAAAATAGGGAACTATTGTGTTATTACCTCCTCTTCTGGCTGAATGACTTCTGATTCAACACTTTGCACACCTGTGCCTCAGTTTGCCTCATGATACCAATGTCTTACAGGGCTACATAGAGCCTGAAAGGAGAAACTATACTGAACAGAGTGTCTAGCATGTGACTGGCACATGGTAAGTGCAAGCTGAGCCCAAGGATACAACATACTTAGAAACACATGTGTTATGTCTACAAACTCATACACACAAGTAGGTATGCTAATTAGGATATCTTGCATATAACTGAAGTTTTTTTTCATTTTTTTAATCACTCATTGTTAGACTTTTGAAAATGTAAATTATCTCATTCTGATTTTGCCTTAATATTTTTATTTTAATTTCAATGCATTTAATTATACAACAACACAGACAGGTTAGACAGGGTTGAAACCTGATCCATAAACAGCTCATAAATTCTATGATGTCTGTGATTTGCTTCTAAATAATATGGGGTTAGGAAAGTGAAATAAAAATTGGTTATAAGTTGATCATTATTGAAGCAGGGTGACAGGTGCATAGAGATTCCTTATATCATTCTCTACTCTGATATATCTAAACTGTTCCATAAAAAAAGGTTAAAAACCTTTAGGTTCATGTATAGTAGAGCCAGATTTTTCAAGTGATTTAAAATTGAATGCTCCTTCTTCCCTCCCCCCTCCCCCAGTATCATTCTGCCCATGCAAGATGGCAGATAACTAGCACTTGTATCACATCTCTCTGTACTTTCAGCCAGGCAGACATTAATAGTCAATCCTGACACTTCTCATCTCAAGGCTTCAGGCAGCTACTGTTGATTGATGAGAGTTGTTACATGAAAATGAAACTCTTCACTACCAATGTCTTAAAAACAAGGAAGGTTGTTACTGTACTTAACTGCATTTTCTTTCAGGACCTTGTAGAGTCCTGGGATGATCAATGTTTAGGATTATAACTACTGATTTTTCAGAAAATCAGACTGAATATGGATTTTTTTTTCTTTTTCTTTTTTTTTACAGTGAACTCCTAATTGAATTTTTACATGGCATCAAATCTTGTTACCTGGTCATAAGTTAAGATTTGAGCATATATTAGTATCAACTACACATATCAAAATTTCCTTTAATTATGTATTAACAGCCTCTTTAACATTCTAACAGCTCATGTAATTTTGATACATTTTTTTCTGATTTGCATATCTATGTGGCTGAAGAAGAACAGATCAAACTCAGTGCTAATATGTATGTATTTAATACTTTCATCTCACCAGCTAGTACAGCATGCAGACTTGCTCAGACATGTGCTAATTCTGTTGCTGGCATCTGCACTGTTCTAGTCTAGGAGTCAGTAAACTTAGGCTCACCATCCAAATCTGACTAGACCTCTGTTTTTGTTTATCACGCAAGAATAGGTTTTATATTTTTAAGTGGTTAAAACAAAAGAAAACTATTTCATGACCTGTGAAAATTATGAAATTCAGGTATCACCACCTATAAATAAGTTTTATCAGCACACAGTCACACCTATTGGTTAGGTACTTTCTATGCTTTTGAGCTACAATGTTAGAGAGTTCAATACTTATGTCACAGACTATGTGGCCTACTGAGCCTAGTATATTAGTACCTGACCCTTTACAATACAAGTTTCCTGATACCTATCTGAGTTCAACTCTGTACAATAGAACTTTCTGCAATAATGGGCCTGTACTACATCTCTGTGGGTCAATATAGTAGCTTCATGCAGCTGCCGAGCCCTTGAACTGTGGTCATTATGACTGAGGAACTGAACTAGCCACATACACCTAGTACAAAACACCGTTTTAGTCTGTCTATAATGGCAGTTTGAGTCCTGTTTTGATCTTCAAAGACTACATATCCTGTTATCTCTTCAACCTTTTGACCTTCTAAGTCACCCTATTGTCCCCCATACAACTGACATTTAAGTTACCAAATCTAGTGTACCATTCTTGATCTTTACTTTCTTTGGCAGCTATTCCACATTAAACCAATTAGTTTTTCCTGCCTGTGCTTCTGAAATTTCTTTGTACCTCTATTTACTGTATGTTCTTCCCCTTAAAAGTAGACATTTACCAATGACTTCTTCATGTCTTCTATTTATAATTGTTTTCCTGTTAATAACTTGACCACTGGTGGCACTGTCACACCTATGTAGATGGCCTTCCTGTCTCTAACTCCCATGCTCTCTTGCTTGCTGCATGGTGCTGCTGAAGACATTCACTAGCCTACAAACCCAAGCTTGTCTTTTACCACTTTTTACCATTGTCTATTCCGTAGGCAATCTACTTCTCTTAAGCTTTCCAGAAAAACTTCTAGTTGCAAGCTCATACATATACTTGGGCATCTCAGTGCTGTTTTATTTTAATTACAACTTCTAACTAAATAATAATAACCAACCTTTATTAAGAACATGGACTCAGCCAGCCTGCCTGGGTTTAAATCTGAGTTCTATCTTATATTAGCTGTGTGATCTTGGAAACGTTACCTAAAACCTCTCTGATCCTTCTGGTCCTCATCTAGAGCTAATGTAGTACTTACTTTGTAAGTGTGCACAATATAAGGATTAAATGAGTAAATATTTGTAAAGCATTTGGGGAAGTGCCTGGAAGATAGTTACTTTGAAGTATGTTTTAAAATAAAAATGACATATGTTTTAAACATAAATCATTACATTTTAAAAATGGCAATAGCTGTTTCATATCATAAAAGGATATTTTGGTATTTGGTAGTCTTTTACCAAAATATCACAAACTTCTTTATGCCATGAGCCAATTTTCTTCTCTGACTTGCCATAAATAACAGCAAGTGTTTGATGCCTCAGTAAGACAGCTCTGGCTATTTGGATGAACAGACTTTAATTGGTGATGATTTTCCATGCTTAAGACACAGAACTGATTAGTTCTAATCTTGAATTCTGAATAATCTTCTCACCATATGACCAACCTCCCTGCCTCCTGCTCCTCTACTCAGAATTTTTCTTACATATCGAGTCAGAGTATCTTTTCCAAGAGCAGTCCTCAGCCAGCTGCCAACAGAGAAGAGGAAATCCCAGATTGTCAGTGTGGATGGTAGAATCTCTCATGTGCCTACTTCATA
This sequence comes from Tupaia belangeri chinensis, assembly GCF_000334495.1. Lineage (NCBI taxonomy): Eukaryota > Metazoa > Chordata > Mammalia > Scandentia > Tupaiidae > Tupaia > Tupaia belangeri. The sequence continues at coordinate 5,271,954 of NW_006203646.1, forward strand.
TACAAATGCAATGGAATTCTTCTCTCTATGATTCAGAGATTATGCTTTCTATTACCCTCTCCTTGGAGATCTAAGTTTCATCTGCCTTTATGATGAGCTCAGATACCATTTTTTTCCCATAACTCTGCTCTCACATTTTCTTGCATCCCCTGAGATTTCTGAGTGCTATACCTTCCCTCATATTCCTTTTTGGTATGGTACTGCCCTTTCCGTACCATCACCTTTGGTACAAAAGCTGAGATTTCCAAATTCTGGGGAATTCCAAAGTGCCTTGCATGAGAAGGCTGTCAATAAACATGTGTGTCACTTGTCTCAAAGAAGGCCAATGAGGGACCAGCAGTTAACATAATGCCTATGTTGCTGGACTCCCACGTAGTTGACCGCTGGACCCGGTGGCTTAAACTCACGCTGGGCACATTTGCGTGCATGCCCGAGATCCCGAGAGGAGAATGGAGGAGAAAGGATTGCGGTGTGGCCATCCCCCCGGGGGGTGATTTCTCACTTTCTGTCTCTCGGTCTCTGTCTGTCAGGCATGCTCATGTGCCTATAGCTAAAAACCTCTCAAAAAAAAGGCCAAAGAGAACTATCAATCTGACATTTTTTAAACAATATTTTATATTTGGAATAATTTCAGATTTAGAGAAAAGTTATAAAAATAGTATAGAAAGTTCCTGTATATCTCTCATCCAGTTTCCTCCAATATCAACACCTTATATATCCATGGCGTATTTGCAAGACTAACTTGTTAACTACTATTAACTAATTAACCTATTAACTACTATCAGACCCTTTTTTGGGTTTTACCAGTTTTCCCTTTATGTCCTTTTTCTATTCAGGATCCAACCAATGGTAGTATACCTTACTTAGCAACTTGTTTTGAGGTCAAAGAGGACATATTATAGGACTATAGTATAGAAAAGGATGTAGAATTTGGGGAGCAGAAAACCCAGGTTTGGGCTGACCCTCTAGTACAGTGGTTAAGAGCTATCCATTGGAAGACAGATTCCATATGGCTATTTGTGGTTCAAATTTGGGCCCTGGTGGCCTGGTACTTTTTTTTTCTCTTTCTTGCTTTCTCTGGTAAGTATACACACCTTATTTCAGGAAAGAAAAAGAGAGAGAGAGAGTTGAAAAAGAAAAAAGAGAACCCAAGTTTGGGTTACTTTTGAAACATCATGTCTGCAGCTTTGATGAAACCAGCTAAGTTCTGAGCCTCACTGTTTATTTTTTCTTTTCTTCTTCCTCTTCTTCTTTTTTTTTCTTTCTCAGATTTTTGTCAAAGGGCATGTATGCTTGCTGGAAAGAGACAGGGAAAGTGAGAAATCGGCCTCCTAGCAGGGATGTCCACACTATAATCTCTTTTCCATTCTCCTCTCAGGATACTGGGCACACAAGCACATGCACCCAGAATGACTTTCAAGCCACCAGGTGCAGGACGCAAACAATGGTCGGTCATGTGGGAGCCTAGCACCTTACCCACCATGCCACCTTCTGGCTCCCAGCCTCACTGTTTCTATTTGTGAAGGAGATATGGTAGATCCTGAAGGGATATTTGGTTACCTAGCATTAATTTCCCTTTCTTTACCGATTTCTTTGAAGATTTTTTTCCTTACTTTATATACCCTAACAGAGCTGTAATCTGGGTTTACAGACCCCTGTATCAAAGAGTAGGTGTGGGACCTGTCCCGGACAACACGCATGCCCTGCTTGGATATGACTCTTCCTTAGGACAAGGAGGTGAAAACCAGCTGAAGTTTCTTCATCCTAATGTGAGTCCCGGTTCCCAGTATTTCTACTTGCTACCCTTCTGATGCCATCTTACTTCTTTCCTATCCCTAGACCTCCTTTTACAGCCTCCTAATCACTTTGGAAGCTCCTGACATGCTGTTATAAGAATCTCCTTTTAGGTAATTAATCCAGAATGAATTTCTATTGTTTACTAATGAAGAACCCTAAGAGGATAGATGGAGTAGCTGCGGCTTTTGCTTATGGCAAAGATCAAATACACTGTTATCTATGAAAAACCATCATTAAACAGTAACTACTATGAATATCCTAGTTGATAAATCCAATAAAATAAAATTCATTTGGTCTCTTTTTCATCCAACGATTATTTATTTTCTTTTCTTTTTCTTTCTTTTCTTTTTTTTTAAAAGTATATTGCTATAGGGCACAAGTGCTCACCAGAAAGGGAAAGAAAAAGTGAGAAAGCAAGCTGCTAAGTCTAGGACTCAAACCACAATCACCCATGTGGGAGTCCAGGGCCTTTAATCACTATGCCACCTGCTGGTCCCTCAACAAGTACTTAAATACCAAAAATTTATAGGTGTCAGCTACTATGTTAAAAATAGCAAATATGGAGCCAGCAGGTGGCGTGGTGGTTAAGGTGTTGAACTCCTACATAGCTGACAATGGTTCAAGTACTGGATCTGGTAGCTTGAAACTCACGTAGGGTTCATGTGTGTGTGTGTGCCCAAAATTCCTAGAGAAGAATGGAGAAGCAGGGGTCAAAGTATGGCCAACCCACTGGAGGGGGTGGTGATTTCTTACTTTCCCTCTCTTTGTCTCTCTGATGAGCAAATGCACCCTATAGCAAAACAAACAAAAAAAACCAAAAAGAACAACAACCAAAAAAAGCAAAAGTTTTCACAGAACTCTCAAAGGAATTCATGCCTTTGTTTTCTGTAATACTTCCTGTTCCACAATGAGACAGTGGTGAGTGTGTGTGTGTGTGTGTGTGTGTGTGTGTGTGTATGTGTATGTGTATTTTAGGGACGTTGGGAACAGCTGGGGTACATGGCAGCAGAATTTTTCATGCTTTCTACAGTGGCTGAATGTCTTTCTTCTGGTCATCAATGCCATTACAGGGCATGTCTGGAAATTAGGCCTGTAAGGAATGATAGCTCTCACCCTTCCTCCCTTCGTAAGTCAGCAGTGTAGTGATCAGCTTGGGATGAGCAAGGCTGACAGTCCCTGGCACTAAGTGAATGGCATGTTTCTCTTATGCTGCAACCAACCTTGGATTCATATCAACACGAGTTGTCAGCAAATAGCGATTTATGACACGAGTTGATGCAGACGAAAAGGAGGGTCAGGGAATGCAAGTGTAATGCTTTCCTGGCCGAGGCTGCTATTTTACCAGCATATTATCTGCTGTCTTCTTCAATGTGCAGCATTGATAACAGTGACATTTTGGGCCCATTCAAAGTTGAGGAAACAGAGTCTCTGATAGCTCTTTGGTTCAGTGATGCAATGCCAACAGGAGCTGTATTTCCCACCTCCAGTAACAGTTTACCTCCCCTTTTATCTTTGTTGTTTCATGATCCTTGTTAAATGGTTTTCAGAGAGGAAGAGAAATTAAAATGGAATGAAAAAACAGGAAGCAAGGGAGGGTTGTTCCATTTAATTTTAAATTTTGCTGATTTTTAGATCTCCTCAATCTCAACCATCCCATAGCCCTTGAGATTCCTTCCTCCCTTTCCCGACCATTGCTCAAATGCTCAAGCCTCTTGCTGAGTGAGAGGGATGCGTCAAGATGCTGTATTCCTTCCTGTCAAGTGCTACTAAGGCTTGGTTTCCTGCAATTTTGTCTCCATGCTCCTCAGCTCCTGGCCTACCCTGCCTTCCCTGCCTAATCTGTCTTCTTTGTCACAGTAGCATTTTTCTATAAATCCATTATTCCTCCGTGTGCCAGTTCCCAGGAGATTGCAGCATTGTCTGGTGAGGCATGAGCATATCTGGAGCTGCTGATTGCTGGAACAGGTACTTCTGATGGACGGTCACTGTTCAAAGAGCTGCTTGGAGCATGGAATATCTTTGAAAAATAGGACTGTCCCCAGAGGGAATCAGACACGTTAATAAATCACAGTCACAGTTGTTAAATCTTGACAGAGGCTGACAACAGCAGAAGAAATGGCCAGTTTTAAGGACTGGCCCTGTGAAGTCGTCAAAATCAAATTTCCTTGTGACTTTGGCTTTGCTCAGAGAATTTTCTGAAAGCAAAGCTAATCAGAGATTTCAAGCAGAGCCATATCTAATTACTCAAAAGAACTACCCCAATTGGTTACTTCCAAATACCTTGCTTAAATAATTTGATGGTTATAAGCAAATGTAATAACCACCTGCAACTTTGTCCCCTGGATGCTTACAAACCTGTTAGCAACTGAGTAGGCTTTTTCCCGACTACTGTGGCTATTCTATGATGAGCAAGGTTCCTGCTCAAAGATGTAGAAGACAGCTGGGCACTGGTGGTATATACCGTACTAGCCGGTCTGGAGAGTCTAGCCGTCAGGGTTCTACCGCCAAACAGGTAGTATCTATGGCAACTACACCAGCAGCCTTGGCTACTGCCAGAATAGGAGGGCCAAAAAGACGGTATGACTGTGCCTTTGTAGATGACCACAGTCCTGATATTCTCTAGTACATGCCTATGGAGAGGCTCTGAAAGCAGTTGCCGATGGAAGGAGCAGGCTTATCTGGGAGTCTATGGATTTAGACAAACTTAAATCCAAATGGCATATGAGTCACTTACATGCAATATGACCTTGGATGAATGAATTCCTTAATCTCTCCAGGCCTCCATTACCTTTATCAATGCGCTGGGATAAAGACAGTATCTACCTCATAGAATTGTTTTGAAGGTTAAATGCGTGTGAAATGTTTTATACAGTGTTCTGTATGTAATAGCATCTACTCTTAGTAATTCATGGAAGAGTAAAAATTTTTCTGAAGTGTTTTTCCCTCAGAAAGAAGACCATGAAAGTCAAGCATGATAGCATAAAAGAACATCAGCCCAGCTTGACTTCACTTTAATAAACATTTGTTAAGTAGCTACTGCAGATACTGGTGACTGCCAAGACACTAAAGTAAATGACACTATCCCTGTTGTCTCCCCAACTGTACTAGAAACTTCTTGATGAGGCCTTGATGAAGAAAACTCAGGAAGGATTCCAAGGCAGCACTTAAGCAAGGTGAAAGTTCTGTTGATATTGACATAGCTAAATCCCTAGGACCTACAAAGCAAGGCAACACAGTATTCATCACGATCGTCGATGGCCCTTTGCACTCCTCTCCAACTCCTCTGCCACATGCTTCATCAAATGTTTGGGAAATCACTGAAACATTCTACATGGCAAACTGCCTAACTCTTCAGGAAAGGAGCAGAGGAACAAAAACGATTAGAGACAGAACAGTAACAGCCAATGACTTTCTATCTTATCTCTACCTCCTTCAGATTTTTCTCTTCCGTCTTCCATCTCTCCCTTTTCATCATCTCACACAAACAGAAAGCTAACTTGTTTTGATACCAGCTGCCTTGGCTAAGTAGCCCATTTGAGTCCTAACTCTGTCATTCTCCCCTGGAATGCTGGGGCCGTTGACACTACCCTACCTCCCATGTCCTTTCATCATCTGCCCTTTTCCTTTAATGAGCTTTTAAACTTCTACTTGCTGAGTTTAATGATGTCTTCTCTGTCGAGAAACTCTTTTTTCCTTCTTGGCTTCCGTAGCATATCCATTGTCAGCTCCATTTCGCCCTTCTATTTCCTAAATGTATATATGCCCTTTTGACCCTTTGTTTTTTTCTCTCCTTCTGGAGATGGTATCCATTCCAGGTCCTACTCTCTTCTGTACTCAGGGCCAGTTGCTACTAGGTGTTTCCATTCATCTAGCTTTCTGTCACTTCAAAGAAAACTAAAAAATGAAATTGTCTAGTTTTAAGTCCCAACCGTTTTCCCATGAACTTTCTATTTCTCTAGCACATTCCTATGGTTCTTCTAGATTTGACATCTTAAAATAGTGTTATCCGTTTAGTAAATACAGACTATGATATATTAGTAAGTGTGAATGAGGTATGGACTGTCCCTATCTCTCTCCAATTTGCTAGAGGAAGAGGAACAATTAAGCCCAGAAATATAGTACAGACAGGTAACTGCTATAATTGTGTTAAAGCATGAAACTAGTTTGGGGGTTTACAGAAGGCTTGATGTCTAAACAAAGAACCTAAGAGTGAGGAGCAGAAGTATTCCAGACAGAGAACTATTAAAAAACCAAGTGGACTCCACTCTCTATGACAGAAACCGAAAGATTCAAAGACATAACGGTAGGGAAGACAAGTGCGGACCTCAGATGCTATAGAGAAGGTGGGGTGGACAGCAGGGTAGGTGGTAGGGTCTTAGGGAGGAAGTACTTGACAGACATTGGAATGTAAAGTTCTCCAAAGGAAAAGATGTATATGGTAATATCCTTATTTGATGGTAATGTAATGTATGTTTTTGAGAAACCATTTTGTGTGCTATGCAAATGTTTAACAATCACATGTGAAGAAAAAAAAAAAAAAAAAAAAAAAAAAAAAACAAGTAGGAGGAGGAGAAAGCACTTGAAAATCTAGAAATAAATCACCATAGTTGGAGCCTTTAGTAAGAGAGGAAAACAGGGGCTAGGGCATGAAAGAATAGTTAGTCCCCTTTGAAGGCATTCACAACCATGACCTCACACTTGTCAGCTGATATGTTTTCTTTCCTATCATCATGTTCTCACTTTATACTTTTCCTTACCTGGAATGCCACCATCCTTTCTAGAGTTCTCTAATCCTCCATGATCTGAACTGTAGTAGACCAGGAAGTACTCTAACTAGCGTGGTAATTTATAATGTCTTACCTGAAAATTTACTGATCCATTCATTCATGTATCAAATGCTTACTGAGGACCTGATATGTGCAAGCCTCTATGCTTAGTATCACATGGCAATAAACAAAAGAAATGTCATTTCCAGCTTATAGATCTGCTAGTTTTATGTAAGAGACAATCGACTGGTAAACAAATGAGTTAAAATTTGTTGTGATGTTATTTTTCCAGTTTGGTCTCATCTTTCTGTTTAGTCTCAATGAATCGATCTTAAACTTTCCAGAACTTCCCTTGAATTAGAAAATAGCTATTTGATTACATTAGTTGTCTCTCTATGCTGATACGGTCTGTAACTCTCATAGGGGCTTTATGTGATGAATATAGCATAATTTGTCTTGTACAGAAGAAAAGCCTGAGCATCCAAGAGATTAGGAGACGTGATCAAGGTCACACAATGGATAAGCAGCAAAGCCAGGGGTTTAATGTGGGTCTACATCAGTCTAAAGTTCAGGGTACTGTGTAAATGCTTTGTTAGTACTAGCTTTGTTATTCCTATTAAGTTACCAGGGAGTTGCCTCTACCCCCACTCCCCCCACACACACACACCCACACCCACACTCACACACTTGCACTTGGCAAAGACATTTCAGGTGCAATTAAATATAAGAAGTTCTAAAACCAAGGAAAATATAATTTAAAAAATGTATTTATCATAATCATTATTATTCAGCTTGCCACAGGGCATGTATGCCCTGTGTCACCAGACAGAAAGAGAGAGAGAGAGAGAGAGAGAGAGAGAGACAGAGAAAGAGAGAGAGAGAGGGAAAGTGAGAAAGCAAGCCACCAGGTCCAGGACTTGAACTATGATTGGCCATGTGGGAATCCAGTACCTCAACCACAATACCTCTTGCTGGCCCTGAAAAATATAATTTTGTTTACAGAATCACCCATTTCCTCTCTTTGAGTTATCCGTACCAGCTATCTCTGATTTATTCTCATTTCTTTACCTCTAATTCAATAAATATTTATTGACTAAATACCATGTATTAGGCACTGTGTTCCAAACTGGGGATAAAATAGAGAGGAAAATATTACCCTAATGTTACGAGGTTTTTGCTAATCAAGGATACAAACATGAAACACATATACCTACAGCAAAATGCCTAATGGAAACAGATGTCAATAAGCCTGTGTCTTTTTCAAGAGCGTTCAGTGTTTATCAACTCAATAAAGTCTTACAGAATGAGTAATTACATGCCCACATTTCCTACAACCCAGTGTAATTTCTTTGGTAGAATTAAACATTTCTGCATGTTGGGCATCTGTTCCTTTAAGACTTATGATTTGCTGTTCCTCTCTCAGATACTTTAACTAATGAAACATTAAGAGAAACATTAGTGGGATCATGACTGTTCCTTTCACATTTTGTCACAGATTGTGGCAGCTTGTCTCCTTTACTGAAATGTGTCAATTGTTTAATATTGCTTGCTTTCTTGTGAACTCTAAGTTACACTTCCAATGTGAGTGTGTGCTGGGAGGAAGATGCGTGGGGATGGGAAATACTGGCATCAGCTTTGTTAAATGCCCATTAATCCACGGTGTGCATGTGTACATTCTGAGTCGACGCTTGGAGACCCCTGATGCTGATGCTGTGCTCAGAGTCATTATTAAGCGCTCTCAAGTGTAAAACTAAGCTTCCCCCAGTCCTTGACCTCTAATACCTCAAAGTCTTGGATACCCCAGCCCCTGCTGATCAAATGATGCTCTCTGTCTCTCTTCACAGTTGGGCATACAGGCTTCTTTTTCTACGTTTGCAATTATTTTTTCTGCCTAGTACTTTAATGTATTTTGTCAATACTGCATTTTTCTTCTTTATCTTGGTCACTGTGTTAAACTCTTTTGCAAGCTATTGTATAGCCTGAAGATGCAACCTTTTTGGAAGAAGCTGGGAAGATTTTTTGCATTCATAGTCTGATTTGGGAGAATAGAGGTAAAGCCAAAGTCAACAAATATTTTTGGTTAATCTATTCCAGTGTAAAAGTATTTTTTTAAAAAAGTCCATTCTTGTTACTTGCCCACATCAGAAACTATTTAATGAGTATAATTTTACCTATACCTTCCAAAATTTCATTAAAAAAAAATCTCCAGGTGCCTGTCATATCCTATGAGGAAACATAGAATTTTATTTCTTAAAGAGAAGGAATTAAGTAACGTAATACTTTGTGTTTTATGCCATTAGAGCTATGACAATGTATCTACATAGTTTTAATTAAATTGACTTTCAGCTCAGCTATTGTGGCATAGCAGTAAAGCAAATGCCCTACAAAGCTGGAAATCATATGGCCAACCAGGGGTTTGAATCTCCAGCACAACTTGAAAACACGATGAATGTGCACGTAGGAGAACAGGATTCTGAGGAGCTGAAGAACTGGGGGAAAGAGATTGCAACATTATGGTGACAAGACCCTGTTGAGGGTGGGTCTTTCTTCCGTTTTCTCTCTCTCATGAATAGGTAGATATGCCCCATCATAAAAACAAACCCTGACATTCTATGTCATCACTTTTCCTCTTTAAATGATAAATCCTTAAAGAAGTCAGTAGCGTGTCATAACTGATCCTTAGTAAGTACAATCCTGGGAAATGTACCAGACAGAAAAATGCACCTAACTTTTTGCCCTTTTTATATATATTTTAAGTGGGTTTTCATTAGATCTAGGGGCCGAGAACATGTTATTTTAGCTACAGTGAACTCCTTCATTATGCTAGCCCTCAATTAAATAGAAACCTGCTGAGATTATATTTTCACCTTCACGACAGCATTTGGTTTGGCAACCTCATTTGATGTAATCCATTTTAGATAGACACCATAGAACTACAATGTATTCTTTGTCAGTAAAGTAACCTCAAATTTAGATAAATCAGGAACACAGACACCCAGAAAAACATTTAAAAATCATCCTAATGATTAGTATAGCAGATTTTTTTCTTATATTGTGACAATGTTTGTTCTCTCTCATCATCTACAGGTTAAAATCCAAAGTTAACATGACACTCAAGTCTCTTTATCATCTAGCTCTAACCTACCTTTCCAGCACTCTCTGCACTAGACACCTGTTGATGGTTTCATCACACTCCCAACATGTCATACATGTACTTTCATGTGTTCATGTCATACCATATGTTGCTACCTCTCCCTACTGGAAACTTTCACCTTCGCTTTTTTGGTGAATCCTATTCATCCTTGAAACCCAGGACACACGTCTCTTGTTCTGCATCATCTTTTAAGTAGACCTACAATAAATCTGACTTTAACACTTATTATGTGTACTCAAGGTGGTGCAATGGCTGACTAATCTTTGTATTTCTGCTATCTAAGCATGTAGAAAATGCACATAATAGTTGAGTAAATGAAATACGGGACTGCAAAACATTGTCAAAGCCTTCCAAAACATGAATGTCAATTTGGATCTTCTCATTTAAAGGTGTTAGCACCCCCACTTAACTAATGAGAATACAGAAGGTCAGAGAGGTTAAGTCCCTGGTTGTAGATAATAGTTAGGATTATTTGATCCTAATGTGAGATTCTAACAATCACAACAGGCTCGCATGTGGCCAGAATATAAAGTACAGATTAAATACTATTAAAGGCAGTCTAGTCCCAGAAAATATCCATGGGCTGGGAATCAGAAGACCCTGGTTCCAGTACTGGCCACCTTATTCAGCTGCGATGACAAAAGACAGGTTATTCCATTTCACTGGACCTTGGTATCCTCACCAGTCCAGAGAATACCCAAGGACCACTTGCATTTTCAGTTCCTATAAATTCTCCTGCCTTAGTGGTTTCTTTTTATTTGCAGCCAACAGAATGTTTACTAGACATCAACAAACTGCCATACAGAACTCCTAATTATAGTACAAATAATTGTAACAGAATTTAAAGAAAAATTCTGAATGCTTGTCCCCAAACTTCTCCTAGAGAAGGAATTCTCTTTATTTGGGAAAATGTTCTGATATTCCATTCAAGGGAAAGGTGAATCCCTAAGGCATGGATATAGGAACCTGGATAATCAAGGAGGCAACTCAACTGATATTGCATTAGACCAAATCAAGAAATCTGGGATTCTGGAGTAGAAAGTAGAAAAGAGAAGCCAGAAAGAAGGAAAGACTGCTAGAGAAGATAGAGTACTATGTAACGCAGTTTAGGAGCAGTTGGAAACGAGATTGTTTACTAGTATATTTTTAGCTTGTTTTGCTTTCTTAAAATGTCTGTAAAGTCTTCTTTTACACCAGACCAGCATGTGAGTAGTCTTTTTGGTGGAAATTAAATGAAAAATGCTGATTTCCAAATCCCAATTAATGTGTTACTAGGACATACTCTTTTGGGGGTAGTGTGTGTGTGTGTGTGTGTGTGTGGAAGGGCAACACAAATCTCAGCATTATACAATGCATTTAGAATTATTTTGTAGTATAGAGTAGCCAGTGTCTTATTCTAACAAAATCACTATGTTAGGACAATTTTCTGACAGATGGAATTTAAGTCACTGGAAAAAGGGAATGCCTTTTTAATAATTTAAACAAAGGTGATATATGATCTGGTGGTACTTGATCGTAAGCTGAATACATTGATGGAACAGAAGTTCAAAATCAGCAGTTAATCCTGAAACTAAAAAGAGGTCTTCTGAAGGACATTACATTTCCCACAATCTGTCAATTAGTTTTGCATCAATCAGTTTTAGGTAGATATTGGGGGACAGGATAATCTCAGCTGACATCCAAGTAACAGAGTGACAAAATAGTACTAGGTACATTAAATTCATACAAATGCTACTTTCTCTACTGGTCTTTTCACTGTTTTCTATTATATGCACAGATTCACTTGAATTTTCATGTGAATAAAAACTAGAATAAAAATTGATGTGTCCATCATAGAACTGGCATTCCACAGAATTATCCAGGGGTGTAATCAATGCTATAACAAGGAAATTGTGGGTTGCTCAGGTGTGGAAGACATTTCAGTGTCTTTCTCCCACCACCAATTAAAATGTGAATAGGACATAAACTGCTCACTCTGCTCATTTTCTGCATTTGGAGGACAGAGAGGGAATTCTCAATTGCATGCATACACTTCCCTTTTATTGCTTGGTTTACAAGCAATCATATCATTCCACACAAACAATAATTTCCTCTTTGTTATCTTTGCTTCCTTCAGACAAACATGATTCACTGAAGAAATAATAATGAATCATTACCTTGGGTATAATGGCTGCCTGTGCTGAGATCAGGGATTAATGCACATGAAGGAAGGCAAAGAGAATTACATTTCTGGATGATAGGAACACCTTGCAGTTTGCTGTTTATTTTTCCGTATAGCTACACATTTATCAAAAATTTCTGATGATTTTCTTTGGCACCATAGAATATAGAATCTTAAATATTATAAGGTCAGCTATGAAGAGTGATAACATGACAGCTATTCTAAGAACTCCAATAACCGTTCTGATTATCGGTTACTCACCTATCCTATCTCTCCATCCACCTAGTTATTCAAGAAAGATTTACTATGCTAGGCACTGTTTCACAGCTTGCAATGTGCAGTGTGTATGGTGACGAGACTATCTGATAGAGCACCTGATCTCGCAGAACTCATTCTTGACCTTGGCTACAACCTGGAATTGACAGGTGTATTCTAAATAGTACTGATGTCTGGGTCACACCTCTAAAGATTCTGATTTAATGATTCTGAGATATGGACTAGGAATTAGGATTATTTTTAAGCTTTCCAGGCGTTCCAATATGACATAAAGAGTGAGAATGGCTGATTTAGCATATACGACCTGGTAAAGGAGGTGAACGATCAAGAAGTGAGCAAACGCATAATAATGACAGATACAAACAGCCATGAAGACAAGTCTTTCTTTCTGGTTAGCTTACCAGGCTTTTATTCTGAGACTAGGCCCAAAGGTTAACAAGCTGTGACTGAAAAGTAAATTTGTTAATCTACGTTTTCACACATTTTCCCATGGTGTGATTGTGTTTGGCAACAGACATTTTTCTTGTGGCAGAATATCAGTACGGCAACAGATGGAAAGCTTATCTATAAGCTTTTCCTAATATGTTCGGTCACTTTTTATAATTATTAAGTCCAGGAGTTTTTTTGGTTTTTGCTTTTGTTTTTGTTATTTTTTAATAAATGCAATAGATATTATAAGAAATACAATATGACATGGAGATCCTTTCTGTCCTCAAACTGAGAGCAGATCCCTTTTGTATGGTGGTATGGTTTAGCAGGAAAAATAGGCTACAGTCAAGTAAATATGATTTTTTTGTCTTTTGCTTCTTCAACATTGTTGTACAGGTCCCTGAAGCTCAGGATGTGCTCAGTAAATGGTGATCACTTTGCCTGGACATTCAAGGCCTCTCCAACCAACATACAGACTCCCTGAGAGCAAGGGTTTCATTGTATCCCTAGCACACAGGACTGACAAATAGCAGGTATTCAAACATTTGTAGAAGGAATGCATTCATTTGGGTTATATCTATGTGTTTACCCAGGCAAGTCTACTAAAAGAACCCTGTTTAATTGAAATGTACAGATTCTGACAGCAGATATATGACATATCAAAGCCTTTTACATGGGTTAGACTTGTGAAATGGCACTATGAGTCTACTTCTCCTTGTCCTGCTTCATAGGCAGTGTTCCTAGATCTTACTGAGTTTTTCAGGTGGGACATGACAGTACTGGTGTCAAAGCTCTGCATTGCTTCCTTATTTCAAGGTCCCAGATTGAAATCTCTCCACCTTTCTTCACATGCTGCCCCCAACAGCCCATGGAACTAGTATTTTGACCATGTGCTACCTGTCCAATAGACCTCAATTAGTACTGCTTGCTTAAGCAACAACAGCCCTTTAAGGAGAATGATCAGTTGGAAAAAGCACTTACATATCAATGTTTATTGCGGCCTTATTCATGATTCCTAAGACATGGAACCAACCTAAATGTCCATGAGCAGATGAATGGATTGAAAAAGTGTGGCACATATACTCTATGGAATACTATGCAGCCATAAAAACAAGTTAGTGGCATTTGATAGAAAGTGCCTGAATATGGAAGCTTTATTGCTGAGTGAAGCAAGTCAGGCTATGAAAGAAAGACATTGTATATCTCCACTTAATACATAATGATTGTCTGCATTCTATGGTAGAGATTGAAAGACTGGAGGACATAAAAACAGTGAAAATAATTATGGACACTGGAGACAGTATGGAAGGAGAGTGGAAGAGGGGAACAGTACAGGAAAGGAAATCAGGGAGAAAAAATAGAAAGGCAAGACATTTGTGGGACACAGAAATGGTTTATTACCTATTGATGATAATGTGTATAGTATTCTCAACTGGACTGGTCTGAGATATATTTCATGTTGGGTAAATTCTCTTTATAAGCCAGACAATGTATAGTGATCGAATGTTTAAAAAAATACTAATAATTTAAAATAAAAAAAGAAAAATACTCCTAGTGTATTTAATGGTCATTGAGGTTCAAACTACCTGCTATTAACAAAGAGAATTCATTTTTCTGGAAACGCGCATACACACACACACACACTCACAGAAACCACTCTGGCAGAATTACACACACACACACACACACACACACACACACACACACAGAAACCACTCTGGCAGAATTCCACACACACACACACACACACACACACACACAGAAACCACTCTGGCAGAATTCAATGCTAGAGTTTAGTGACAACAACCTATGTTTATGAGATAAAAATCAAACCACTCCTTGTGAAAAATAGGTACCCATTATGACTTTCAGGATAAAGAAAACATAACCCAGAAGGGTACAACTTAGTGAAAGATCAAACTTTTTATGAATGCATGTAAAAATAAATTGGCAATGTCTAGAATGATACAAAGTATGCAGGACACAAAGTATTCAATTGAAAACAATTTAAATCTCATTAGAGTTGAATGTGTAATTTTATTTTTCTGTTATGGTTAGAAGAGAGCTGTTGATTCCTGGCACAGCTGGCAAAAGGAATAAAATGTACCCAGACAAGGTACCTTATTTCCTATACTTTCTTTTGATAAGATCCTCCATGTAACTGAGTTTAAACTCCTATCTCCCTCTTACAAATGGCTGAAGAACTCAGAGACAATGGTATTTTTGTTACTATAGCGTTAGAACTGGTAAATCTTAAAAGATTTGATATGTACATGTATTCTTTTCTTTTCTTATTCTTTTTAATGCTATCACCTTCATACCTCACTGTAATGCAATCAAATTCAGAAAAAGTTCATAAGTTCTTTGCAGTAAGATTATTTATGAAACTAATATTTTCATTCACAACCAGAATTCTTACCATCTCATTCTGCCCATGCAGTTAAGTTTCTTTGTTTGCCTCTCTTCAAGAAAAGATTTGACCTAGATTGCAAATATCTTGCTGTAATTTTTTTTTTTTTCTAAAGCAGGGTTAAAGTTTACTTTCAGTTTGGGGACAATTTGGCAAATGAATTGACTCACACATTTTCTCGTCGTCTTGATTTGTACAAAATAGGCTGCTGACCTGTGGCTGACAGTTATCAATAGGTATAGGATAGAGGTAAATTACCTGATCACTGGGATGAATTCCTTGGCCATTCTCAAGAATCAATAACAATCTGTCGCTTTAATGACAAAGTCCCCAGAACTAACATTTATCAATCTCTACATTCTAGGAAATGTTTGAAGTAGAAATTAACAGATATTTAATTCTCACAATGTCTTTCTGAGGTTAGTGCTGTCCTTAGCCTTTTTTCATAAATGAGGGAACTGAGACATAAAGAGGTATTTTTTTTTAAAGAGAATTTTTATTTTATTTATTTTTTTGTTATAGAGTATGTGCTATAGAGACTCAGAGAGACAGAGAGATTGAAAGCAAAAAAAAAAAAATCATCCCCTAGAGGGGATGGCCACACAGCAGTCCCTTCTCCATTCTCTTGGGATCTTAGGCACACATGCCCATGTGTCCAGCATGAGCTGTAAGCTGCTAGGTCCAGGACTCGAACTGTGGTCAACTATGCGATAGTCCAGCGATGTAACCATTATGCCACCTGCTGGTTCCCAGAAAGAAGTTTTTAAACCATGCCCAGAGTCATACCCTAGGAGGTGGCAATCCAGCAGTGTGACCGCAGAGCTCTACCTACTAACACTTAAGCATTCATTTGGTATGCTGTGATAAAACACAGTGATTGAAAATGTAAAAAACAAAAATTACAAATAAATTGAAATAAATAACATGGAGCTGTGAGAAAGTATAAACTTTTTCATGATGTCAAGCAGCAGGTGCTTCACATTAACCCCTCAGTGTCCTCATCTCTGTAATAGAAATGAAGGAACACGTCTCAGTCGGCTGCAGGGAGTTTTTGAGAGAGTATTTGAAAATACTTTGAAACTTACAAACCACTCTAAGAAATTTAATTATTCCCTAAACTCTCATAGAGTAAGGAATAAAACAGAATGGATGCTGGTCACAGATTCTATCCTTCAACTACTCAATGAATAGAGTTTTTCAATGAATTTAAACCAACTGAGAGGTTTCTGATAAAACTGTATCCGTGAGCAGCACTTGGAAGCCTGCGTCTTTGAATCTTCATAGTAGAGCACATCTGAAAGGTTATTTGGTTAAAAGCTTCTCTCCTGATGCTTGACACACCTCTCCAAGAGTCCGATCCAATATTCCCCTCTTGCCTAGTCTCTTGGGATGCTCAAGACTATCAAGGGAGATAATTCACCACTTCAAACCACTAGAAATTGCTCTCATATTAAGCTGTCTCCCTTTTGATTCTGATTCTCTTACTCCTGAGCCATTCTAGGTCATTAGAATAAAGAGGACAGTTTTCTTTTTCTAAGGACATTACACCTTGTACCTAGAGAAGGGGAGCATGTCTTTACCTGTTCACTTAGTTGCTACAGGGCTCAAACCATGTAATTATTATGTGACCTCCATCCATCATCCTTTCCTAACTGACTTCCAGCTTTAGGATGAGCCACTAGAAGTACTGATATAATGTAATAGCTTCTCAAGCTCTGAGAGTAGGCCATGTCCAATCCATTTTGGGTATGTGTCTCACAAATGGGCCTCAAAGCACAGCCCACTCATTTGCAGGACACATAATCAGAAGAAGCCTAATGCCTTCTGCTCTCTATTTCAATCCCACTCATCACATACATTTTCTCTATGTATCTGCATTCAAAGGCTGAAGGGCATTTTCATCATTTCCCAAAGATTTCTTCATGAAGACCTGAGGGAAAACCATAAACTAGTAGACAGATGCATCATGTTAAGAAGGGTGTCAACACTTTCTTTTAATCAGTACACAATCAATATTCTCCATCATGAATAACTAATTAGTTTCTCAACTCTGTTTCTCAGATGTCATTGCAAAAATCTATCTGAGGAATGTCATCTGCACTTAAAGAAGGGACAAGCATTGTAATTAAGTTTTAAGCTATTTCTTCAGCATGAAGCTGCCACAGAGTGTGAAATGACTATAATTCACATTTTTAAGACCCTGAATTTATTAGCATCTATTTTCTATTCAAGGTTAGGGGTATGGCTTGGATCGTCAAAGTATTCAAATTCCTCCATGTTATTCTGGAGTCATTGTGTCTGAGTCAGACACTAGACAAGAAAAATGATCATTAATGAGTTAGGCTGTATTTAAAAAAATCCCAAAGAACTGGAAACTCATCTTTCTTTGTGAATAGGAATCAGTGATGAAAGGTATAACTGGGTAAAATGGGACTCAGCATTTCTCTATGAATCATGACAACCATGGCTGAGAAAATGGATAGGGAGGCCACAGACCCAGCAGCAGGCCTCTGGCCAGCCAGCGATCCTGAGGCAGAGGCATTGCTTGCTCCCTCACCTCACCTGTAGACCCCAGCCCAAGTGCCCACCCCCTAGACACATCAGTAGAGTACCCCTCTTGATACCACATTGGTAAAAACAATAGAAGAGAGACTTCGGCAAACATTAATTTGCAGCAAAAGGGAAAGTAACTTACTCCTGGTTGGAGAAACATTCCTGCAGCAAGAGGTATTCAAAGTGAAAATATCTTCCAATGGCTAGAAGTAGAAGAAGAACCTCAGGTATGAATAAACAAGGAAATATGTCTCCATCAAAGGTACAGAATAACTCCCCTCCATCTTTCGTGCTAATGGACGATGTTACCAAAGTGTCAGACAAAGAATTTCGAACATTTATGGTGAATAAATTTTTTGAGTTGGAACAGAAAAGAGACAAAGAACTACAGGAGATGAGGAAGTCATTCCAAGATATGAAAGAAGAAATGTACACTCTGAGTAAGAACCAGATGAAGCTATTAGAGATAAAGTCTGGAATAGAAGAAATCAAAACTCCCTTGAAAGTATTAAAAGTTGATTAGACCATGCTGAAGATCGAATCTCTTATGTAGAAGATAAAACTTCTGACCTAGAAAGAACCTCCAAAAAGATAGAGAAAATAACAAAAAAAACGAGGATAATATACGAGAAATACTAGATTCCATAAGACGCCCAAAAATCAGAATAATTGAAATCCCAGAAGGTGAAGAAACTAATAACGGCATGGAAAATCTATTCCATGAAATCCTGGAAGAAAATTTCCCAAGTCTAGAGAGGCACTCAA
>NW_006203646.1:5293256-5298638 GCF_000334495.1 Tupaia belangeri chinensis
ATAATCCCCAAAACAGACAAGTGGGATTACATCAGACTAAGAAGTTTCTGCATGGCAAAAGACACCGTAATTAGTGTGAATTGAAAGCCCTCAGAATGGGAAAATATTTTTGTAAACTATGTATCAGATAAGGGATTGATAACCAGAATACATAAGGAACTAAAGAAGCTGTTTGGAAAAAAGATGATGAACCCTATTAAAAGATGGGAGAAGGAGTTGAAAAGAACACTCACTAAAGATGACATATGAATAGCCAGAAGGCATATGAAAAAATGCTCAACATAACTCATCGTAAGGGAAATGCAGATCAAAACAATGAGATAACACCTAATCCCAGTCAGAATGGCTAAGATTAAAAAAACAAAAAATGATAAGTGTTGGCGGGGGTGTGGTGAAAGGGGAACTCTCTTACACTGCTGGTGGGAATATAAATTAATCCAACCACTGTGGAGAACCATTTGGAGATTCTTCAAAAATCTACAAATAGAACTGCCATATGATCCAGTAATCTCATTTCTTGGCAACTACCCAAAGGACAGAAGAATTACTCATTGGAAAAGTGCTTGCACATCGATGGTTATTGCAGCACTTTTCATGATTGCTAATACATGGAACCAACCCAAATGCCCCATATGGCTGAATGGATTGAAAAACTGTGGCTCATATACTCTAAGGAATACTATTCAGCCATTAAGAACAACAAAACCCTGGCTTTTGACAGAAAGTAGAAGAATATGGAAGATTTACTGCTGAATGAAGCAAGCCAGGCTATGAAGGAGAGTCACTGTATGTCCCCACTTAATATATACCAAATGTCCGCACCCTATAACTGAAACAGACAGGCTAAAGGATGTACCAACACAAGAGGTGGATGTGAATGCCATATGTGGTGTGTGTGGAGGAGTGGGGCCTGGGGAAAAACATTTGAAGCAGGGATACAAAGACAGCATTGTTGAGACAGGGAGGTAGTGTTGTTATATTTTGATCAACTCAACCAGGGAGAAATGTTCACATATTAAAATGATCACCTTGTAAGGTAGATAATGTGATTGAATGCATTAAAAAATGTAAATAAATAAATAAAAAAGAACACTACATTTCAATGTAATATAAACAAGATTATGATAATAATAAATAAATTTATAAACAAACAAATAAAAATAAAGAAAATGGATAGGAATGGTAAGCTAGAGGTTTCAAGTTAAGCAGTTCTGTTAGAGCATGGCTACTGTACAATCCATGGATGAAAAGGAATGTGAGGTTTAGAAACTATTTATGAAAGAGAAATGAATTCTTCTCTTTTGGAAATGACTTACTATGATAAAGGAAAGAAACTCATGGGATAAATAAGTACTTAGACCAAACTGGAGGTCTCAGGAAGAATTTCATTGCTCCCTTTCATAAACAATGTGTTTGGAGGTAGTGACAGATATTTCTGGTGGGCTGAGAATACACTCTGGGAGGAAATGGACTTAGATGATTCATCTAACTTGAAACCCCTGATGGACAAAGGCAAAGGTGGAAGATATCTCAGTCAGTGAATCCAAAAATGAAGAATAAGTGTAGGGCTCTATGCATGTTGGTAAGAGGGGGTCCATAATGAGCATGGAGGTATGCCACTAATGACTTCTTAAAACAGGGAGAGAGATGATTCATCTAAGAGTGAAAAAATGAATAGGATTATCCAGAATGAGAATAGAGTGATTTAGGAAAAGGGAATAGCAACATAAATGTTCTAAGGCTTTCTAGGAAGAAACAGGAACAGGAAGTATGGTGAGAACCAAGCTATGAAATCCTGGCTGGACCCAGGAGTTGGATCTAGCACACGCCTCTGTGGTGGGAGTGTGTGATGGGACTACAATCAGGAAGACTAGCTGAGGTTTGCATGGGAAGCCGTCAGACTCCTAGAGACTATTTCTTCCCTGTACACCCTGGTGACCAGGCAATCCTCACTGTAGAATACTTGCAGTTAGCCTGGATGCCATGATACGAGCCCAGCTGAGGGTAGCAATGCTATATTGAAAATACAGCATTACGTGAAAACATACATGTCGAAGAGTTCACCTACTATGAACATAATAAAATCATATTTATCACAAGCAAGGGATTAGTGAGATTTGAGAACACTGACTAGCTCAAGAGAAAATACTTCCAGATTATGACACTTAGGGTTATCCATCTGAAAATCTTAGCTGATCATCTTACTTCTAAGTCCACCTCCCAAGAATTCCCATTCCTGCACACAAAACTTTCTGACAGATTCTTCAACGATCTGATAAAGCTCTAATTAGAAAACTTAAATTAAAAAACAAAACAACAACAAAACACAGGGGTGGAGGACAGAAGAAACTTGAGAGGAGTTGTTATTAATGCACTGAAAAAGCAAAAAGAAAAAAAGGTAAAACCATAGAAGGTATACATTTATGAAGTTAATATTGGATATAATAAAGGGGAACCATCATGTAATACAGAACTTTTTGAAATTAACATATAAGAGTAGGAATTAAAAGTTCAATGGAAAGAATAAAAATAGAGAGGAAAAGAACAGAGGGAGAAATAAAAATAAAAAAAAAAAAGATTGGAGGAAGGATATAGGTAATAAGAAATAACCAGATGGGTTAAAGTTAAAGTTGTGTGTATAAATGCTTTTGTTTTGAAATTTTATCTTCAAGTCAGTGGGATCCACTAGAGAATAGCAAATGAGGGAGTGACATTTGGGCCAACCAGTGAAAGTTAGGCAAATTTATCAAATTTCTCTGAGATCTGATTGCCTTAATCTCATTAATTTTATACACGCACACATGCACGCGTGCGCATGCACACACACACACACACACACACACACACATACACATTATTCACTGTAGGGTATGTGGATTTGCTGGAGAGAAAAAGAGAGAGAGAAAGAAAGCGAGAAGTCACCACCCCCAGTGATGTGGCCACATCACAATTCCTTCTTTCCCACTCTCTTTTTTGGGATTTTGGGCCACATGCACAAGTGTCCACTGTGTTTTTAAAGCCTCTAGGTCCAACACTCAACTGTGCAGTTGACCATGTAGAATCCAGCCCCCTTAACCTCCATGCCTTGGCTGGTTCACATTAATATAATATGGAAATATAGATTTATATGGAAAAGTATATGGAAAATTCTAGATTAAGAAAAAAATACTATATGCATTAGCTGATTTTTTTTTTTTTTTAATCTGGTTCTCCAGTTATTTCAGGTAAAAACTATTGTCAGCTTATTCCTCTAAACTTCCATTACTCTTTGTTTTGAAAAGGTTATAACTGGAATAAAATAAGGCTGGCTTTGAGCCACGATCATGAAGGGTGTAATTAAGCAAGATTTTCTGTCTATACACCCAGCAGGGCCATATACTGAAAAGAAGAAAAGGAAGAGTCAAAGCAATTGTGTGTTTCTCAATAAGAGAATGCTATACCCCACATACTTTACATAATAAATGACAGTGGCTGACATTTTAATCAAGATAAAAAAAATAAAATAAAATCACCGTACTCTGTTTTGAGGCAGAAAATAGCCCCAATTCAGGAATTTTGGCAAGTAAACACTCAAGCTCATTCTGCTCTAAAAAGCTAAGAGGTTTACACTTATTTTTAATACATCATGCCTACTCTGATAATTTAAAGTGCAATTTTATACCCTCCTATTATGGTTTAATCTTTTTAAATTTTTTGTTATACTGTAATCTTTATATTAAATAATTAATCTAAAAAGTATAATTTTAATTTTCAAATAATGGTAGGGACAAGTCTGGGAATATCAATAATAATGCTGAATGCTAACTTCTAGGATTTAAACAGAAATATCAGACCACAGTAACACTACAAACTTAACAAAAGAGAGATTAATTACATGAGACTGAACTGGTAAAATAGAATGTTATGACTTTTGACTAAAACATTGCTGATTTTCTTCTAGGCTTTGTTTTCCAGTTTTAAGGATTTTTTGTCCTGTCTTGAGTTGTCGATAGGTTCAGCAATTTGTTAATTTTTTTGAATTGAAATGTAAACTTTTCTACCATTGTGACCTCTCTGTAATTGGAAAATATTGTGGGCATTCTTATTTTGTGGCTGAATGGTTATTTGCATAAGTTCAATAATACAATATCTCTTGCTTACATCAGAAATTAAATTATTATGGGATTTTGTACAAATAACAAACCAAACTGAGACTAAACATATTTTATTTTTTGCAAATAAGTTAGCTCATGCCTCTCTTTAGCAAAAGGGAGAATGGGGAGAGGAAAAAAAATGTTTCAGAAGAAGATTACAGTGCACTTGTTACTAGATTTTAGCTTTGTCCATATATTTTGTTTAATTAAGATATTTTGTGAATCAATAAAATGTGAAAAAAAAAGTTTAGTATAGGAGGGAGGGGAAAGGGGAAGAAGAAAAAAGTAAAAGTACATTTAAATGACAAAAATATGAGTAGCTATTTGCTGATGATAATGTATACAGTAATCTCTGTTTTGACTGATATGCATGGTATTAATGCTGGAAAAAGAAATGTTGTACACTATAAAGATATATGTGGTTAAATGTTAATTAAAAAAGAAAAAAATATATATATATGTATAACCACTCATCTGGGATGATGATGACAATATTGTCACTTTGTTCTTTTCAAATTTGGATGAAAATACCCTGATCATGAACAGGAATAATCAGGTGCCTCACTGCACATCATTGATGGCTCTAGCTTTCATAGATAGTTTAGTAACAATTTTGAGAGAGTATTATGAAGTCTTTTGGTTCTCATGACATTTTCTCTAATACTTGAGTTTAAAAGACTAAAAATAAAAAAAAAAGACTAAAAATCTAGGATCAAATGTACAAAAGTACAATGATACTTTGCTTCTGACTCTCTTGAAAATCCGTCTAATTTTCTTCTTCTTCCATGACTCCAGAGAAGAGAGATTATCAACATATAGTTCACCAATTGCTTTACCAATGTTTTCTATTTTCTTCTTCCCGCCATTTGCCAGAGACCAGAAGAGATGAGCTTTTTAACTTTGTCTTCCTTTGTGAATGGGACTTTCCTTATATTCTTGCCTCATCTTCCTCTTTAATGTTTTCTATCCTTCCCTGGCCTCTAATGGGAAAATTACAATGTACAGAAGAAATGCATACACAATATATAGGTTTAATATCTATAAATATAATTGCTATCATATTTTAAAAATAAGGCCTTTTGATAAATAGGTCAAGGGGGAAAATAGAGCAAGCATTATTTTTCCTTTGTCCTGTTTAATTCTCCTTCCACATAAGAGAGCCATGATGAAAAGGCCACCGTAGAAAGCTATTGGAGACAGGGGAGAAAAAGAAATTTTGTAGGTAGATTTGAATAAGAGTATTCATACT
>NW_006203646.1:5298650-5327966 GCF_000334495.1 Tupaia belangeri chinensis
AAAGAATTATAGCATATTGGAAGGAACAGTAGCATGGAGAAAAGAAAAGAGAAAAGGGGCATATATGTGTGGATTGACTGGTCCTGAAAGAGGGTTAAAAGGTATTAATTTTGGAATTTCAAAAAAGATAATCTTAAAATCAAGTGGACTCCATTACATCTTATCCTGTGGCTTTAAGACCTTTCTGTTTTCTGGGAAGGGACTATATAATGTGGAAGAGAAGAGCTGTTAGGCAGTCACTTGCCTTTTTTTGGGAAAATGAGAAAATAGAGACAATACAATGACATGTTGATATAGTTGAATGTATCCAATTTATGGAACTCTTTTTGATGTTTAATTTTTTTGTTTTAATTTTTTTTTTTATTTGCTAGAAGGCATGGGTATTCGCCTGTCAGTGGTGGAAGGAGGGGGAAAATGAGAAACCACGCCTATTGAGAATGGCCACATCACAATCCCTTCTCATTTCTCTATTTCTCCTTCCTTTTTCCCTCCTTTTAGGATTTTGGGCATGCATGCCCATGTGTTTTTTCAAACACAGGGTCCAGGACTCGAACTCACACTTGACCAGATAGACTCCAACTCCCTTCACAATCATGTCATGGGTTGTTCTAAGATTATATTTTCTCTACTCTAAAATATCTTTTCTATGAAATATTGTTAATCATTGATGGCAAGTATAGTAGCTGTTTTTGTCATTAATTATAAAAGAATTTTTTTTTACAATAATTTGATGGACGATTTTTACTGCTTAGTAAAATTTTAAACTCTTGGAACTCTTGTCAGTGTTCTTGAGTCTTGATTAATGAGAGCTGTTCACTTCTCCTCCCCAAAGCTAATATTTGTTGAGCTTATGTTCGCAGAGCTTTTCCTAAGTTCTGGGTTCTGGGACTAGGAGAATTTAAGAGACTTGCTCAAATTCACAAAGCAGGCATTGAGGCCAAATTCAAACTTGGCACAGTATCCTTTAAAACCTAGGCTACTGACTAACATGGGTACTATTCAATATTTTAAGGCCCTTGAGCAATTATACTATTATTTAGGTTACTATATTTCTTCACTCATTCTTTGAATCACTTTAATATCTGTGCTATATGACCAAATAACTCTTCTTATTAATAATATTGCATATATACATATAAAGTACAACTAAAAATAAAGTACATGAATGTGGAAGAGTGGGGTAAAGAGGGAAAAAGAATTGAAAAAAAAAGGTGTCTGTAAAGTGATTAGAGGGAAGAAAATTTAAGTATTTCTTCCACAATGTATTCAATGGTATTACTCATGTACCATGAACTCACAACTAAGAAGCTCAACATTCAGTTTTGTGAGTGTGTGGGGTATGTGTATGTGTATCATTTTCTGTATTTGTGTGTGTCCCTGTCTTTTTGTGTGTCTCTGTCTTTCAAGACATACATTTAAATATTTTTAAAAGTCAGACTACCTTCATCCTAGACCACTATTTTTCATATTGTGACTTCCAGAGGTGAGGGGAGGGCATTACCATGTCTCTAATTAATTGAACCCTGAGGCTCTGACAGTCTGTTTTGGTAGCTTAAATTTATAAATCACTCAGAGCCAATAAATATTTAGTTGGTTATAGGCACAGTTCTAAAATAAAATTGAAGAAAGAAATAAATCTATTTTTGTCAACTTGTGCAAGCCTTCTCTAATCCTTGTTTCTCTATAATATACACAGACTTTAAATCTCACACATTCCCAAGGGTTCAGATTTAGAACCTTTCCATTAAAAACAAAACATCTACAAGAACATTTGAGTGCACAGGGGGTGTAACAGAAATTCCTTAGAATTTTCTGCTTTATCATTAAAATTCTGGTAATATTATGGAGAAAAATAAATAGTTACAAAGTAATGACTTATTTACCTGGAGCTAAAGAAAGGGTTGATGTTAGTAAAATTTTCAGTCCTAAATTACATGATTCACTAAGTTTTGAAATATAAAATCTTTAACGTCTTTTGTGACCATAACTGAAATTGCTGTCATAAAATCTATTAAAGCGTGCAACTGTCATTAAGGAAAATTACATTATAAAGCCCCATTTTTGTAAATGCCCTGGCATGTTTCTGGGAGCTACCGAAATAAGTTAGGCTATTTGCCCCTATAGTAAACTGTCACAGAGAATCATTTCTTTTGAACTCTAGGATCTATTTATTGGCTTTTACCTTTTCTTCCTTCTTTCAACCAAAACGTCACTCCTTTGTGCAGCTTTACCTAATATTCCTAGGTAGGTTTTGTCTCCATCATGTTTAATCCAGCTAGGTACATACCTGTATATAACTCTAGCCTATCCATTATCATATGGTGTCGTGTTTGGAGATTACATTTCTGTTGAACTCTCCTTAATTATTAATTATTGTAGTACTCTTTTTTTAATCTTTGCATTATAAGTGTGAGCATATGTCTTGATTCTTAATGAATGTCCAACACATACTCAGTAAACAGTTTCTGATCATTAATGAGCTAGACAGTTGAGTCACCATCCGTATTACACTTGTATGTGAAGTAAGAACACACTGGTATATTAGCTAAGTGAAGATGGTAAGATTTATTTTAGGGGAAAAGTAAGAAAGCACACCCATGGGGAATGACCACACCATAACCCCATCTCCCTTCTCTATTTCTCCTTCCTTTTCCCCTCCTTTCAAAAGTTTGGGCATTCATGCTTGTGTGCTTTTCAAGCACAGGGCCTGGGACTCGAACCTCACACTCGGCCATGTAGGGTTTTATTCAGTTTAAAGATGTTTTGGTTTCTCACTGCTATGTGGTTCCTTCTAAGCTTGTGAAGATATTTTATTTATTTATTTTTTGAGATTTTTTTTTTTTTGCCATAGGGTGTATGCACTCACCAGAGAAAGCCAATAAGAGGGAAAGTGAGAATCTACACTGCAATTCCTTCTCTTCCATTCTCCTTCTGGGATTTTTGGCATGAATACACACATGCCCAGAGTGATTTTTAAGCTGCAGGATCCAGGACTCAAATTGTGGTTGGCCATGTGGGAGTCCAGTGCCATAACCACTATGCCACCTGCTGTCCCCTTGTGGGGATATTTAAAGGAGCAGAGTTGCTATATGAGTACAGTAGTTCATATCACCTTTTCATCTATTCACACTTGGCATTACATATGTCTGAGGAATAAGACTTCGCAGTCTGCTTCCTGTTCTTCTAAGATCAGAATCCTACAAGGAAACTTTACAGTTGAAAGGAGTCCTCAGAGAAAGGTAGGCATTCAAAGGGAGGCTCTATTCTTACAGAGAACATGCATGCAAAACCGAATGGCCCAGTTCTTGTTTCAGATCATGAACATCCTGAGATCAGTGATTTTTTTCCCATTTGTCTTTATATAGACTCCAGAAAAGAAAAAAAGCAATGAATAAGTGAACATATAATATATTCACATTTCAAGGTTGTGAATTTATTAAGTTTGATTTCTATTCAAGGTTAGATTCTTATTTCTATTCGATTTCTTATTTCAAGGGATGGGTAGTGTCTGGTGTTTTTTTTTAAATATAGGCTTGTATCTAGAACAACATGACATAATTTCAAAATTACCCATAGGGGTGAAGTCAGTAAACACTTCCTGAGATAGATGTTTGGCACAGACCTTTGTAATACTCCTTATCTGTCTGCTGAAAAGCAACCCTTTTTTGTGAATTTGAGCTCAATACTGGATTGTTTACAAATATCTTAAGCAGACTGCAAAAACAGTAACTGCAGCAACATTGAAAAGAAAAGCAGTGAACCAAAACTATAACAAATGGGAAGCTCCCTCCCTTTTAAAGGAGATCTATGAAAGAATGCCAGAGGCTTCAAAACCTGGGGTTGTTAACCTACACACAAATAATAAATGATGAGAGAATAAAGAGAAAAAACACCAGCCAGGATAGAAGTTTGAGGACACAAAAGTTACCGCAGCTTTCTAAAATGGATGTAATTTTGTCATGTTTGTTTGGATAAGTGAGAGACATGAATATTTCAGTTTTTACTCCTTTATTGAAAAAGATAGCCTATGTATAAATAAGTTGTGGTCTTTTAGCTGAATTTGTTTCCCATTACTAACAAGTAAGACCAAGAAAATCTGGGTATGAAATGTTAAAGAAAATTCAAAAGCTCTCATTAAAAACATCCCAGTTTATCTGTGGTAGAAGTTTTTTTAAACAGCCAATCACTTTTTCTCATTTTGCTTGTAAAAAGACTTAAACCATCATGAAATACTTCTCAGACCAATCCAGTTGAGAATACTATACATGTCATCATCAATAGGTAATAAGCCATATCTGTTTCCCACTAACGTCCTGACTCTCTATTTGTTCTCTTGCTATCTTTCTCTATCCTCTTCTCTTCACCCCCCCCATTCCACACTGTCTTATACTTGTTAAGTACTTTCACTGCTTTTATGTCCTCCAATATTTCGCCCTCTACCATGGAGTGCGGATAGTCTCAGGTACGGAAATATCAATAATTACATTGACTGTCAATGTATTAAATTCTCCAATTAAGAGACATAGACTGGACAAATGGATAAAAAAAAAACCAGAAACCCTCTCTCTGTGGTAGAAGTTTTAAAGTTTCTCTGTTAAACTCCTTTTTGATGTATTCTAAGTAAAAAAGACATTCGGATGATTGCCTCCCTTTAAACAAATCTTATATAAAGTCTGATATTATGGGATTATAATGTTTATTTCTTAGTTTTGATAAATATTCCTTGAATATGTAAAATATTAACTAGAAAGAAAATGGAGTGAAAGGTATATGGGAATAATGGGTGTGAATTTCCTATCTCTTCTTTAAATGTATAATTATTTTATAACAAAAAGTTAAAATAATATAAAGGGTTAGATCCTTGAAGCTAGAAGTGACCTGGCTTTTTCCAGACATCAGGACTCCAGGACTAGCTGAAGGTCACATGGTGGGGTTGCCAGAGATACTCGCTTCCCACCATGGAGCTCCTTTGCCTCCATTGTGCTACCACTTAGGAGTTGACCAAGTCAGCCTTATCTGAATGATTCAGTTGTCTCCTCCTGCTGGTACAAGTACAGGGACTTCTTTGAAATTACTTCCTTAAGTCTAGAAGACACATCAGCATGAATGTGGCCAAGTAAGACAGATCCAACACTTGAAACCAGAGGCCAGAAGACTTAGTCACTTAGTTCATTACCGATGTACTCAATCTCCCAAGTCAATATCAATCAATAGCACAGAGTACAATTTGCCACCATTAAATGACAAATGTGAAACATTTACAGACCCACTGTCCTGGGCTAATCTATCACCACAACTGGTAATCTTCTTGAGCCATCAGAGACTCTCCTACAAAGTACCGTTGACAAAAAAATCTCCCAAAGAAAGAAGGGGCTAAATTGTGACATTCTAGGTTCCTGACTCAAGGTAGGTGATCACAATTTGAACAAAGGAAAACAAAACAATAGTTTCAGAATTACATATGGAAGTTTTTAAATGTTTCTATAAGGCAAGTTTATTTCTAACTCTTTGGAATTAGAAACTGAACTAGAAACAGACTAGTAACTTTAGAATAAATGATAAAAAAGCAGCAACTATCTGGTGTCTTCACTTCTGTCACACTAGACTTGGGAGATTTACTTCGGAATTTTTGAGGTTTACTGTTTTCAAGGCAACTTCTCCTAAGTTGTATATATATTTACAGCATTATATGAGCAAATATTCTGTTAAATGACCTTCAGAATATAGATCTTTAAAGTAGGCTCATTCATGGAGAGTTGTTCTGTTTTGTTTGCTTGTTTGATTTGGGTTGATTTATTATTAACTACAGAAGATTTATTTTGCTGTTAACAGCCACATTAGCCTAAATTCTTTCCTCTTGTAATTCTCAGATCTTCCAGGTAAGGGAGAGTTGATTCCATAGGGAAACAAAATAAATCTGTATTATACTTAGAATTCAGCTTCTTTCAGACAGCAATTTCCTTTGGACTGATCAGCACTAATTGCTGACTAGTTCTGTAAGAAAACTTCTTTGACAGAGGACTATGAAAAGAAAGAGAACCAGGCTACCCATTAGCTTGCCTGGAAAGAACTCTTATATCACAGACATGAGGGCTCATTGCACTTTCAGAGAATGATCTTTCTCTCAGAGTCCTAAACTGCAGGTTTCCTGAGCTGGATTTACTCAAAACACTTTAGTTTCAGTACCTTATATGAAACAGGATCTAGTTGACATGTAACTTCCTGCGTGTGGAAGCTCAGCTGTAAACAGTTATATGAGTAAAGAGAAACATTTTGTAGAGTGGTATGTAATCCTTAAGAAATAGTCCACAGAAGAACTTTGCTATGAAAAGTTCTTCCCCACCAAGTATCTTCTTCTTTTGGCCCAATTGAGTTCCCAATAATCATAAAGACTTACATGTTTTGCAAAAATAAATTATGCATTTTTTATTGAGGTGATCTATTTTCTACTTACTGAGAACATGTTTCTTTAAAAAAACAAAAAAACCCCACAAGTTGTGAGTTGGTTGTGGTTGTTTCAGAGAAGCATATATTTTAAGACTGCATTGGGACAGAGTAGATAGGACTGGAACAATGCATATATATTTGCTGATGACTAATTTCTATTTTCTTTTTTTGAGAGAGATTTTTGCTATAGAGTACATGTGCTTGCTGGAGAGACAGAGAGAGAGAGAGAGACCAAAAGCAAGAAATCATATCCTGGGGGGATGGCCATGCCACAATCCCTTCTCGTCCATTATTTTTTTTTGGGGGGGGGTGGATTTTGGGCATGCACACACATACATCAGGCGTGAGTTTTAAGCTGCCAGTTCCAGGACTCCAATTGCAGTCAACTACTGGATTTCATAGCTGGAAGTCCAGTGATGAAACCATTATGACATCTGCTGGTCCCTGATTTTTATTATAGAAGAGTTATTCAATGCTACTTTTAGTTATTTGGTGACTTACGATTGGTTTGGAGTAAAAGAATTTTCAGAAATGAGTAAAGCAAGAGTTCACTGAATCATTCATGGTTATAATTACACAGTAGAAATTATAGTCAAATTTTGGGATCAGAAGTTGTTGTAATGGCTATGTTGCTGGACTCCCATGTGGTTGACCGTGGTTCGAGTCCCAGACCTGGTGGCTTAAACTCACTGGGTGTGTGTGCATGCATGCCCAAGATCCTAAGAGGAGAATGGAGGAGAAGGGACTGTGGCATGGCCATCCTCCCTGGCGGGTGATTTCTCACTTTCTGTCTCTCTCTTTCTGGTGAGTGCACATACCCTATAGCAAAAACCTCTCAAAAAATAAAGAAATTATAGTCATATTTGTATCAATCTAGTTTTCTATGTTAATGAGTTTATGAGTTCAGTCATTCTTCACAATTATAATTATAAAGTAGAAATTATAGTTATATTTGTCTCAACATATTTTTTTTTATGTATTACTGTTTGGAAGATGGGGGGAATGGTCCCTGAGGGGCTAGAATGGTTTCCAGATGTATCTCTCTGTCTGTCTTTCTGTCTATCACTATCAATTTTTGTTTCCAAAGGTAACTCTGAGGCTGTGAGTACATCCAAGCTCAGAGTTATCCTTTTCTAAAGCAGAACACTTATGGATATTTGAAGATTTACACTAGTATATAGACACCAGCAGAAGGTAGTTCAAGCATCATACCACTACAGGTAACAGAGAGCATGTTACACAGAAAAAATAAATCTGTATTGTGTTTAGACTTCAGTTTCTTTTAGTTGATTGCCAGTGATGATCAACTAGTTCTGTAACTGGACAGGTTTTTGGTACCACAACATATAGTAGGAAATGAACACTGTAAATAAATGGATGTAACTCTCACACTTACAAAGGTGGCAAACTCTTCCCCATTTCACATTGTTTTAGGTTCTCAGAGAGAATTTTCTTTTGTTTGTAGTTTATCTTCTGTTTTCTCCATTTATGTGTTAATGTTTTGACACTGTTATTATTTATTCAGAATGAATCATTGGTCAGCTGCACAGAGAATGGAAAAAGCCACTAATCAATGCAAACCAAAGTTAGAAGTTTACCTTAGTTCCTTGAAGGGATCTGCCCTGACATTAGGTGTTTCTATAGATTTAGGGAACACTGTGCCCTCCGCTCCTGTAAACAAAAGAGAAAAGCAAACAGAGGTTGGAGTTGTTGGAGGAGTCACCTAGGGGCACAATCAGCACACTGATTGGAGCTAAATGCAGTGAATCCATTAGACAACCCAACAGTACATATTTTGCCACTGGCTTTGGAACTCTGGTTGGAGAGCATTGAATCAACTCATGCAAACAACCTTTGAAAAAAACAGGGAACTTCTTTTGAAAGTGTTCTTGCTGAGATCAGAGTGAGGCCATGAGGCAAATTCCATGCTGGCCTAAATAAAATAAATAAATAAAGTAATGCCTAGATATGGTAAGGTCTGACTTTTGCCTCTTACAACTATTAATAGTAATCCGACTAGAAATGTTTTGGAAAAACAGCAGCTGAAGCTCTCTTATTGCCATGCTAGTACAAATCACATAACAGCTATGACGTCTACGCGGTGGGTTAGATGGTAGAAAACACAGTCAAGTATTCGCTTAATGACAAGCAAAAAGTTTTTCATAAAGTTCTACACTATTATCTTGAAAATTTATCAAAATAGAACACTAAGAGAATATTTGAAGTCCAGGGTTTTTACACATTTAGTATTAACATGGATTCGCAAGTCAATCTAGATATTTAGCTTTTCACTGTGCTATAAACTGTTATCTTTACAACTTGTCAACACCTGCTGAAACTTTCTAGCCATAAAGATTGTGATTATCTGATTTGTCTGGTCCCAAAGTGTTTTCAAATCATTTAAGACTCAGTTTATCACAGACAATTGCACTGGATATCAGTTTTTCAATTAAACTTAGCTGAAGCAGTTTCCTGTCCTTTGAAGCAAAGGTATTTAATTTTATATATTTGGTGTACTTCTTTGATGCTTTAAGGAGGAGTGGAATCATAGCTTACATGCAAGTGTGAGTTTCTAGAATGCTCTTGCATTGTTATAATGTCTAGAAATCCTCCACTAACCACTCTTATTCCAAGTCTAGACTTATCCTGGCATAATGATGGGTCCAGGGAAATGGTTTCTTTACTTTTTTAGTAACTATGGAAATATTTGATTTTTGATTTAAGTTACAGACTATAGTAAGTAAAATGAGCAAACAATGCCTTTATCTACTGTTATGTATAGGTTTTTTTTTAATTTTTCCCTTTTAAGAGTATTTTCTCACTACAGGGTACATGTGTTCACTGGAGAGACAGAGAGGGACAATGAGAAAGAAAGTGAGAATTCTCCTTCCAGGGTGAGGGCTATGCCACAACCCCTTCTCCTCCATTCTCCTCTTGGGATTTTGGATACATGCATATGTGCCTGACAAGAGTTTCAGGCTGCTGGGTCCAGGACTCTAACCATGGTCACCCATGTGGAAGTCCAGCACCTTAATCACCATACCACCTGTTGGTCCCTATGTATGGTTATTAAAGAAGTAACTTGATGTATAATAAACATTATTCTAAGCCAACATTTTTGGTGACTCTAGGTGCTAAACACTATCATATAGATATTTCGTATGTACAAGTTCATTTTTTTCCTGTAACCTTATAAAATTGGTAGTCACAGTAGGCATAGAAATAGTGACTGTGGGCCTTTAAGGTCATTTGCAATTTATAGAGATTCTAACTTATTGAAATCCCTAAATAATATTGGATACCATTTTGAATATATCAAAATATATACCAAAAATTCATAATTCATCATCTTCTAAGTGAATTTCATAAGAATTTTACATTTCATAAGGATTCATACATAAATTATTGACTTTGTTTTTGTGTTCATTATATTCAGTTTAAGTGAATAAGAATGGGAACTATAGATTATAATGCAGCTTTTGGTAACATGCATTAAATTAAGTTTCTAGAGTGTATATTCCACAGCTCTAACATTTTTGTGATCCTGTGAGGAACAGCTAGGCCACAGCACTGCAGAGATTGCCTATGATAAAGTAGCAGCTGGCATAATAGCTATGTCACTGGACTCCCATGTAATAAACTGTGGTTCGAGTCCCAGACCCGGTGGCTTAAACTCACACCGGGCACGTGTGTGTGCATGCCCAAGATCCTGAGAGGAGAATGGAGGAGAAGGGATTGCAGCGTGGCCATCCACCCTGTGTGTGTGTGTGGGTGTGTGTGTGTGTGTGTGATTTCTCGCTTTCTGTCTCTCTGTTTTTCTGGCAAGTGCATGCACCCTATAGCAAAAAACAGTCCTACAGAAGTCATAGGACTGGGAGTGACAAACAGGGATATGGCTCCAGGATGTCCAAGACCCCCAAAACACGCCCACGCCCTCTTGGTGACATCTCCAACCTGTTCTGGAACAACTCCAAAACACTGCTGCAGGGAACAGGGGCTTCAGTTTGAAACTCTTACACCCATGCCTGGAATATTTTCCTGGGACCAGAATTTCAACTACAGTCAGCCAGGTGGGATCCAGTCCCCCTTACCACTAGGCTTCAGGGCTGGCCCTCACAATGTCTGATGATGCAAAACATGTGCAGATAGTAGGATGCATATTAGATTTATTCAGAATGATACCCAAGAACAAGGAATTATTATTTTTTTAAAATGTGAATTGAGCCTCAAAAGCCTGGGTCAGTCTCTGTGTCCCACCCAAATTTTGTGCCTAGTTTGTTTTTTACTTTGTCAGATAAATGGCAAAAACTCAAGTGCTACTTTATTTTTTACAACTGGCTGTGTTAGATTCAAGAAGTGACTACTTTCCTATAGCT
Source organism: Tupaia belangeri chinensis (assembly GCF_000334495.1). NCBI lineage: Eukaryota > Metazoa > Chordata > Mammalia > Scandentia > Tupaiidae > Tupaia > Tupaia belangeri. The sequence continues at coordinate 5,309,474 of NW_006203646.1, forward strand.
GTTGGCTTTTAGCTCTGCCACTCTTCTAAGCAACTTCAAAATAAGAGGTGGGGGCAAAGCAAGCTAGAATAAAATCATCCAGCACTAAAGGTACTTGCTAAGTGTTTGTGAAAAGAATACAGTCTCCTTTAAACACCTGACCTCAGTCCTCTCCTTTCTCTGATCTGCAGTGCTATTTGCTATCCTCTTGGCCAGCGGTGTGTGTCTCGATATCTGCTGTTTCCCCATTGTCCAGTGTAACACCAGGAACAGAGCAGGCACTCAAGAAATATTTGCAAAATTACTACAACATTCATTTGCAACAGAGCACACACCACATGGGACAATTTATTTATGTTGTAGACATTCACACCATCTCTTTAACTAGATCTGAAGCTGTGTGTGTGTGTGTGTGGTGACAAGATCATATATGAACTATGGATAAATTTACTTTGGGTTCATCTGCTTGCATTAGACTCATTTCTAATTGGCACTGCTGTTGCTATGGCAGAACCACTTTATTGTTATACAACCTCTCATACAGTACATTTTTAATGAATGCTCAATATCACAACCCAACCTATTATTATAATATCACCTCTAAAAAATTTAAAAAGCTGTGCTAACAAAGGAATACTATTTGGGCTAAGGCAAGACATCCTTACAGTAAAATTAGGTCAAAAGGCCTGTAGTCTACTCCCCAGACAAAGGAAACAGCTTATCCCCTAGATAAAAAGACAGGAGCTAAAAGCAGGGTCACAGGCCAGGCAGCACAATCGGAACACAACTAGATCCACATGGGGAACATCCTGGGTCCTCCCTGAGCATGACAGATGCATATAAGCGTGCCCATAATCTGGGCTGGCAGAGACTGAGGGTAGATTGCAGCGTGAAGACCTGTTGAAGGAATCTCTAGTTCTCTCACCATGCATTCCTTCTCCCTCTCTTGGAAGAAATAAACTTGGAGAAAAAGTCATATGGGTCTCACAGTCACATGGCCAGAGAGTGCTAGAGCTGAGATTCACATCCAGACATCTGACTCTGGAGTTCACTTTCAGTCACAGTGCCCTGGTGCCTCATTTTCTCACTGCCAGGCCAATATGGCATCTGTTGACTGGCAAACCAGAAAAAAATAAGTTGTGGGTTCTGACAGGCAGAGCAGGCAGGTGACTGATAGATTCTGGATAAAGAGGCAAAGCCTTAATGGCACAAAGAAATGGGGTATTATCTGTTGAATATATCTTTATACTATGATCAGCGGGACTGGGGAGAAACATAAACATGTTACAATATTCACTGTGCAAACTAAATGACATGATTGAATGTATAAAAGAACTTGAAATAAAATAAGATTAAAAAAAGAATGGAGGTAAAAGGTAAGATGGTCTTGCTTCCTTGACTCTCAATCCACAGCAAAATATCTTTTGATTTTGTGTTTGTTGGACTTTGGCCAAAGGGGCCCATATGTCCCACATACTGGAGGGCTGGATGGAAATTCCTGGGGGTTGATATCATACCTCTCATTAGCTGAATGACCTTAGACGTGAAAAACTCAACCTCTCTACTGCTCGGTTTCCTTCTATGAAAAGAAAAACAGGATATTGATAGTATCTTTATCTCCTAGGGAATTTGGGAGATCAAATGAGATCTCTGGCACAGAGCAATCACTCGACAGTTAATAAAATAATACTGCTAGTAATAACAGTATTTTCTATCTAGATCCTCTAGGACTCCTCAAAAACATCACTTTTAAAGCACTTACTATGGACTAGAAACTGTAATAAATATTTCATTTTTTTTAGAGGTTTTGCCTTAGAGTATGTGTGCTTGCCAGAGAGAAAGAAAAAAAAAAAAAAAAAGGCAGACGCAGTGAGAAGAAAAGTGAGAAATCACCCCTCAGGGGGTATGGCCATGTCACAAGCCCTTCTCCTCTATTCTCCTCCCAGAATCTTGGGCACGCACACACACATGCCTATGGCATAAGTTTCAAGCCACCAGGTCTGGGACTTGAACCATGGTCAGCCATGTGGGAATCCAGTGATGTAACTACTCTGCCATCTGCTGGTCCTAAATATTCAATATTTTTTTTCCTTGAAGAAGAACTTGAAATAAAATAAGATTAAAAAAAGAATGGAGGTAAAAGGTAAGATGGTCTTGCTTCCTTGACTCTCAATCCACAGCAAAATATCTTTTGATTTTGTGTTTGTTGGACTTTGGCCAAAGGGGCCCATATGTCCCACATACTGGAGGGCTGGATGGAAATTCCTGGGGGTTGATATCATACCTCTCATTAGCTGAATGACCTTAGACGTGAAAAACTCAACCTCTCTACTGCTCGGTTTCCTTCTATGAAAAGAAAAACAGGATATTGATAGTATCTTTATCTCCTAGGGAATTTGGGAGATCAAATGAGATCTCTGGCACAGAGCAATCACTCGACAGTTAATAAAATAATACTGCTAGTAATAACAGTATTTTCTATCTAGATCCTCTAGGACTCCTCAAAAACATCACTTTTAAAGCACTTACTATGGACTAGAAACTGTAATAAATATTTCATTTTTTTTAGAGGTTTTGCCTTAGAGTATGTGTGCTTGCCAGAGAGAGAGAGAGAAAAAAAAAAAAAAGGCAGACGCAGTGAGAAGAAAAGTGAGAAATCACCCCTCAGGGGGTATGGCCATGTCACAAGCCCTTCTCCTCTATTCTCCTCCCAGAATCTTGGGCACGCACACACACATGCCTATGGCATAAGTTTCAAGCCACCAGGTCTGGGACTTGAACCATGGTCAGCCATGTGGGAATCCAGTGATGTAACTACTCTGCCATCTGCTGGTCCTAAATATTCAATATTTTTTTTCCTTGAAGAGAGGCTTTTGCTACAGGGCGTGTGCACTTGCTGGAGAGACAGAGAGAAAGAGAGACAGAAAGCAAGAAATCCCCACCCCCCACGCCCCCCCGACGGCCTGGCCATGCTGCAATCCCTTCTCCATTCTCCTCTCGGGATTTTTAAGAGTGCACGCACACATGCCTGGCATGAGTTTTAAACCACTGTGTTCAGACTTGAACTGTGGTCAACCTTGTGGGAGTCCAGCAACATAGCCATTACACTATCTGATTTCAAATATTCCAAATTTTAAAGTTTAATTATTGGAATAACCCTGTAAGACAGATACTATTAGAATCTGTTATTTTGGATATGAGATCAGACTCAGAGAAGTGAGAAATTTTTCTTATCAAGTAAAATGTGGTTGTTATTTTTCTTATCAAGTAAAATGTGGTCACACTACTAAAAGGATATGCTAAGATTTGAATTCTAATCTTTTTTTTTTTAGAGGTTTTTGCTATAGGACACGTGCGCTCACCAGAAAGACAGAAAGAGACAAAGAGACAGAAAGCGAGAGATCACTCACCAGAGGGGATGGCCACATCGCAATCCCTTCTCCTCCCCTCTTCTCTTGGGATCTTGGGCACACACACACGCGCCCGGTGTGAGTTTAAGCCACCTGATCCGAGATTCAACCACGGTCAACCCCATGGGAGTCCAGCAACATAGCCATTACGCTAACTGCTGGTCCCTGAATTCTAATCTTTTAACTGTAGAACAGAAGCTTTTGATGACTAGACTACACCCAAAGCAGATTAGATTACTCTCCACTTGCTCATCTTTTTATGACATAAGAGCAAATACCAGTGCTTATACCCTTAAATAATGCTTGCTAAATCCCCAACCACCCCTCTTCTGTAAATGATTCACATGTACAATGAGATAAGATAGCAATACTTTTCAAAAAAGACCATTTCATTTCCAAGTCCTATAAGGTTTCTGATTTTCTTTCCATTTTTCACTTTTCCAGAAGCTGTGGAGTGGACAACCGTCCATCAAGATGAATTCCCCTTCCCATCCTCTATCCACTCTTGGATAATAAATTATTCTCAATTTTATTATTTTGAAAAGGTTTCTATTAAAGCCATACCTACTGATTCCCTCTTTTGACACAATATAATTTACTGGCAATAAATGTTCATAAACAGTTTGAGTGAAAAATCCATAAAGCCATTTCAGCTTTATTTTAAGTTCCATTTAATGTCCCTCAAAAATGATTTCATCAATGTGTTTCCATTAGCTGGTTCTCTGCCCAATAACTTAATTCCACACAATCAATCAGGAACTTATAAAGCATGTGACAGGATCTATCTAAAGTGTTTTGAATCACCATAAAGATTAGCTCAATGCTCCTTTTCCTACTAGCACAGGTAGGGGGTAAACTTCACCAAAAAATCTTAAGTGCATTCTACTGCCATCCTAACAAAAAGCCAGCTTCTCTTCTCTGGAAAGGATATTCCAGTTTGGAGCTCAGTTTAGTCATGCTTTCCCCTCAAAGATTTCCAGGATGTCAAGAAGGGATGAAATCCCATCTTATTTCTATGATATTAGGCAAATCAGACAGCATCTCTGGCCTTCTATTTCCTCAACTCAGTGAGCAATGGTATAGAAAATTTCAGAGTTAAATTGTATTCCCCTCCAATTTTTGTTGTATTGTACATGGAAAAGAAATGATCTCCAGGGTAATAATTTTTAGAAATTTTCTTTAGAAGATAGGAAATGGTCTAAGAGTACTGTTTAGAAAATTAAAGAACTAAACTAGTTTAATAGAGTTTGCACTGGTAGATTCTTTCATGATGGACATCATTTATACTGGCATAGTTATAATTCATGTTTTCTTATTAACGAACATGAAATAACATCATCTTTGGTTTTAAACTTCTAGGGCCAAAATATTCAACAGTTCGAAAGGCAGAGTTAAAATATCTGATGAATATTGTTTGAAGAAAAATATTGTAAGTTTTCTAATTCATACTGCTTGTATAGATAAGACCTGAATGACAACCTTAATAACAACCACATTTTACTTGATAAGGATATATTTTATAGCAATATTAGATTATAAAGTGGGGAAAGGAGGTTAAGCTAAAAAAGTGGTGATAAGAAAGTGTAAGAGGGAATGATTTCATTTCTTGAAACATCAGAGAAGTGGGAAACGAAAGACATAATTCTTAGTCTGATTTTTCCATACTCAGTGTATGGCCCTTGGCAATTTTACCTCTACTGTTATTTTCCCACTGGTTATATGAAGTGGGGTGTGTTGATTACATGCTCTAAAGATCAATTCCAGCTCTATTTTACAAGCCCTCAGATAACTGATTGGATGAACCCTAGGGACCAGTAGAGTGCATGGTATGTTAACCCTAAGTTCAATTCAAGTAACTAATGTGTATCAGGCAGGAGGCTCTGGTAGTGAGGCAAAAGAACATGGAGTTCAGAGTCTAACAGAGTATAGTTTATTTCACTAGTACACACTGATACACCAACTGGATTAAATAATTAGCTGTGACATAATTTCACATATAAAAAGATAGTGTAGTAATAAAGCAGATAAAATCTTAGAAAGAAACATACCTTTGAAAACATAAAAGGAAGTCATAGCCTATTCTTGTAGATAAATTTCCCGAAGAAACAAAGTTTTGCTGATGTTTGAATCATTAGAAATAAACTACTGAAGAATGAGACATCAAAGTTGGGAAATTTCAAGATAAGAAATAAGATTAGCATGGCTAGACCGTATTTAGGGAGGGATGAACATTATGGGATGAGATTAGAGATGGGGGTCAGAGCCTTCTAGGACACAGTAACAGTTTTAAGCAAGAGATCTGACTTCATGAAACCGGCAGTTTTCAAAGATCACATATGGCCACATGTTATGGATTGCATGTCTACACCCCCCAATTCATATGTTGAAGTCCTAACCACCCCACCCCACCATGGTATAATTTCAGGAGATGGAACCTTTGGGAAATAATTAGGTTTTATGAGGTGACAAGGGTAGAGTTTCTATGGTGGGACTGGTGACCTCATAAGAACAGAAAAAGATTAGAGTCCTTTCTCTCCACATGAGAACACAGTTGCCTGTAAATCAAAAGGTTCCTCACTAGAATCTGACTATACTGGTGCCTGAATCTTAGACTTCTCAGCTTCTAGAACTGTGAGAAATAAATGTCTGTTGTTTAATTTACTGGGAACATGGTATCCATGACAACAGCCCAGTCTGACTGAGATATTGCATCATGAGAAAGAAACTTAAAGAAGGCAACATGTGAAGAAGGAGAATCCAGGGCAAAGATAGTGGTAGGTCGGATGAGAGAAGTGGTTTTGAGGATGGAGAAGAGTGGACAGGTTGAAGAGATATTTAGGAGAAAAACCAATGGGATCTACTGATGCACTCGATAAGAAGGAGCCTGAAAGAAGGTGAGAAAAATGGAAAGAGCTTAAATGAATGCTCAAAGTCAAGTGATCAGTGCTCGAAGCCAGCAATACCCACAGACACCTAATACTCCTCAAAAAAAAAAAAATCTAGTTTCTTTGATATTTTAGTCAAAACAGAAGTTTCCTTTACTTAATAAAAGAAGATACTCTGAATCCTATTATAGTTTTCTTATGAAAGAACAAGAAACATGACAAAGAAATTTTAAAGTAAATCTGTAATATTTACAAGCCATCTTTCTTTAACTTCTAATAATCAATGAATTTTTTGAATAAGGAATATTATCTTCTGTGTAAGATAATTGTCTGGTTACTTCAAAGACATTTTCATGTCTCTCTCATTATTTAAAATCTTTGTAAAATATGTGAAATACAGTTTTTCCCTTGTAAATCCAGGCCAGTGACCATGATCACATTTTGATACTTTAATATTTTTTATGTCTGAGATGCATTTTCCTGCAATACAATCTCCTCTACAACACATTATCATAGTAGGTGTAGGAAAGTGAATTAGGAAACCACCGATCACAGAAAATTTCTCAGAAATAGTGTTTTTTGTATTTAATTCATTTTTTTTGTTTTATTTTAATTTGCCATAGGGCACATGTGCTTGTCAGAGAGAAAGAGAGAGGGTAGAGGATTGGGGGGAGTGAGAAAGCACCCCCAGGAGGGATGGTTTCATCACAATCTCTTCTACATTATCCTCTTGGGATTTGGGGAATATATGTTCATGTGCCCAGCATGTTTTTCAAGCTACTGCCATCTGGCACTTGAACCACACAGTTGGCCATGTAGGATCCAGCTGCCTTAACCACCACACCACCGGGATGGCCCTTGTATTTAATTAATTAATTAATTAATTATTTTGAAGAGGCTTTTGCTATGGGATGCATGTGCTTGCCAGAAAGACATAGAGAGACAGAGAGACAGAAAGTGAGAAATCACCCCCCCAGGAGAATGGCCACGCTGCCAATCCCTTCTCTTCCATTCTCCTCTTGGGATCTTGGGCACACACGCACACACGCCTGGTGTGAGTTTAAGCCACCATGTCTGGGACTCAAACTGCGTTTGGCTACATGGGATTCCAGCAACATAGCCATTATGCCAACTGCTGGTCCCCTTGTATTTAATTATTAACGTGAACTTTTGGCCTTTTCCTAAAAGAAAAATGAAGGGAAAATTTATTTTTAAGGAAATTGGTTTTGTTATGTTTAATCAAAGACTTAAATGAGCTGAACAATCAATAAGAATGAAGAGTTTCCACAAGTTTCAGGACTAAGCATGTTGAAGGTGGTTGTCAACTTTTGAAAACTTTCCCAGACATGAGCAACACACAGATGCTAGACTGCAACTTCTAGTGCAAACTCACTTGGGACAATGTAGTCCCATTGTGTCTTCCTAGGCTGCTAGTGGCAGTGAATAAACTGCTAACACAAAACATCTGTAGCTATTACAAGTAATTTCTAGGATGCATAGCAACTATTTCCTTGTAAAAGAATTAGGACAGAGTCTCCTAACCTAAAAAGTACAGATAAATTATTCATTCAACAAATATTTATGCAGAACCTATGCATAAATGGTTCTGTGTTGTCAATAGACTCAGACTCTCCTCTTTAAGAATCACAAAATAATTAAAAATTCAAAATGTATGTAAGATCTGTAGCCATATCAAGTGTTTGTAGTATCTATTTTCCACAAATATTTAACAAATACAAATTAGGTACATGGCTTGGTGCTAAGATAATGTTCAGTTTGGTCTTTGTCCTTACGAAATTGCATTATAGCTAGACAGATATTACACAAAAAATTTAAATAGAGTTTTTTTTTCCCCCAATAATTATTGTAAATTGTGCATTCTCAATAGGGGTGATGTTGTTTCCAAGAGGACAAAGATTGGTTGTCAAGAATCTTAGTCTATTTTTGTGTAAAATGCATCTCTCTACCTATCAAGAGAGATAGGGAACCAGCAGTTGGCGTAATGGCTATGTCGCTGGACTCCCACGTAGTCGACTGCGGTTCGTGTCCCGGACCTGGTGGCTTGTGTGTGCGTGCCCAAGATCCCGAGAGGAGAATGGAGGAGAGGGGATTGCGGCGTGACCATCCCCCCTGGGGGGTGATTTCTCGCTTTCTGTCTCTATGTCTCTCTCTGTCTGTCTGGCGAGCACACGCGCCCTACGGTGAAAATCTCTCAAAAAAAAAAAAAAAAGAAAGAAAAAAAAAGAGAAGCAGAGCACATAAATGGATAAACTATATATCTGTAGAGGGAATGATTATACACCTGGGAGAGAATGATTAGGAAAAAGATAATATATAATAAAAGATTCCTTAGGGAAAGCGTACTATAATAGACAAAAGATTTAGAAACACTGTTGTTATAGCCCACGAAGTATAATACTAGAGGGCAGTTGCAGAGCACAGAGCAGAGGGCCTGCCCTCGGGTGAGAAGATCTGGGAGGACTTCACCGGGGAAATATTTTTTATTGAGAATGATTGATTATAGATCATCATGAAGCCAAGACAATTGGTGATATGGTCCAAGGAATCATCATAGCATGTCAGAAGTTTAGGGGACTCTAATGCTCAAAATTTAGGTACAGAAGGATGAGCCATCAAAGGAAAAGGAAAAGGAATGACTAGAGGTTTAGGAAGAGCTGGAATGGGGTCACATAGAAGCCACGAGGAAAAAAAAAGGTATTTGAAGGAGGTGGGAGGCATTTATCTTCATTAAATAGTACTGAAAAGAAAGAAAGAAAGTGTACACTGGATTTAGCAACAGAGAAGTTGCTTATATCACAAGAGCCATTTTATGAAAAGCTGGAAGCAGATTGTCCTTGGCAAAAGAATAGGTGGAAGGTGAAGAAATGGATATAGGCAAAAGTTACAAATTTTCCTTAAGAGAAATGCAGTGAGATAGTTGGGTACTGGATACTAGGTCATAGATGTTGAAAGCATAGGTTTGGGTAGCAAGCACATGTTTATATCACTCTACTCCCTGGCACCGACCAGGTAGAGGTTCATGTGTTTGGCTGCCTGGATGCAAGCATACATCATGTAGGTATTTGGGTTCATCTAGGCTGGAGGTTTTGACAGATGTATATATTAAAAAGTGAGTGGACAACCTTGAACTTGTCCAGGAAGACTGTGAGGAAGAATATGATATTAGGCATGTCATGGTCAATATCTTCTGTCATAATAAATTTTAAAAACCTATCATTTGTTGATCATTTTGATGTACCAGACTAATATGATATTAGTTTATTCTAGCCTCAGTTTTTTTCTTTTTGGGATGAGAATAATAATAGTACACTTCTTGGGACCAGCAAATGGCATAATGGTTACATCGCTGGACTCCCATATGGTCAACCACATTTTTTTTTTTTTTTGGAGAGGTTTTCACTATAGGGCGTGTGTGCTTGCCAGACAGACAGAGAGAGAGACAGAGAGACAGAAAGCGGGAAGTCACCCCCCAGGGAGGATGGCCACACTACAATCCCTTCTCCTCCATTCTCCTCTTGGGATCTTGGGCACGCATACACACGCACTCGGCGTGAGTTTTAAGCCATCGGGTCCAGGACGCGAACTGTGGTCGACTACGTGGGAGTCCAGCGACATAGCCGTTATGCTAACTGCTGGTCCCTGGTCAATCATTTTGAGTCCTGGACCTGGAGGCTTAAAACTCACACCAGGCATGTGTGTGTGCATGCCCAAAATTCTAAGAGGAGAATAGAGGAAAATGGATTGCAGTGTGGCCATTCCCCCTGGGGGGGTGTCTCACTTTATGTCTCTCTGTCTCTCTGTCTCTCCATCAAGTGCATGCATCCTATAGCAAAACTCCCTTTTAAAAAAAAGTACATTTCTTATAAAGATATTGTGAGGATTAGCAATTTTAAACACACATATTTATATATATATATACACACACATGCATAGGAGACATATTACATGAGTCATGTATGCATGTATATGTTATATTACATATATGATAATGCATATATAAGATATATTACATATATGATTACACATAGAAAAGTACATCATAATACATAGTGAAATGATATGTAAGTCTGGTACATCAAAATGATCAACAAATGATAGGTTTTTAAAATTTATTATGACAGAAGATAGTGATCATGACAAGAATAGAAGATAGGAAGATAGGCCAGTAAGAGCAAAGACTATCATTAAGTAATTTGAATGTTAATAACAGAGAAGAATAGAATGTCTTCCTTTGAATTATTCTAATTTAATTGAGTTGGCCATACCATCAAAGTGCACATTTTGAACATTGGTGTAGGTTGGAAAGTACAGGGCAGTTTATGATTCACATATAGAGGCATTCCAGCAAGATATGAAGAGACAAGTAGTTTAATTAAACAAACTCTACTCTAGAAACCAGTAGAGCAGAACTCAGGCTTGGTGTGTCATTAGCCCAAACTGGAAAAGATGAACCATTTCAGCAGCAAGCAGCCTCATTGCAGTTTCTTACAACTACATTATTTTTGATAGTAAATAAAACCACACAGCAAAACAAGTTCAACGTATCAGCTGTGTCTAATGTTGATAGAACACGCTGGAACAAGGCAGTCTCTAAGTTAGGATAGTACATGAACAGAGCATCAGGGACAGGTGAAGAGGCTGTTCGAAATCAGTATAGAGAGCAGCCATGTTCAAAGAAGCCAAGTTCTCAAGGTTGGGGACACATTGTGTGTTCTATGACACACTGTGTGTCTCCCCTTCCAGACCTCTGTGGAACAGGTGTCAGAATCAGGCCAGGCATAGGGGAAGAGGGAGAGAAATAGGAATAAGGTAAGGAGAACACTGCTTTTCTTGCCCTTCTGCCTGGGAAGGAGGATAAGAAAATAGCTGTGAATAGACTGTTTCCCAGTGAAGTTCTCAGTTCTCAAGTGTCTCTCACAGGATGAGAGCAATCAAGACTCAGATAGTCACTGGAGGCGAATGAAACCTAAAAAAAAAAAGAACATGGGATGATTTTAAGGTTTCCTGGTTGTTGAAAAAGAAGCAGAACATGTTGTTCCTGTGGCCAAGTAAGTGGGTGGTCATGCCTTCCTATGGAGAAGGAAATTGAAACATTAATTGAGAACTATGGAGAAACACTCTCTCAAAAATAATTGGAAAAACTTATAAACCATTTACAGGAAGTAAAGATGATGATGACTTGAAAAGTGAGAGCCAGCAAGTTGAAATCTTAATAAAAGTGCTGAAGGTTTGAAAGGATTCAAACACCTGAATGATTTCATTTCTGAATATAATCTTGTTATGAATGCAAGCATACAAATGGGCACAATTTACAGGTGACTTAAAGGTTATATATGATTAAAAAATATTTTTCAGGAACCAGCAGATGGCATAATGGTTATGTTGCTGGACTGTCATATAGTAGTCTGTGTTTCAAGTCCTGGACCCAGTGGCTTAAAACTCACTTTGGGTACATGTGCATGTGTACCTAACATCCCAAGAGGAGAACAGCAGAGAAGGGATTGTAATCTGACAATTCCTCCTGGGGGTGATCTCTCACTTTCTGTCTCTTTGTCTCTTTCTCTTCGGTGAGCACATGTATTCCATGGCAAAACTCTAAAAAATAATAATTATTCATGATGGAGCATAAGAGAGAGAGAGAGAGATAGAAATGCAAGGAGAGAAGGAAAGAGAGTGAAACACCCTCCACAGAGCACTGTCACAACACAGTCCCCTTCTGTCCCTTCAGCCAGTCAGGCTTTGGGGCCCACACATACTCCCAGCATGTTTTTAGGCTGATCAGGCCAGGGATTTGAACCACAGTCAGAATGTGACTTCCAGCTCTGTAGTCTAGTATTCTGTCAGGTGCACCACTGAGTATGGATCTGATTTTGTGATTTTTAACCTTATCTACTGACTTTGTCCATAAAGCCAAATGTGATTAGTTCCTCTGTTTTCCTTCTTCCTACCCAAATATCAACATGATACCTGGATCTATAAGAGCTATTTTCCAATCACTAGAAAAAGACAAGACAATTTCAGATACCACTAAGCCACTAGCAACTATCTACGATTGGATTCAATCTTCTGGAAGATAAACAAACCCTTATTTATTATTTGTTTAAGCCATCTTAAGATAATTCTATTACTCATCCCTGCCTAAGAGTCAATGCCATCTTACCCATGGATGAGGACAGAAAAATAACCTGATTCTTCAAGAGGATTGTACTCTTCACCTTCTTCATTGCTTTCATGCAATAAACCAATGGCCAAAAGTTGAAAATCACTCTCGATGTATTTTTGCACTGTCCTAAGTATCTTTTCACTGATTGCTGAATGGGGTTGGGTTTTGCCCTTCACTTGCCTTTGCTCATGTTCTTCTCAGCCAGAAAGTCCTTTTCTTTCCTTTTCAGAGCATCAAATTCATTAAGGCCTGACTCAAATGGCTACCTCCATAGTGAAGCCTTCATTGAACTTCTCTCTGTTGTCACTAATTGCTCCTATCTTTGTGTTTCCACAATACCAAACTCATATCTTGAGTGAGCACATATTTCACTCTATTTTGTGAGATGTGTCATTGACTATATTGCGTTCACCAGATTATAAGCTACTTAGACTTGAGGACCATGTCATCGTAGTGTGTTTTGCTAGAGAAGTAGCATGAGCTTAGAGACTTTGAAATCAATTTCACTTAAGCAGGAAAAACAGCAGAATGAAAAAGAAGCTTCTAGAGGGGACCGGTAAAAGCTGGTCAGGACCTCAGTTATACCACTGTGATATCTTACAATTTGTTGTACAGGTTAAGTGGTTAAGGCTATCTCTATATGGTCTCAGAGGAATGGCCTCCTAATAGCTCTCTTGCTTTCTAGCAGCTTTCTCCTAATATCTTCAGTTTGGTGCAGTCGAAACAACTGCTGAAAGCCCAAGTGTGACAGGTCTTTGTCTGGTTTACAACCTTTGATGAGATCGTGTTGCCTACAATAGAAAGGCCTACTTTATTTATTTATTTTTCAATTTGCCAGAAGGCACAAGTGCTCATCTGAAAGAGAATGATATAGGGACAGAGACAGAGAGACAGAGACAGAGAGTCACTGAGAAAGCCCCCCCAGCCTCCATCTAAGGAGTATGATCACACTGCAATCCCTTCTACTCCATTTCACCTAGATGAAGAAACTAAAGAACAGAAAGGTTTCAGAGAATGAATGAGAGAATCGGGGTCCAAATGCTACAGAGCCCATGTTATTAACTCCTAGTTAGAGGTGTTACTTTTTCAATCGTGAGCTTGGAAATTATGAGTCAGTCTCCATAAATCTTCTCCAGGAAAAGACCACCAGAGAATAACAAAATTCAGCTATGCATATCCTACTCGCAGCTGCTTCTCTATTGAAAGGAATTGCTATCTGTCCACATCTGACCAATCGGATTCTAGCTTGAGAACTGAAATTAAGCAATGCAGAGTTCAGTGTTCATTGAGTGACAGGTATCAGACAATAGTAAATAACACTGAGTCAGGCGAAGTGCCTTTGCAGATATCACCCCTTTCATTTTTAAGGAATAGAGGTGGGATAAGAAACCAGAAAAACTAGTCCCAGGGCTGACACTTAACTTCCAAACACATGCTTGGGACTGACAGCCATGTTGAAGATGTGCAAGAAGTAGCATTTCAATGAGAAAATGTGAAAGAGCAAAGCAGAGGAAAAAGAGGTCACATGGCCCCTAAGGGGACACAGAAAATCTTCTAGAATGAATCTTCCCCACTGATTTCTAATGCTTGACTGAATATAGATAAACTACTCTTAAGTTGTTTTCTTAAAGCCTACAATAACCAACTCTCACTTTTCCCATGGTCTAGCTGGAGTAGATTGTTTCTTTCTCTTTTCTCTTTTCTCCTCTTCTCTTCTCTTCTCTTCTCTTCTCTTCTCTTCTCTTCTCTTCTCTTCTCTTCCCTTCCCTTCCCTTCCCTTCCCTTCCCTTCCCTTTCTTTTCCTTTCCTTTCCTTTCCTTTCCTTTCCTTTCCTTTCCTTTCCTTTCCTTTCCTTTCCTTTCCTTTTTTTTCTTTTTATAAAAACAAACATGCCCTTAGGTACTTTACAAACATGCCTCTGTGATAATTTTTTTAAGCTTTCACTACCTCTGTACATCTGTTTAACTTATTCCATGGGGTCTGAAATACATGGGCCAGAGTAGTGCTCCATGAACTTAGCCTTAGCCTCTTTTGAGAGAAAATACCACTCATCAGGTAGTGCTTCCAGAAATGAAGTCCTTTCAGAAATGTTCAAGGCACTGGTTAACTATTTGCAACATTAAACCCAAGCTGTGGCACCTGTAAGAGCCTTAAGTTCCCATTTTTCTTTACGTCCACTGCTCTATAACAGGTTTCAAACCCTGGCTTGGTTTTAACTAAGGCTAGGGAATATAACTATAAATAAAATGACAACAGAAAATAAAGTTTTGTTTAACTATGCAGCTCATCTCTGTGGCTCTTCCAGATGCAGCAAGAACCAAAGTCTAAAGAAAAAGGTCTTCCAAGCTAGATGCTACATCTGCATTTGTGGCGAAAGGAAAAGGTGGAATGGTTGCAGTGTCTCTGCCTGTTCAACATTCCTTCATTCTCCTTTTGATACCAGGAAAAAAAAAATTTGCTTTGGGAAATCCTACTGGGGCTGATAATTATATGTCCTCCTATTTATCCAGGAACACAGAAAGGAACGTGACCCAGGATAGCCCATCGGAGAGTGTCTAGTCCCTGGGAAAAGTGACTGGCCCAAGGACATGAGACCCGAGCAGGGCTAATCAATCTTTTCAAGGATTGTTATGGCTACCTAGACAAGGAGGTTTCTCTCTCTTTCCTGAGATGATACATGACGAGGAGCTGCCTATAGAAAACATGTACAGAAGGAGAGATGCAGTTAAAAGCACCATCGTAAGCCAAGCTGGTGGCTTAGTGGTTAAAGTAGCTGATCCCACATAGCCAAATGTGCAGTTCAAGTCCTGGACACAGCAGCTTGAGAAACAAGTGAGGCACGTGCATCCACGTACCCAAAATCTCAAGAGAATGGAGGAGAAAGGACTAGTTTGGTCATCTCCTTTTGGGGGTACTTTCACACTTTACTTTTCTCTGTTTCTCTCTCCATTGACTTCAGGCACCCTAGACGAAATAAACAATATACTAAGAAACCCCAACACAACAAACAAACAAATACCTTTCATTGGGTGTTCCTAGAGTTCTCATTATATGAGTTGGCAAGTTCCCATTTTGAAAAAGAGAATTTCCCTTGAATCATATTAATTTTGCTTTGTGCCACCTGCAATTAGAAGCACTCTGAAGAAATCATTATCATTATTTTTCATGTAGTGTAGAAAGTTCTGTATCTTGATTGTTGTTCCTCATACCTCACATCCCTGATCAGGAAGAGTTATTCTCTAGACCCCACATAAGAAGTCTGTCTTTCAAAGATGACCGTCACTTCTACACAACTCAACATCAAATGGAAATCCACAGGGCAACGGAAGCCAGCTGATTTCTACTACCAAATGGGAGTTGTGAAAATGAGTATGTTTAAAAGTGTTCTCCCAGTCTGTATCTGTGAAAGACACCTTTGAGGGCATTGAACACCTTCCTCCTTTTGTTGAACAATCCAGAGGCAAGCATATTCTATGAGTGTTTGTAGATTTTTTTCTTCATCACTACAAATAGCACCAATATTATACAGAAAAGAAAGAAAATAATGCCTATGAAGTCTGAATTATTCCATCCCTAAAAGTATGTTCTTAGATGTTGAACTGATTATCTTTTAAAGAAAAAAAATGCAAGTGTCAAAACCCGTATCTGCAGAGCCGTTTAGCTCGATTTGGGCATTTGCTAAGTGTATCATGTGCTGCTTTGTCAATCCAAGTGACAGTTAATCAATACTAATCTGATGCCAGTTGATGCTTCCCATTCCCTAAACAGGATTAAGCTATACTATCTATGAATATATTTCATTCCAGGCTGTAAATCCATATGCTTTAACGTAAATGCATTAGCATCTCTTTTTAAATGGAATGTACCGTGTATACAAGGAAATAAAGATGAATTACCAAGTTGTCCTGAAAAATGCCTTTCTGACCCATTATGAAAATGTTTCAGCTTTCAAGGCAGCAGTAAGTAGATCAGACATCTCCCATTATTTCATATTGTGATCTATATCCCAGTCCCTGAGGGAAACCTATTAAGTTAACTCTCAGAATCACTATAGTCATATTGCCCTTCCCTGCTGGGGCAGGTGAATTTGCTCATTTGTTCCTCTTTTTGTTTGTTTGTTCCTTGGTTTCTTTCTTTCTTTCTTTCTTTCTTTCTTTTTTTTTTTTTTTGAGAGGTTTTTTCTATAGGGTGCATGCTCTCGCCAGACAGACAGAGAGAGACAGAGAGACAGAAAGTGAGAAATCATCCTCCAGGGGGGATGGCCATGCCGCAATCCCTTCTCCTCCATTCTCCTCTTGGGATCTTGGGCATGCATGCACACGCGCCTGACATGTGGACTTTAAGCCACTGGGTCCGGGAGGCAAACCGTGGTCAACTACATGGGAGTCCAGTGATGTAGACATTACGCTAACTGCTGGTCCCCCTTGGTTTCTTTTTTAAGTCAATTATTTTTAGTGACTTCTATGGGTTAGGCACTGTTTTAGGCAATAGGACACTTAACAATAATAATAACAATAACTGCAGGCTTCATCATTTGTCTTAAATTTTCCCAATTTGTCTACAGCTGATTAAACCAGTACATATCTAACATAAAAATCTAACTATCCTGGACTGTCTCACTTGGTCCATGCACATCAGAGTTGGGATGAAACAAAAATTATTCTAGCTTTGCATTATCACTTTACATCTCAGGGGCTTTTTGTACATATTTTTAAATTCTTACAAACATCTATATGAAGGAAGCAGAGAAGATGAGTTTCAGTGACTTAAGATTAACTAACAAGTCCAAGGCTGTAGTGTATATTATTAATCCTACTATAGTACTATTGGGTCAGTCGGAAAAGTCATGATATATTTTTGCCCAGAAAAACATAGACGGATCAGCAGATGGCATAATGGTTATGTCGCTGGACTCCCACATAGATGACTGTGATTCAAGTCCTGGACCCAGCTGCTTAAAACTCACACTGGGCGTGCGAGTATGCATGCCCCAAATCCTGAGAGGAGAATGGAGGAGGAGAGATTGCAGCATGGCCATTCCTCCAGGGGTGATTTCTCACTTTTTGTCTTTCTGTGTCTTTCTGGCAAGCACATGCATTCTATAACCAAAATCTCTCTTAAGGAAGAAAGAAAAAAAGAGAGAAAGAAAGAAAGACAGACAGACGGGCAGGCAGGCATAGAAAAAAATACATGACTTTTCCAACCACACCATATTTCATAGGCTTTTGAAAGGCATCAATTAAACACATCCACTTAGAACCATGTGTGGCACACAGAAGGGGTACAGATGGTTAATTTATCATTAACTTCAATAATGAAACTCTTATTAAGACACAGACTCTTAAATCATTGTCAATTCATCTGTCCATCCATCCATTGTCCATCCATCTGTCCATCCACCCATTTTAATCCACCCATTGATTTAACAAACATTTATTTAGCACCTATCATGCACAAGGTACTGCAAAAGATGCTCAAGATTCAATGTTGAAATAGTCCATGCTCTCAGACCTCTCACACTTAAGATTTACAGTCTTGGGCATTTGTAGTCAGTATTGAACTTCACAGACTAAAAAATGAAAAGGTAGACTGGCAAACTACATCCTATAAGCTACGTCTATCACACTACCTACATTTGTAAGTAAAGTTTTATGAGAACACAGCCAAACTTATTTGATTATGCAGTGTTAATGCTACCTTCTCACTACAAGGGTTTTGCAACACAGTCTTTGTGATTCACAAACCTCATCTGACCCTGTACATAAAAATGTCTCTGAAGAGTGGAGCCAACAGGTGGCATGATGCTTAAGGCACTGGACACTCCAACACAGCTGACCATGGTTTGAATCCCAGACCTGGTGGCTTTCTTTTTCACTTTCCCTCTCTTTCTCTGTGTCTCTCTCTCTCTGGTCAAATTAAAATAAATGAATAAATAAATAAAATTAAATAAATAATTCTTTTAAAAAATCTCTGGAGGGACCCGCAGTTAGTGTAATGACTATGTCGCTGGACTCCTGTGTAGTTGACTGAGGTTC
>NW_006203646.1:5328062-5338029 GCF_000334495.1 Tupaia belangeri chinensis
CCCCCCTAAAAAAAAAAAATCTCTGGAGAATATTCCATTATTATATTCTCCTAGCTGGTCCAACTATGTCTTAAAATTGAAAAAAAAAATTTTATAAAGGTAATGGCTTGCCTGTATCAGCCAGTTTATTTATATTTGATGACATGCCCTAAATGCAGAAAAGTACTTTATGATTTTGATATTACCAAGTTTTCCAGGGGGAATTCCTTCTATTGCCCTTTAAAAGAGGCTGGATAACTTGTGGCCACACTCAGCCATCAGTTCACTTTTCTATGTTCCTATTGCTCTATTCCTATTTCTTGTCTCCTTATTACACCCCAAACATGATTGATGTCCTTAGTTCCCTTGATTGACCTTTTCTCCCCCATTATGTTGCTCACTGGGTAGAGAACATCATTCCTGTGTTTCTTTGCTGAGATTTTTTTTTTTTTCGGAGAGACTTTTGCTATAGGGTGCGTGTGCTTGCCAGACAGACAGGGACAGAGAGATAGAAAGCGAGAAATCACCCCCCAGGGGGGATGGCCACGCCATAATCCCTTCTCCTCCATTGTCCTCTCAGGATCTTGGGCACACATGCACATGCGCCTGGCGTGAGTTTAAGCCACCAGGTCCGGGACTCGAATCGCAGTCGACTATGTGGGAGTACAATGACATAGCCATTACGCTAACGGCAGGTCCCTTGCTGAGATTTTTTTTTGATCAACATTAATGTTGGCTTTTATTGCTCAAGTCTGTACAGACTGATATATTATCAGACAGAATTTTTAAAAATATTATTTTGTGGGTGTGCCCAAGATCCTGAGAGGAGAATGGAGGAGAATGGTTTGTGGTTTAGCCATCCCCCTCTGAGGGGTGATTTCTCACTTTCTATCTCTCTGTCTATCCCTGTCTCTCTGGTGAGTGACAACATCCTATAGCAAAGTCTCTCACTCTTTCTTAAAGGAAAAAAAAAAAAACATTATTCTGGATGATTATTTTAGGTGATCCTTAAATTGTCAACCTATAGGAAACATTCTCACAAGCAATGATGGACTGTCTGCCAGGTATAGTACTTGTGCAATGTTAGTCAATTACATCAACCCAGGAGCTGGACATTATTATTCTATTTAGAGATGAGGAAACTGAGGTTTTAAGAGTTATCATTATTATTTTTTTCCTTTAGAGAGGTTTTTGCTATAGGGCATGTGCACTCGCTAGAAAGACGGTGACAGAGAGAGACAGAAAGTGAGAAATTACCCCTCAAGGGGGATGGCCATGCTGCAATACGTTCTCCTTCATTCTCCTCTCAAGACCTTGGGCACGCGCACACATGTGCCTGGCATGAGTATAAGCCACCAGGTCCAGTACTCGAATGGTGGTTGACTACATGGGAGTCCAGTGACATAGCCATTATACCAACTGCTGGTCTCAGTTTTTTAAAAAATCATACATTATAGCATGGTTTTGTTAATATGTTGTAATACTGCAGTTTTGTGTTGAATTTCCCCAACTTATTGTGTAATTCTAAGTCTAGTTCCTGCACCTGTTAAGTGACTATTATCCACTGTCCAACCTGTGGCGCAGATTTATCAAGAAGACCAAATGAGAGGTGAATGAGCTTTTCAACCGACACAGCTAAATACAAATGTTAGTGAAAAACTGGCTCCACTCAAGGAATTCTCCCTGGATCAAATAAAGATCCCCTTTCAATCTTTAAAAACTGTCCATTTTATAAGTCCCCTTAACGTCAGAAGAGGAAGCTAAATATGATTAATTTTAGATTCACGGTAAGACTTTCATCTACATCTGTGACATTCCCTCTCTACGTTTTCATAGTTCTCAAAAAGATTCTCCCCTAAGGCCCAATTTTAGGGACACTGGACACTAACAGATCAATAAGTCGGGGCTCATTTTTTTTTAACGTTCTTACTCAGGCAATACAAAAACTCCTTACAGATTTTCATGACAAATGGAGACAGTGCAAACAGAAGTGCACTAAATGGATGAAGCTGACATGCCCCCTAATCTATTAGAGCACAGGGCTTGTAGAAACACAGGGACCCCACGAAAATCATATTCCCACAGGGCAATTGATCATAACTTGAAGACTCACTTTAGGAGTGGGCCAAACCAGCCTTAAAGGAGAGGAAATGTCACTGATTTCAGCATAGCTCAGAATTTTAAAGAGGAAGATCTAACTATGAGATCACATCTGTGTTGCTATAGTAGTCTACAAGGCATAGTTCTTATACTAGAGATACATGGCTTAGCTTTAGCTATTTTAAATGCCCCAAATGGCAAACCCAGCTTGCCCCAATACTAGTGGGCTTTTGTAATAGAGAAAACAACCCTGGTTCTCAATAGAAAGAGAAACAGAGGAGGCCACATCAAAAACAAGCCCTGAGTGATACAATGAAGTTGAAGGATAAAAAGCAATGCTAAGTACATATAAGGATCTTAGCAAATGTCAGCATTGTCGTAAATTCCTTTTAAAGTCTATTTTGACTATAAGGTTTTATAAATAAGAGAGCTGGATATCCATCCTATATGACAGGCATGATTTATGTTGTACCAAGTAGAAATGAACCTGTCTTGCCCAAGCTGATATGGTCCTTGCTTCACAGACAAAATTAGGCCATGGTGTTCATACAGTTCTGAAGGGGAGGCAGAGATTCAAGCCTCTACTCTTGTCACTGATTTCTCCCAGTCCAAATAGCCTTTTCCAGGAGAATGTTCATTTTGAATTCTTTACTTTTGTCCCTAGTTTGGGACTGAGACTTGGGCTAAAGAGGCTAACATTAATTGTTCACCTGCTGTGTGCATGGCCTGGCGTCAGGCACTATGGAGGAAGAAAATATGGACTTTGCAATCTCCAGGAATGAGGAAGAAAACCCACAACCTCCTAAGGGGACAGAGAGCACAGAATCAGAGACACACAAGTTTATTTACAGTGGCACCTTAGCACTAAGCACACCTTCCTTCTGGTCCAGGATTTCTCATCTTCAGCCCTGTTAATGCTTAAGGCCAGATAATCTTTGCTGTCAGGGCTGTCTTGCGCATTGTAGGATGTTGAATGGTATCCCTACTCTGTACTCATTAGAAAACAGTAGCACCTTCTTCTCTCCCCTGAGTTGTAGCACTAAAGATGCTACTAGACATTGCCTCTTGGAGGCAAAAATTACCACCCCTGCTACTCTCCAAAATGCCTCTACTGAGAACCATGGTTTGGTCCTAATGCGTGGTAACTTCTTCTTCTTACTAGTTCCAGGGTAACCCTGTCCTCGTAATTTAATGATGGGCTCCACCTGAAACAGGAGACCTCTCAATCTGGTCCATCATGTTAAACATGAAATGGTAGACCTACCCCAGGGTTTGAATTTATGTCCTATTCTTGTTGTACTCTAGCTGAATCCCCAGTATACCAGGGCAACTGTATGCAGTCAGAGCTCATAAGCACTTACGTTAGGATGGGAGAACCTTATCTGAGAGCAATGGACCATAGAAATTCATGGGTAGAATTCAGTGGATCTGTGAACTTTCAGACTTTCTACTAATCACTAACTGAAACCTAGCATTTCCTTCAATGAGAAAGTAGAGAATGATCTCTAGAGAAATCACTCTAGCACTGTCACCCACAGATTATTATTACTTTTCACTATAGTCAGAGTGCTGCATGCATCCTCAAAACATCACAATTTTGAAATTTTGGTAGTTGTTGGACTTATAGCTGGATCTTTTAAAATATTTAACAAAGAAAGACATTTATTATTGTGTCACAAAAATGTATTTTTTCAATTGCCAGAAGGTACATGCATTCACAAAGGAGAGAAGGGGAAAGGGAGAAAGGAACCCAAGGGGTCATGGTTCCACCACAGTCCCTTTTCCTCCATTTCTCCATCCTGTTGGGATCTGGGACATGCATCCACATGTAACTATTTATTAAGCGCCTGGGGACAACTTTTGAACTACACTTGGCCTTGTGGGATTTGGCTTCCTTACCCACGAAGCTGCAGGGCCAGCTTAACAAAATCATTTTTGGCATTAATAATTGTATACAATTTACTTTCTTTGGTAATCCTGGACATTTTGCTTAATCATGCAGTTACAAACACAGTTGTAAGAAGGGCTCCATAGTCTTCAACAGCTTGGCAAAGGGATCCATGGTAGGAAGAAAGCAAAGAACCTGCTTTAGAAGAATTATCCAACATAAAAATCAGGCAAAGGTTTGGAAGTCATAGTGATGCTCAGAACATTCTGCATCATCCCTACTGGGGCTGGGGGAGACAAAACTCACCCATCTCTAGCCAGTCAGGGTATGATGCTAGGACAGAGTCTGATGTCGGGCAAACTGTTTTACATCTAAGGCTTCAGTCTCTTAATCTCTAAGATGGGTATCTCTCCCCTGAGTTGTAGCACTAAAGATGCTACTAGACATTGCCTCTTGGAGGCAAAAATTACCACCCCTGCTACTCTCCAAAATGCCTCTACTGAGAACCATGGTTTGGTCCTAATGCGTGGTAACTTCTTCTTCTTACTAGTTCCAGGGTAACCCTGTCCTCGTAATTTAATGATGGGCTCCACCTGAAACAGGAGACCTCTCAATCTGGTCCATCATGTTAAACATGAAATGGTAGACCTACCCCAGGGTTTGAATTTATGTCCTATTCTTGTTGTACTCTAGCTGAATCCCCAGTATACCAGGGGATTCATACCAACTGTATGTAGTCAGAGCTCATAAGCACTTACATTAGGATGGGAGAACCTTATCTGAGAGCAATGGACCATAGAAATTCATGGGTAGAATTCAGTGGATCTGTGAACTTTCAGACTTTCTACTAATCACTAACTGAAACCTAGCATTTCCTTCAATGAGAAAGTAGAGAATGATCTCTAGAGAAATCACTCTAGCACTGTCACCCACAGATTATTATTACTATTCACTATAGTCAGAGTGCTGCATGCATCCTCAAAACATCACAATTTTGAAATTTTGGTAGTTGTTGGACTTATAGCTGGATCTTTTAAAATATTTAACAAAGAAACACATTTATTATTGTGTCACAAAAATGTATTTTTTCAATTGCCAGAAGGTACATGCATTCACAAAGGAGAGAAGGGGAAAGGGAGAAAGGAATCCAAGGGGTCATGGTTCCACCACAGTCCCTTTTCCTCCATTTCTCCATCCTGTTGGGATCTGGGACATGCATCCACATGTAACTATTTATTAAGCGCCTGGGGACAACTTTTGAACTACACTTGGCCTTGTGGGATTTGGCTTCCTTACCCACGAAGCTGCAGGGCCAGCTTAGCAAAATCATTTTTGGCATTAATAATTGTATACAATTTACTTTCTTTGGTAATCCTGGACATTTTGCTTAATCATGCAGTTACAAACAGTTGTAAGAAGGGCCCCATAGTCTGATTCAACAGCTTGGCAAAGGGATCCATGGTAGGAAGAAAGCAAAGAACCTGCTTTAGAAGAATTATCCAACATAAAAATCAGGCAAAGGTTTGGAAGTCATAGTGATGCTCAGAACATTCTGCATCATCCCTACTGGGGCTGGGGGAGGCAAAACTCCCCCATCTCTAGCCAGTCAGGGTATGATGCTAGGACAGAGTCTGATGTCGGGCAAACTGTTTTACATCTAAGGCTTCAGTCTCTTAATCTCTAAGATGGGTATTTCTTTTCCTTTTCTCTTTTTGCTATTTTCTTTTTATTTCCTTCTTTTGAGAAGCTTTCAGGGAGGTACTGAGACTCAAGATACTAGTGAGAAATATGCAAGTGCTGTGGTCTAGCCAAACACAGATGCGATGATCTGTTTCTTCCTCCAGGATGTCCTTAGCTCTGGGGCATTACTAGCCCACTCATGATTTGCAGCAGCACTGATTTTAGCCCAAACAGCCTTCTCTCACCTGTGTAACTATTCTTTCTGGGAATCTTAGAAGGAAAAGAAGACATGGAAAAGATGAGGGAATGAGAGCAGAATGTGATCATTTAAAACCAGTTCATCCAACTCCAATCTCACATTCATTTTTTTATCCCCCACTTGTTCAGGTGACAGGAATAAATTTTCAGACAGGTGAGAAAGCAAGCTGCCAGGACCAGGACTCAAGCTGCAATTGGCTATGTGGGAGTCCAGTATTTTAACCATCATGCCACCTGCGGTCCCTCAAAGTAATTTTAAACGTAATAAATTTATGTAGTTGTAGCAATCACTTTGAATTGACTCAAGTACTTAAAACTCATATTATCAAAGAGCTATTTTTTTCCTTTAAACAATTACATGAATTCACCAATGTATAGGTTTCATATGAATTCACCAATGTTTAGGTTTCATATGAGTTCACCAATGTATAGGTTTTTTGTTTTGTTTTGTTTTGTTTTTATGGAGAGGTTTTTGCTATAGGGCACGTGCGCTCACCAGACAGACAGAGAGATAGAAAGCGAGAAATCCCCCCCCCCAATCCCTTTTCCTCCATTCTGCTCTCGGGATCTTGGTCATGCATGCACACGCGCCCGACGTTGAGTTTTAAGCCACTGAGTCCAGGACGTGAACTGCGGTCGTCTACATGGGAGTCCAACGACATAGCCATTACGCTAACTGCTGGTCCCAACAGAATGGTTTTTTATGATATTTCTTTCCAGTGGAAACAGGTTTTCCTGTTTCCTCAAACTTGAAATTCTTCTTTTTTTTTTTTTTTTTGGAGAGGTTTTTCGCTATAGGGCGTGTGCACTCGCCAGACAGACAGAGAGAGACAGAGAGACAGAAAGCGAGAAATCACCCCCCAGGGGGGATGGTCACGCCATAATCCCTTCTCCTCCATTCTCCTCTCAGGATCTTGGGCACGCACGCACATGTGCCCGGCGTGAGTTTTAAGCCACCGGGTCCGGGACATGAACCGCGGTCGACTACATGGGAGTCCAGCGACATAGCCATTATGCTAACTGTTGGTTCCCCCAAACTTGAAATTCTTTAAGAGCCAACTCAAAATTCCACGTTTCAGTAAAGACCTCTCTTTGAAATTTCTGTGGCTCCAATTCCCTGGGCCACTTGGATGCCAGTCTCTCTGTTATATTGCTCAGAGCTCATACACCAGTATGAGCTCCCAATAGTGGGAAAGACCATGCCTTATGAAGCCAAAGCTCTAGCTCCTTTCTTTGTTCTACCAAAAATCTTTGATCACAGTTTGTAAAAGAGAGACACATTTTCAGAGTCCTGGGAGGAAGAATTAGGCCAGAGAAACTTGCTCAGGCTCTCATGCAAGGATGCTCTCATTAAACATACAGCTGAACCACTGGAGCCTGAACACTCCCCAATAACCAGTCAGCTAGACAGGAAGTCAAGAGGGAAAGTCATTTTCCCTGGCAGCAGAGCTACATTTAACAGCCAAAGAAGAAAAGCACATTACCTTCCCTCATAGCTCATAGGCACCCTGCATATTGATTTCATATCTGTTTTCTTCTTTGTTTGCTAAATGCAGTCTCTTCCACAAGCCCATGATACAATACAAGGACTTTAACTATGCTTTGACCCCAGATGAGCTCACATCAAGCAACTTAGTGGGAAGAACAATACACTGTGTTTGGCACCCATCAGATATACCTGTGCCCTTTGCAACAGCGATATTACTACCTTTCCTCACTCGTTCAGCCTGTTTCCTTTGGGCTGAGAGTAAAAAAAAAGAGCAATCAGCTGTTTGTGAGCTTCACAATCTTGTAGACCAGGGTAAACAACTTTCTTTTTGAAATGTCTTTTTGAGTTAAACCACTGAGCATAGACATCAAGGATGTGTTTGGTCCTATGAATAGTGGACCTATGCAACCTAGCTCTGGCTGATCATCCTCACAGTTTCCTGTAAAACATAAATTGGATCTTGTCACTTTCTAGTTTGAAGCCTTTCAATGTCTCCACATTTCCCTTAACATAAAGTGTAAACACCTTGACATGACACACAGTGTCCACTCTAATATTGTGGTTTTCTAATAGATTCATATGCACATATACACAAACACATATCCACATGATCCATATATATATAATATATATAAATATATGTAGTTAACATATATAATGTGCATATTTGTATCATGTACACAGATCATGTAATATACATAATAGATACATATACCACATATACAAATAAAACATACAATATAGAAAGTGTGTGTGTGTACATATATTTATATTCATGACAATGTGTATGTGATTATCAAGATATTTAAATATGGCAGCTTGGTATCTGAAAAAAATAACAGAAGCAAAACAGTCTTCAATTGTCTATTCTATATCAAATCTAAGCATAACGGTTTCCCTATTGGTGGGGTATTCATATCTAAAGTCTTTCCTGTTATACAAAACTTTTATTAAATACGTTATGTCTTTCTCTTTGTCTGTAACAGGGGTGAACCTTGCAGTCGGTGAGGAAAAGATAATACTTTGTCTCTGGAAAAGTCGTGATGCAGTTTTGCATAGAAAAATACAACATGACTTCCAATGACCCAGTAGTTCTCCCCTTCAAGATATATGTTAAACACTTAGGTTCTTTATACTAAAGAAAAAAAATGCATACTCTTTAAAGGGTAAACTGTAGGATAGGCGGATTATATATCAGTACAATTGTTATAAAAACAAAATATAGTCTCTACAGTCTACCAGGATTTGCATCTCACTTCTGCCATTTACCTTGCTACATAACATTGGGGAACTGGCTCCTATTTGTCAGTTTTCTCATATGTCACAGGAGTATAAGAATGAAACCTATCTCAGAGGGCTTTGGTGGGACTTGAGCTAACACACATAAGGAGGTCAGAACAGTAGCTGAAATGGAGTAAAGCATTTAATAAATGTTAGCTACTATAATTGTATCCTCTTCTCTTTTCATATCTGGGCACTGTGCTCCCTGATTTCGACCCACTGTCTGTCCCTTCTCCTCCATTCCCCTTTCAGGACTTTTGGGTACACATACCTGGCATGAGTTTCAAGCCACCAGGTCTGCGACTCAAACCATGGTCAGCCATGCGGGAATTCAGCATTTTAACCACCATGCCACCTGCTGGTTCTCCTATTTAAGAATGTTTGAAGAGAAATATATTTTTCTTTCTGAAAGATTATGCTTCCACGGGTCTTTGCGCATGTACTATGTGCCCGGAACAGCTGCTCCATACCAGGCCTTTGCAATTCTAGAACTAACTCTAATTCGTCCTTCTGGTTGCAACTTAATCATCACTCACTTTAGGAAGACTCCCTTTACCTATAAAATGGTGTTACATAAATCTCCTAATTCTATAGCATCTTAAACTTTGCTTTCAAGTTAACACACATTCTTAGGGAAATGTTTAAAACAGCAGTCCTTCTTGCTTGGCTGTGAAATCCAGTAAGGCAAGGATCCAAGATGTCCCTTGGTCAGCACAGCAGTTGCCCAGAGTAAATGCACAATTAACATTTGTTGAATGCAATTACATTTCTTTTTAAAGAAAAACTGCCTCCCCACCATTTAAATAACTCTGCCAAGAAGATTTCTCTTGATGTCATTTCCTTTCTTTTTTGAACTGTGAATGTTCTTGCATCATAAATATACTGAGTCCAACTATACTTGTCTTTTGTCTTTGACTTACAGAATCACAATAATATCCAATATTCTTCTTACTGTTTTAGTGGCTCCCTGTGACAGTACCCTGTCAAGAGGGAAATTCCCAGAAAGCTTTAGTAGAACCCTGAAATCTCTTCTCCTTGAATCAGGTTTTTGGGGAAGGAAGGAGTTACTGTTTACTATGTGCCAATAATGAAACTCTCTTCCACAAAGAGACGTCCCAATGTGCTTCTTTGCTGGAAAGCACAAGGGCAGCACACTCCCTCCTTTGTCACACAGAGCTGTGCTCCAAGTGCTGTGATCCTGCTGTACAGGAGGCTACTGCTCTTCCCTGTGACCTGCTAAGTGGACCCCGGCCCCCCGACCTTACTCGTTCCCTCAATGTCCGCTCCAGGCA
>NW_006203646.1:5338247-5339880 GCF_000334495.1 Tupaia belangeri chinensis
CGCTATAGGGCGTGTGCACTCGCCAGACAGACAGAGAGAGACAGAGAGACAGAAAGCGAGAAATCACCCCCCAGGGGGGATGGTCACGCCATAATCCCTTCTCCTCCATTCTCCTCTCAGGATCTTGGGCACGCACGCACATGTGCCCGGCGTGAGTTTTAAGCCACCGGGTCCGGGACATGAACCGCGGTCGACTACATGGGAGTCCAGCGACATAGCCATTATGCTAACTGTTGGTTCCCCCAAACTTGAAATTCTTTAAGAGCCAACTCAAAATTCCACGTTTCAGTAAAGACCTCTCTTTGAAATTTCTGTGGCTCCAATTCCCTGGGCCACTTGGATGCCAGTCTCTCTGTTATATTGCTCAGAGCTCATACACCAGTATGAGCTCCCAATAGTGGGAAAGACCATGCCTTATGAAGCCAAAGCTCTAGCTCCTTTCTTTGTTCTACCAAAAATCTTTGATCACAGTTTGTAAAAGAGAGACACATTTTCAGAGTCCTGGGAGGAAGAATTAGGCCAGAGAAACTTGCTCAGGCTCTCATGCAAGGATGCTCTCATTAAACATACAGCTGAACCACTGGAGCCTGAACACTCCCCAATAACCAGTCAGCTAGACAGGAAGTCAAGAGGGAAAGTCATTTTCCCTGGCAGCAGAGCTACATTTAACAGCCAAAGAAGAAAAGCACATTACCTTCCCTCATAGCTCATAGGCACCCTGCATATTGATTTCATATCTGTTTTCTTCTTTGTTTGCTAAATGCAGTCTCTTCCACAAGCCCATGATACAATACAAGGACTTTAACTATGCTTTGACCCCAGATGAGCTCACATCAAGCAACTTAGTGGGAAGAACAATACACTGTGTTTGGCACCCATCAGATATACCTGTGCCCTTTGCAACAGCGATATTACTACCTTTCCTCACTCGTTCAGCCTGTTTCCTTTGGGCTGAGAGTAAAAAAAAAGAGCAATCAGCTGTTTGTGAGCTTCACAATCTTGTAGACCAGGGTAAACAACTTTCTTTTTGAAATGTCTTTTTGAGTTAAACCACTGAGCATAGACATCAAGGATGTGTTTGGTCCTATGAATAGTGGACCTATGCAACCTAGCTCTGGCTGATCATCCTCACAGTTTCCTGTAAAACATAAATTGGATCTTGTCACTTTCTAGTTTGAAGCCTTTCAATGTCTCCACATTTCCCTTAACATAAAGTGTAAACACCTTGACATGACACACAGTGTCCACTCTAATATTGTGGTTTTCTAATAGATTCATATGCACATATACACAAACACATATCCACATGATCCATATATATATAATATATATAAATATATGTAGTTAACATATATAATGTGCATATTTGTATCATGTACACAGATCATGTAATATACATAATAGATACATATACCACATATACAAATAAAACATACAATATAGAAAGTGTGATACACAGATCACGCAATATACATAATAGATACATATACCACACATACAAATAAAACATACAATATAGAAAGTGTGTGTGTGTGTGTACATATATTTATATTCATGACAATGTGTATGAGATTATCAAGATACTTAAATATGGCAGCTTGGGGTCTGAAAAAAAAAACAAAGAAAAACAAAC
>NW_006203646.1:5340510-5369316 GCF_000334495.1 Tupaia belangeri chinensis
GGGAATTCAGCATTTTAACCACCATGCCACCTGCTGGTTCTCCTATTTAAGAATGTTTGAAGAGAAATATATTTTTCTTTCTGAAAGATTATGCTTCCACGGGTCTTTGCGCATGTACTATGTGCCCGGAACAGCTGCTCCATACCAGGCCTTTGCAATTCTAGAACTAACTCTAATTCGTCCTTCTGGTTGCAACTTAATCATCACTCACTTTAGGAAGACTCCCTTTACCTATAAAATGGTGTTACATAAATCTCCTAATTCTATAGCATCTTAAACTTTGCTTTCAAGTTAACACACATTCTTAGGGAAATGTTTAAAACAGCAGTCCTTCTTGCTTGGCTGTGAAATCCAGTAAGGCAAGGATCCAAGATGTCCCTTGGCCAGCACAGCAGTTGCCCAGAGTAAATGCACAATTAACATTTGTTGAATGCAATTACATTTCTTTTTAAAGAAAAACTGCCTCCCCACCATTTAAATAACTCTGCCAAGAAGATTTCTCTTGATGTCATTTCCTTTCTTTTTTGAACTGTGAATGTTCTTGCATCATAAATATACTGAGTCCAACTATACTTGTCTTTTGTCTTTGACTTACAGAATCACAATAATATCCAATATTCTTCTTACTGTTTTAGTGGCTCCCTGTGACAGTACCCTGTCAAGAGGGAAATTCCCAGAAAGCTTTAGTAGAACCCTGAAATCTCTTCTCCTTGAATCAGGTTTTTGGGGAAGGAAGGAGTTACTGTTTACTATGTGCCAATAATGAAACTCTCTTCCACAAAGAGACGTCCCAATGTGCTTCTTTGCTGGAAAGCACAAGGGCAGCACACTCCCTCCTTTGTCACACAGAGCTGTGCTCCAAGTGCTGTGATCCTGCTGTACAGGAGGCTACTGCTCTTCCCTGTGACCTGCTAAGTGGACCCCGGCCCCCGGCCCAAAAAAAATGTCTGCTCTAGGAAGTTCCCCCTGACCGCTCCTGTAGGCTTGGCCCCCTATTGCTTGTTTCTAATGCACACCATCCAATCCTCTCAGCACATACTGCAGCCACGTTCTAGCTTATACATTTGTTTAGGCTTTATAACACATTTTCAGTGCTATGTAGTGTTCATTGCACACGTGCTTTGGCGTTCTTCTTTGAGAACTCCCCCCCCCATCAGACATGTACTCATTCTGCTCCTGTAGGCTTGGCCCCCTATTGCTTGTTTCTAATGCACACCATCCAATCCTCTCAGCACATACTGCAGCCACGTTCTAGCTTATACATTTGTTTAGGCTTTATAACACATTTTCAGTGCTATGTAGTGTTCATTGCACACGTGCTTTGGCGTTCTTCTTTGAGAACTCCCCCCCCCATCAGACATGTACTCATTCTGGGGAGACAGAGAGAGACAGAGAGAGAGAAAGTGAGAAATCATCCCCCTCACATAAAGGAGAATGGCCACGCCACAATTCTTTCTCCTCCTTTCTCTTTTGGGATTTTTGGACTTGCAGGTGCACATGTCCAGCATGAGTTTCAAGCCACCAGGTTTGAGATTCCATCCATGGCTGACCATGTGGGAATTGAGCATTTTAACCACTATGCCACCTTCTGGTACTGCTATGTAAGAAATTTACAAAACAAAGTTTGTTCTTTGTCCATATGTCTGAGAGACTGAAAGCGAGAAATCACGCCCCAGGGGAGATGGGCACACTACAATCCCTTCTCCTCCAGCCTCCTCTTGGGATTCTGGGCATGAGCACACATGCGCCCAGTACAAGTTTAAGCCACTGGGTCCAGGACTCAAAAACTGCAGTTGACTACATGGGAATCCAGTAACATAACCATTACTCCATCTGCTGATCCCTTTAAGTACTCTTATTATCCCCTTGTTAAAAGTGAGCATCCTCAGGTTTTTAGAGATTTAGAAACTTACCCAAGGTTATATTATTAGAGACAGAATTGAAATCTTTCAGGTGGTCTGTGTCCAAACTTCATACACAGTTAACAATTATGTTGTCCTATATGACTATCCTAAAGGGGGGAAATGTGGGCATGTTCTTCTATTCTATGCCCTGAGGGGTCTGGATATTTACCCCTCCATCTCTCCCTGTTTTCTTTGTTGGGAAGCTGACTTTTCACTTTACTTAGTCTTCCTAAAGAAGACAGGGCGCAGAAGGAGTTAAGATTAGAAGGGTAGTATACTTTCTATACCTTTACCATATTCTAGGGGACAGAGGAGCCTAAGGAGCTTAAGAGTATATTTTTAGTCCTCTTTTCTCCCAATCAAATAAGCAAATGAAATTCAAGTCCTTCCAATAAAGGAGAATAGAGTTAATTTCCTCCCCTATTCTGTGCACCAAGATTTTCTTATTCACATTGTCATCTCATTAAATTCCTAGTGTCACTGTGGAATACCAATATTCCCCTTGGTCTCTGCTGGAAAGGAAAAAGAAAAAATTCTACTTAGGTGACTTCTGGTGGCATAAGAATATTCTACAACAGTCAAAATAATTCATGAGAAAGGAGAGCTGCTGATATTGAAGACAGCCTGGCAGAAGTTTATCGCTTCATCTGAAATACTCTGTTCTTGGTATTAACTGGCAAGAAGCAAATTTTGTTGACAAAAATAAACCAATAGATGTCTGAAAGTACACTCACTGTGGCTGATAGAGAAATCAACATCTTGTCAGTTCCACAAACAAACAAACAAACAAACATCTCATCTCCCTCCCTTGGTAAGTGTTGGAATTGGTTCTCTTCAAAGTACCCTAGTAGTGGGACCAGCAGTTAGTGCAATGGCTATGTTGCTGAACTCCCACATAGTCAACCGCAGTTCAAGTCCCAGACCCAGTGGCTTAACCTCACGCAGGGTGTGTGTGCATGCATGCCCAAGATCCCGAGAGGAGAATGGAGGAGAAGGGATTGCGGCATGGCCATCCCCCCTGGGGGGTGATTTCCTGCTTTCTGTCTCTCTATCTGTCTGGTGAGCACACACCCCCTATAGCAAAAACCTCTCAAAAAAAAAAAATTAGTAATCTAGTAGTGAACCTCATCAACTGTTTAATCAAACTAGAAAGGTAACAAATGTCCTCAACTGCCTTTTCTCTTCTCCCTCTCCCCCACATACCACTGAGAGAGACATGGCTGGAAGGCTGGGGAGGGCTGCTAAGCTTCACTGCTGGGACAGAGGGGGATGTTTACACAGAACCATGCATCCATCACGTTCACATTAAATCACATCTTCGTCTTGCCAAAGGGAAAATTGTGTGGGGCCCAGCAAATGCCTTTTCCTCCTGCATGGGGAATTATCTGCCTTGAGCTTCAGGGCGAAAGCCAAACCTTTGCAGCTTGTGATGCCCATATACGTGGGTGGATGAATGTACAAGGCGGCGGAATCATCTAGGCTTTTGGAGTGGCTCTTCTTAATTTTTTTTTTTTTTTGAGAATTATAAGAGTTGTACTCCCAGTAGCATTTCAAATAAAATCCCATTACTATTTTTTCTATCGTAGAATGGTGCTTTTTCTCATTAAGTATCTCCGGTTTATTAGATTGGGGTTGTTCATCTGAGACTCTTTTATATTTGGCTTTCTCGCTGCATTGTTTATGGGAAATGTATCTTTATGATCTAATACATTATTCCTGTATTCCTGTAAATAATGAACCACCTCTGGAATGAGGTGCCACAGAAGAGCAATACAATCCGCAGTTCTCTCTAAACAGTTGAGTCCTCGGCAGATTATCTCTGCTAATGTAACAGAGAGTCAAAGGAGGGCCCTGGTGAGTTTTAGGCTCCTCTGATTTGTTACCCGAATGTGTTTTATTAGATTGGTAGGTTCTCCCCTCCCCAGGATCAGTGTCTAAATTATTCCTTTTTCATCACCATGTACAAGGAACTGTTTTTCACTCGTTCATATAATCCTCTAGCCTCGTTCACATTTCCTTTTTCTCCCTGATAGTGGCAAAGGCAAAGGAAAGGGGAGAGGCTGTTTATTTAGAATCTATACATGACATCTAAGTGATTGGAATAACGGGATCAACCTCACATGGCTGGTAATATGACAACCAAATTCCAATTCTGTCATATTCTAAGGTCTTTGAGTTTCTTCATCCTGCCATGGTGGAAGGCAGAGTAGGTTTGGAAAAATCACGGGAACATAAGATAGGACCCTTTGAATCAGGGAGGGTGGTCATAGCCGTAGTAAACCAGCTCTGGAGACTTCTTTAAAGACAGAAATGAATGGGGTGACTCGAGGCCTTTTGATGAAGCTCTGTTTGATGAGTTCATCTGTATCCTTACTCCAGCTCACTTCCTGGCCATCTCTCTGAAATCCATCTGTTCAAGCTATATGGATGATTTTTCTGCCCCTCTACTCAGCCAGGCATCTCTTGTCTCGAGATGGTCTTTCCAATATGTTTTCTCTTCTCTTTCTACTCTCATTCAGACTTTTATGAGTCCTCGACAAATGTAATGTTCTCCTAACTTAAATGCAAGATCTTCCTTCCTCTTTTGTACTTTACTGTCAGGTTGGTTATGAGACATTCCAGTGTTCAAAATTCTTCAGTCCATTCACACAACAGATACTCCTGAGTGCTTATCATGGACCAGGTTCAACTACAGTCTCTGTAAAACCAAACTTTCTCTTGCCACAAAGCTTACAAGGTAATGAGGAGGGATAGGAAGAAAATAAACAAACATACACAATGTCATGTTGTGACCAATAGCCACAGAAGAACAAAGCAGTGTAAAGGGACAGACCAGAACTGGCTAACTTTTCCTATACAGGGCTATTGTGGTACAAAGGCAAACACAGACAAAACTTAAACAAATGAGCATGGCTGTGTTCCAATAAAATATTTATAAATCCAGGCCATGGTTTGGGCCTGATTTAGTCCTCAGGCCGAAGTTTGCAATTCCTTATAGAGGCAGTGGCAGCAGGAACATGTTACTTTTTTTTTTAAAAGAATTATTATTTAACTTTATTTATTTATTTTAATTTGACCAGAGAGGGGCAGAGCAAGAGCAAGAGCGATAGAGACAGAGACAGAGATGAAACTTGAGATAGCAAGCTGCCAGGTCCGGGATTTGAACTGTGGTCAGTCATGTGGGAGTCCAACGCCCTTAATCACCACGTCACCTGCCAGCCCTGGAACATATTACTTTTATGAAGTGGTCAGGTCAAAGAGTCTCTTTGATAAGGTGATATCTGAGCCACAAAGAAAGAGACTCATGAGCATATTCCGGAAGAGAGCAATCTGTGCAGAGGGAACAGTAAGTAAAATGGTCAGGCAGTGAAAAAATGCCTGTGTAAACTGTGAAAGGGCAATGTGTCTGGGGTGAGCCAGCAAGGGGGAGAGAACTTTTCCAGATTTTCTGATTAGACCCTTTATAGTTCCTGGGTTCCACAGTCTTATGTATAGCCACCACGATTTTTCATTATTGTACCTTTGATTATTACAGCAAATATTTGTCACACGCACAATTATTTTTTTTGCCCAGCATATATTTCTTCTTCTGGTAACAGCACCCTAATTTTCCTGTGCTCTGTTTCACTCTCAGTCATTCCAACCCTAGCTCGAGCTGTGGAAATATGACCCAGGCCCTGCTAAGCAGCGTACTGCATCACTTTGATCACAATGACTAGTTCAAGGGGATGGGCAGATGACCTAAGTCAGTCCAGTTGGAGTAAAACCCAAGGCTTTGGTGGATTTCTGTGAGGAAGGTAAGCACTCTTTCTGCTCACCAGCAGAGTTGAAGACAGAAGGCAGATTGGAAAACGATTGGAAAAAGAGAAAGAAACTAAGTTTCGGTCTCATTATTTGAGCTACCGAATCTAGCCTGCAGCCAACTACCCCTGGGCTTTTCAACAACCTGAGGCAATAAATTATCTGTCTCTCACTTTGAGCTGGATTTATATCCCTTACATCCAAGTGAGTCTTGAATGATAAATATGTCCTAGTTCATTCACCAAGAAAGGACTCTCTATGCTTTTCCCCTTAATCCACACTCAAGATCTATTTCAAATGCCCTTCGTTGAAAGCTTAAGATTGCTAAACTCTCTCTTGACCCCACCCCAGCTCAGTTGAATTCTACAGGTTCTTTGCTTTTTATCCTTCTTAGGCAGTTTCTTTCTTGGGCTGTCAGATATAGGCATATGTCTCTCCTTTCCTATTAGACAAAGGCAGCAGGACAATGCTATTCATCTCTGTAGCTCCAAGGCTCCAGAATCAGTAACTTGTTGATATTAGATATAAAAATGTATATATATATGTATGTGTGTATCTATTTTTATGTGTGTGTGTGTGTATCTTTGCACATGAGAGCACTTCAAAAAGTGGAAAAAATGTGGGGTCAGCAGGTGCATAGTAGTTAAGGCACTGAGCTTCCACATGTCTGACCACAGTTCGAGTCCCAGGCTTCGTGGTTTAAAAATTATGCCAGGTATCTTTGTTTGCATGCCCAAAATCCCAGGAGATAATGGGGGAGAGGGAATTGTGGCATGGCCATTTCTCCTTGGGGAGTGACTTTTTATCTTTCCTCTTACTGTCTCCCTCTGTCTCTCTCTAGCAAGCACACATACCCTATGGGGGAAAAAAACCCCTGGAAAATAGAATTAAAGTACAAGTTTATTTTGGTGTATAAATTTTTGAAATCATTCATAGTTTTCTTATAATCTGCACTTTCCATGAACTTTGTGAAGATTCCCTTGTGGCTGTGATAGAACATGCACATTTAGAATGGTCACACTAAGAATATTCCCATTTCTTACACTGTAATTAATAATTGCCAGGTTGTAGTAGAGAGTTTCATCAAAAACTAATTCAAAAGGCTAAATATATCATCTGATATAGTCCTACAAAAAAAGTTTAATATCAGACCACATTTAAATTTCTATAAATCTTATGCAAACTTAAATGGCTTTAGATTTAATTAAAAATGTTTTTCAATTGATAATAATGTAACTTGGATAATTAGCATCAAGTAGCATCTAGAGGACATATTTAAAAAACTAATCTAGAGTATAAATAGATCTAATTAACAATTAGAGTACTACTTTATAATTATCCTTTGTTTATAAATGCTATAATGCCCAATTCATTGTTCAATGAAATTGGTCATTAATGAAAACCCAAGTCATATTTTCCCTAGTGTTGCCATGAAGATGCCTCTTAGATGCACTGGCATTTATGTTGCCTACTTTCTTACTGCTTTTTAAAGGGCACTTCTGTCTGATATTTATTAACTGTGTCCTGTAATTAAAGCTAAACTGCATCACATCTCATTTTGCACACTGATTTTACACCTTTTTGGTAATTAAGTGGATGGACCCATCTACAAACTTATATCCCTTTGTGCCAGCCCAAAATAGATACGTTTGTAATAAGGACAAAAAAAAAAGATGGCAAAAATAATTCATATTCATATGAAACCAGGTAGATGAATGCAAACTTGTACTTGAACTGCAAGAAAGCAAGAAGAGTGGCCTTAAGGAGAACTAGAGGAGTAGGACTGGAGAGGAGGGAGCTGGGTAGAGGAGACAGAAGGTCGGCTGCAGGTAGTCAAGTGGAATTGGTACAAAGGCCTCCATCAGAAAAGTCCAGGCTGTTGGGAATTCGAGATTAGAAGTGAGAAGATGGTTCACTGGCAAAGAGAAACTCAGGGATCATGTGAAAAGAAGCAGGCCTTGAAACCATAAGCAGGTCATTTGTAGGTATGTGATTTCCCATAGAAAAAGAAAAGTAAGAACTGAGCCTTGGGAGTCCATGAGTGACCATGAGTGACCCTAAGTTGAATCCATGTTATTTTCCAAGTTAAAGAAGAGTTTAGCAAAGGAAATGGGAACATTCAGAAAAGTAGAAGAATTTGGGGAATAGTGGAACATCTAGCAGCATAAAAAGAAGGGACTATCTGGAAAACTGTTGTCCCATCCCTTTCCCATCTTGTTGAGATGGCAACATGCTACAGAGTTTGGGGAATTGAAGATTCCTGTGATAGATGTCATAGAATTAGTAAGTCTTCCTGGGTTCGAATTCTGACTCTGCCATTTGTGCTCTTTGGAACTTGGGACAAGTTATCATTCCACTCTGTGACTCAGTTTGTCCATATGTATATGAAGTTGATAAGGCATCCTTCACCTAAGACTAGTGAAGACCAAAGAGATTTATTTATGGTGACCGATTTGTTTGGCCCCAGCAAATATTCAATGTATGTTAGTTATGTTTATATTGTAGCCTTCCTGGATTGCAGTGGTACAAGCCAAGTCTTAAATCACCTGAAAGTTACCAGCAGAGTTGTAGCAAAATGCTTTTGCTGTGATTGTCTTGGGTTGATGGTTTGCACACTTTAGGGTATATCAGAAACACCTGGAGAGATTGTTTAAACACCTAGTGAGGCTCCACCTCTGAGTTTCTAATTTAGCTGGTCTCATGTAGCACTTGAGAGTATGCATTTATAACAAGTAGATCATAGCTGATGTTCTTTATCCAAAGGCTACAGTTTGAGAACCACTGTCTTGAGTTGGGGGAAAGACTCTACAAAATTGGGAATTCACTAAGGCTTTCAATCCTTTCATTACCTATGTTCTTAAGAATACACATGCTGGGAACCAGTAGTTAGCGTAATGGCTATGTCGCTGGACTCCCATGTAGTTGACCGTGGTTCGTGTCCCAAACCCGGTGGCCTAAAACTCACACTGGGCGTGTGTGTGTTCATGCCCAAGGTCCCAAGAGGAGAATGGAGAAGGGATTGTGGCATGGCCATCCCCCCAGGGGGTGATTTCTCGCTTTCTGTCTGTCTGTCTCTGTCTGTCTGTCAAGCGCATGCACCCTATAGCAAAAACCTCTAAAAAAAAAAAAAAAAAGAATACACATGCTGGTAGGACCAGCCTTACCTGCACACAGGTAAAATAGGTGGGGTAGTACTTCCTAACCTAGAGAGGTTCCTTCTGCTGTGGCCCTGAATGCATCTGGGAAGTTACCAGTTTAAAGTTATCTAATATAGAAACACTCCCACAAATTTCAGGCAATTTCTTTAGTGAACACACAGAAGTGGTGGACAATTTCAGGACTTGAAGGGTCTCCTGAAACCTAAATGGACCCACAGAAACCACCAACGACAAAGCAGTTATGTGCGCCAACTGCTTACTGCTCACCCCACACTGTACTAGTCACGTTACACACATTGTGCCACTCGGTTCTCCCAACAATACCGAGAACTGGGCGCTGTACCTTACTTCGCATGGGTGTTAAGGATGCCCAGAAAGCAAGGTGGCACATCCAAAGGCACCAGCTGACAAGTATGAGAAGCCAGGACTACAGGCCAGCACTAGCTATAAAACCTGTGCTCTCAGTTTCTCAACTATTGGGTCATCCACAGTCATGAGGCATTTTTGCATAGAAAAACACAGAAAAATATGTCATGACTTTTCGACGACTCTTGTCACTTCTGTGACTCTTGTCTGCTCTTTTATCTCTCACAGGAAAGATATATATGTATATAAGAGATCAGCAATTACAACCTGCCTACATTTGCCCCTCTTCCCTGACCTCCCACACACATCTTTTCTAGGATAAAAGTTTCCAGGTAATTGAATCGATCCTTAGGACACATGGCTTCTGGTTCCTTTGCCATGCTGTCCCAAGTCCTTGCATGTATGTATTCAAGGTTGTCAGTTAAGATGTAAGTAGTTATCCAAAGAATTTTAAAAGTAGTTCTGAACCTACTAGTGAAGGTACCACATCCAAGAGCCAGTATCTTCTTAGGCCTCCACTGTTTATACCTACTCAACTAGCTATCAATAAAATAACTGGCCGAGTTGTATATGGTTCTTGTTCATTAATTTTTCCTTCCCTTCATTATTTCATTCTCTTCTTTTTGTTTTAGACAGGTGGAAATGGAAGGTTAAAGAGAAAAACAGAATTCAATAGGGTCTCTCAGATCCAGGTGGTTGAGCAAGAACTCAAACCCAGCTCTGTAAGATGCTACCATGAAATATGCATCCAGATTCAGCCCTCCCAAGAGTTTGTATGGCTGACAACTCAAAAAGACAAACTTCTCATTAAACTGAAAATGAGATTGCCTAAACTTCTCGTTCCACACCATATGGCTGAATCCCAGCTGACAGGAAGCTCATTTCTGCAACACACTGAACTCATTTTACTGAGTGGGTTGATGAGCGATTTGTGGGGTGGTCATTTCCAAATCTTTTCAGCATTGATAGCAGCAGTGGTATTTAATTTGATGCTTCCTATCTATATTTTTACATAAAAAAGCAAATGCATCTATTTAATGATGGAGAGGGACAGATCTTCTCCGCCATCATTTTCTAAATGAAATATCACAAATGACATCAAACGCATCCACCTGCTTTGAAGTAACAGAAAACTACAGTCATCCTCTAGTCTTGAGTCTAAGTAACCAGGGGGATGGGTAGGATGGGATAAGTTCTTAAATGATACTATCACAGAGTTTCGTACACTAATTTTAAGCCAGTGTTTGACTGTTTAAAAGTACCCTGTGTCTTTGCAAAGTCAGATTTTAAAGCAGAAAGGTGACTCAGGAAGCACCAAAGACTACTGGGAAGTGCCAAACTCCTTCGTACAAAATGATCCTGGCATGAGCTACCACTGCTCATTCCCTTGGGAAATTATTTTAGTTGATAACAAAGTACTCTTGAAGAAGAGCATAGCCTGAAGAGTTTGTGTTCCCCACTCCCTCACCCCCCCACCACCTAGAATATGAAAAATGTCATTTCCACAAAGAGAAAAAAGTATTCATTGGGAGAATTAGAAGAAGTATTAGAATCAACATAGTTTTGAGTAATGAAGTGCCTTGAGGCTGATATCCACAGGCAGGGATCTGAATGCCAATCCTACCTTTCCTGGCACTTAATCTTGGCCAAGTTTCTCCACCTTTCAAGCCTTAGTCTCCTTATCTGAAAATGGGATGAGTAGAGGAGGCAGCAAAGCACAGAGCTTTGCAGTAAAGCACTCTGTGTAGAGAATACCTGGCTGGGACTCCTTGTTCTCAGTCTTTATATGACTCACTCTTGCCTATGACCTATTCTCTAGGCCAGTTCTGTCATCTGTAAAATAGGGGGGGTAAAATGGTGCCTACTTTACAAGGTATGTGTGAGTTACAAGTAAAATAATGCATGGGGCCTGGTCAAGTGGTCAATCAACTTTTTAATTTTTTTTTTTTAATACAGGACATGTGCACTCACCAGAGAGTGACAGAGAGACAGAAAGTGAGAAATCACCCCGCCCTCCCCAGGGAGAATGGCCACACCCAATCCCTTCTCCTCCATTCTTCTCTCAGGACCTTGGGCACACACGCACACGTGCCTGGCGTGAGTTTAAGCCACTGGGTCCAGGATTTGAACTGCAGTCGACTACATGGGAGTTCAGCAACATAGCCATTATGCTAACTCTTGGTCCCTTAAATATTTTTTAAGATTATTCAGGTAAGAGGCTTTAAGAATAAGTTTCTTTTTTAAAATTAAGATAAAGTTTATTTAGCATAGTGTTTAGAAAAATACATTCATCTCATTTCAGAAAACAAATAAAACACTTAAATGACCAGGCATAAAATCTCCATTACAAGTACAACATACACACTTTATGTGGCACAACTCAGTGATGCTGAAGTCACATGGGAAGGTTCCAGGTTCAGATCTCAAGACTTCCCTCTATAGATTGTAGGCACACATGTGTGCCCTGATCCTGGTGGCCAGCATTGAGAGTGGATTGCAGTGTCAAGAGTCTTTTAGGGGGTGCCTCTCGTCCTCTCTCTCTCCCTGTCTCCCTTTTCTGTCTCTCTTTTTCTTTCTTTGATGGAAAAGAAAATGTGCTTAAGAGAAAAAATTCTAAATGGTCCCCAAAGAACATAGGAGAAAAAAATAAAACCATGCCACAAAGACTCCAATGTCTGATCTTTCCCTTTCCAAACCTTCACCCATAATCCAGAGCAATCTTGGTTCATTATTTATTGGGGCTACGTATGAAATTTTCTTTCTTTTTTTTTTTAGTGATTTTTGCTATAGGGGGCATGCACTTACCAGAGAGACAGAAAGAGACAAAGAGACAGGACATGAGAAATCTTCGCCCAGGAGGGATGGCCATGCCATGATCCCTTTTCCTCAGTCTACTCATGGGATTTTGCACACACATGCACCTGGTGATTTTTGAGCCACCGGGTCTAGTACTCCAATCATAGTAAACTATGTGGGAGTGCAATGAATAACCATTACGCCACCTGCTCTTCTCAAAATTTTCTTTTTCAAAGTGACTGTCACTAGAAAATATCTGAACACTTCTGCACTAGATAATTCTCATTTTACAAACAGAAGTAAAAGCAGGCCCTGAAAAACAAAAATCTTTTCCAGTTCATAACGTAGGTAAGCCATTGACCAGAGATTAGACCATCCCCTGCATTCTCATCTCCATTCAGCCCCCTAAGAATGGTCACTTCCATCCTTTGACACTGCT
The DNA here is from genome assembly GCF_000334495.1 of Tupaia belangeri chinensis. Taxonomy (NCBI): domain Eukaryota; kingdom Metazoa; phylum Chordata; class Mammalia; order Scandentia; family Tupaiidae; genus Tupaia; species Tupaia belangeri. The sequence goes on from NW_006203646.1 coordinate 5,352,975, forward strand.
GATCTGATGATGGCCAGGAAGATGCTGAAGTTTTAAGGATAGGAGAAGGGAACACAGTGATACTGGTAAGAGTGATAGGGATGTCACGGACAAATACAGGTGGGAGAGGGGAGGGTGATGGAATATGTGTATGAGTGATTATGCTAGGCACTTGAGACCCATTATGCTTAAAGGGCTGGTAGAATATCTAGGTGAAGAAGAAGATCTAGAACTCAGGGAAGATACCAGGGTGGAGTATGGCCTTCTATGACTTATCTAGCACAGAGCTTAGACATGAATATGTATTGAGAGAAAGAAACAGGCACATAGATTAGATAGGCTGATTGACTAAGGATAGAGAAGAGGGTCAGGGAGAAGACAGGAGTAGTGAAAGAGAAGGAAGATACAGAGTACAGGTAATAACACAGAGGACAAATAACAATTTCAAGTAAAAAAAAATATCATCATCCTCCTAATTTAAGATAAAAGCTAGTCCTTACCGAACACTGGACTATGTTAGCCACTTACTACTTTACATAGATTATTTTATTCAATCACAAATTAGATCATTGAATTTTTATTCACTATGTATTTCTTTTTAAATTTTTTTTCATTTAACTTTATTCATTTATTTATTCATTGGTTTATTTCAATTTGACCAGAGAGAGAGGGAGAGAGAAAGTGAGAAAGCAAGCTGCCAGGTCTGGGACTTGAACTGTGGTCAGCCATGTGGGAATCCAGCACCTTTAACCACTATGCCACTGCTGGCCCCTTCACTATGTACTTCTATTACACCAATTTTACAGGTAAGCAAAGAGGCACAGAGAGGTTAGAACACTTGCTTAAGGCTACACAACTAGTAAAGGATAGAAATGAGTTTAAATATATTAATTAATTCCAGAGCCTAAACTTTTAGCTACTATGTTAATAGTAAATATTAGGGAGTAAGGGAAGAAAAGGAAGTATTAGCATTAATAGTAATATTACCATAAGTAGTAACAGTGACAGCAGCAGCTACCCTTGATGAAATTCTGTTCTGCTTTAGACACTGTGATAGTGCTTATAACATGGTCTTATTTAGCCTTAGGGACAACTGAAGATGGTAGAGGTTCTTAGCCCAATTGAGCAAAAAAGGAAGTTGTCTCAGTGGTGGCTATAACTTGCCCAATTCCTGAAAGCGAGTAGGCGACAGCTGGGGTTAAAAGTCAACTCTTGTCCCAATACTCTTAAACCACCACTTGAGATTATTTCAGTGTAAAGCCATGGTGCTTCAATTTAATGATTCTAACAGCAATTCTTTAGAAATTACTGCAAATGTGTGTATCTTTTAAATTTCTCTTTCTTTCATGAATGAGCAAGAGAGAGTAAAAGAGGCACCCCTTCCCCCTTCATGCTAGTGTTCTCATGCTACTACAGCAGGGTGCTCCACCTCCAGCCTCAGCCAGCCTCAGATCATGGACATGCACACACCTGGTATGTTCACTGAGGTCTCTGGACACAAATCCAGAACCCTCCCAGGTGGGTGGGACTCGTAGAGTGTTGGTAAACCACGGTGCAACCATATGGCCTGCCCCACGAATGTTTTTAATAATAAATTATTAGGCCTTCCCCCCAGAATTTCTAATTCAGTAACTCATGGTTGAGTCTATAAAACTAAAGTTTTCAGAAGTTCTCTACATCATTCTTATTTTGCAACCAGGTTTAGGAATCACTGCATCATGTACATAAGTCTTGCTTCATACAATGTGAGGGTATAAAGTGCTCCAATATGCATGTTCACATGAGCACACAGCCCCACCCACAGCTCAGTGATGGAAGATATGCCATAAAAACTTCACAACTTGAGAAACTTTCATCAGAGGACCAAGCTCTTGGAAAGTTCAACAATCTTGCTTTATAAGAATCTAGATAATTGGCCTTTATCACTCTTCTAGACAAATTCATCTTAGTTTGGTCTTCTATAACAAAGTACACTGGGTGGTTTATAAATAGCAAAAATTTACAGCTCACATCTCTGGAGACAGGAAGTCTAAGATCAGGATTCCAGTATGGCTAGGTTCTCTTTTAGATTGCAGATGGCCACCTTCTTGCTGTATCCTCACATGGTGGAAAACAGCTAGTTCTCTGGTCTCTTCTTAGAAGGCCACTAATGACATTCATGAGGCTTTCACCCTCATGACCTTATCATTTCCCAAAGGGCCCCTCCAATTACCTATCTCATTGAGATTACAGTTTTAACAACGAATTTTGGAGAAACTCATATATTCAGTCCCTAACAAGCTTTCACATTTCATATTTCACTAAAATATACATAAAAGCAACAAATCAATAAAAATATTTAAAATTTTCTTACCTAAAACTCTTAATCTCTCAGCTCCTACTACCACTTCATTGTCATCTGCAGAGAAGAGCAATTTTCCAGAAACAGTTTTTACCTCAAACTTTTTGCCATAAGCTTCTATGGCTTTTGGACCTATGAGGAAGAAGAGCGAGAGGAGAGGGAGAGGGAAAAGCATACATTAGCTTCACTTCATTTGACTGCAGAAAGTTTTTTATAGAACATATACATGTGATAAGATTGTGTAAGACTTCAGTATTCAGTGGGTTGGTTTTCAGAAGCCAACCATAAAAATTAGTCTCATGAGTTTAGACATGTCTATCAATGACTTTTAATCACATTCTGTCAGATGATGGTATTAAAGACCCTCAAGTCCTTCCTCAAAACTAATGCTTGAACGATATTTCCCTTAGCAAGCCACGAAATACTGGGAGATGGTTGTACATTTTGGCTTGAGTGTATCAAGGCATAGGAAGCTCACTACTCATGAGGCAAGTGTTTATCTCTGATCAGCCCTAACAGTTGTAAAGGACTCCTTTAAATTCAGCCAAAATCTGTCTGATCTTGTACCCTTGACCCACTTTTCTGCATCTGACACCAAGACAAGTCTATTTTCTCAGTATATAGATCACTTCCTGGCAGAAAGAGCTATAATATATTGCAATTAATTGCCTTGAAAGTTGTTGAATCTCTTATGTTAGAACTTCATTCAGTAAAAATAAATTTGGAGGGTTTGTCAAAGGACCACAGACGCTGTACTTGAAGATGACACTATAGCGGTACATAATGAAGACAAGGTGCCTGATTTCATGGCATCTTTATTCTGGTAGAGAATGATAGATGTAAGCTAAATAAATTATTAATAGAAAAATCAGAAAACTGAAGAGAGCTTTAACTACTATTATAAAAAAAATAAGCAAAACAGGTTAAGTGTTAAACTGCTAAAAAGAGATCATCTGATCTTGAACTATCTGCCTCAATAACTATAGTTTAGGTGGCTCTCAAAAGCTGGTCTATAGAAATGCATCAGAATTAAGTGGGGTTTAATTGTCCTCATTGAACCTAGCGAGAATCAAATGAATTTATCTTTTGATCTAGAAATATTTACAGAAAAGTTTGAGGGTAAAGTCCAGAAATCTTGGATATTCTCACCAATTCAGGAGATTTGACATAGCACTTTTGCTTCCTTTTAAGTATTTTCAAGAATGTGGTACTTCATAAGTAGTAATGAAGGGGTTCTTAATGCCTTCCAGTCAAAGACCACTAGGAAAACACCTCTTGTTGACCAAGTGGGGTTTATTACTCCTTGCAGTGAGGAAGAAAGAATACCATGGGTAACTAGTAAGAAGTTGTTAGGGGAGAAAAAAAAATATGGGATTTAACCTCATATTAAGTTATTCAGAGGATGGGTTAAGGAGACATGGAAGTGGGAGTCATTTCATCAGTAGGTATCTTTTTTTTTTGGAGAGGATTTTGCTATAGGGCATGTGTGCTAGCCAGACAGACAGAGAGAGACAAAGAGACAGAAAGCGAGAAATCACCCCCACCAGGGGGGATGGCCACACTGCAATCCCTTCTCCTCCATTCTCCACTCGGGATCTTGGGCATGCACGCACATGTGCTCAGCGTGAGTTTAAGCCACCAAGTCTGAGATTGGAACAGTGGTGGACTACATGGGAATCCAGTGACATAGCCATTACACTAACTGCTGGTCCCATCAGTTGGTATCTTAATAAATATTACCTAGAGGTAGGAAAGACCAGAACAATGCCAAAATTCTCATTGTTAAACAGCATTCACTCATATCAGCCAAGATAGGGAGATGTTTAATCTTTTTGTGGTCTGAACAATGTTTATGTGTTGTTGGTGCTCAGACATGATCAGAGTAGTCTTTGTGTATTTGTGTGTGTGTGTGTATATTCTTTTGTCTTAATCCTTCAGGGCCATTGAATGTGGCCTCATCGATGCTGAAGTTCAGTAAAATTGTTTATGTTCAATAAGGCTTAACTGACGGGGCCAGGCTAGTCCCTGAACGCCTGGGATAGACTTTCTCTTTGTCAAGACTATAGAATTAGGAATCAGAAAAAAAAAATGTCCTGACTGCCTCTCACTTTCTGGTAATGTGACCTTGGGCAAGTTACTTGATCTTTATGAACTTCAGTTTCTATAAATTGGATCATCACTGCCTACTCTACCTACCTCATAAAAACAACAACAAGAAAAAAATCAAACGATGCTGTGTTTATAAAGAGAACTCTCAGCAGGTGTAAGTGTGCCACGGAAACACAGGAGAATGCTCTTGTGGTCCTCCTCATCATCATCATACCATCACCATTTTTCTATGGCAATGATTATAATACACTAAAAATAAAAAAGATGAGTACCTTTTAGTGCACTTTCATTCTTGACATAATTATGCTGGCTTGGTAGACCTCATCTCTTGTTCTTACATCCACACTAGGCTTCTGACACACAAAAGGACATTGGAAGGACTCCTTAATGAGTTGAGAGATTGCAATAGCAGAGAGAGTACAAAATCTCCAATCAGCCTAGGACCTGGACATTCTCTTGTCTTACTCCTTTCATGTTGTAAGAACAAGTTGCAGTGAGGGAGGACAGGGCTCTCTCAAGGTCACCAAGAAAGCCAAGATCAGATCTGGGTCTGGAGTCAAACTCTAGGAATGGTTCGACAGAAGTAGGACATGTATTTGCCCAGAAAGGCAAAGGGGCATGGATCTAGTACATCTGGACAGCTAGTACATGAGCTTTTTGAGGAAGGGGGAACGTAGGAAACTAGAGATAAGGTCCAAGATCCAGAGAGAGACCTTGGAGAAGAGAGATGTATAATGAGGAATTTGGATTCTTTTATTTCCTTTTCCTTTTCTTTTCTTTTTTTCTTTTTTTTTAATGCCAGGGTTAAGATGCAGCTATTTTCTTCACTGTATTGAAGCCTCTAATAAAGTCAATATTATTTGTCAACCTTTAGGATAATTACCTGCTGTTAAATGATGGTGGGGATTTGGAATGGGGACGTAATGAAGTGCTTATGAATGAATGAAGGAATGACCTCAGGGTTGCAGGAAGGGGGCACTATTTGCTCACTCTGGATCCAGTCATATGGCAAAGTGGGGTATGATGTGGGGAGACACAAATGCTGGGATTTTGCCACAGTGAATCTTGGTGATATCATCAGCTTTGGCTCCAGAGGAGTCAGGGACACCTGCCTCTGAATAAACTAAGTTGACTTTGAGCTCATGAACAGTTTGGAGGCATATATAAAAGAAACCTGTATTTAAGTCTACAGCAATCAGAAAACACAAAGCATAATCAAGTTATCTTCCTTTTCAGGGCTTCACAGAACACAGAATGGAATTTACCCAGGGCCAGACCATTTGGGTATCTGAAGCTCAGTAAATGGTAGTTTTAGCCAAAACGTCACTGAGCAACTGCTGACTCCACAGTGCAGATGGCTTGTCCTTTGTCAGTTTCACCTGGGGCTGCCACATTTCTCTGGACATGGCTGGAATCTTAAAAAGTGACTACAGCAAAATGCAAATAGAGCTGCAGACTCCTTAAGAGGTCCCTCAGTGAACCCACTGTTCCTCTTGGGATGGAAAAAAATATCACTGTTCCTAATGGGAAACTAATCTTCTGTTAATCCCCCCTGTGTGGGATAGCCTACATGTGAAGTGCCTCCTTAATTAATCTCCTAAGTAGGGAGGAGAACTGGAGCCCATCAGGATGCATTAGCAGTCTCCAAGTATGTTACCACCACCAGCTGGGAGCTGGCAAGGCCTGATGGCCATCCAGCCTGACTTCTGCTCTCAACTCCCTTGATACTTCCTCACCCCAACATATTCTGGGGAAGGCACTCCTACTGCTTTCCTACTTGTGGGTCAGAGAGTTCCCTGCTTGAACCCACTCCTGAGATATTAAGTCAGCAGTACTATGGGTGAAATATTTATTTGTGACTTAACTGCAGAACTGAATTATAATTTAAATCATAGTTGCATGTGAAAAGATTACCCACATTTCTAACATTCGAATTCCTAATGGGCTTTGACATAGTCTTTAGATAAGCAGGAGAGTACTGTTTGTTGTCATTTGTTTGCTTGTTTATGACACCTGACATTTAGTGTGGTAAGGTAATTAACAACGACCAAAAAGGAAAGAAAAAATTCTGTGTTTTTAAGGTTTTTTTTATTTTTTCCTTTGCCATAGGGCACATGAATTCACTGGAGAGACAGTGAGAGGGAAAGTGAGGGATCACCACCCCCCATCCCACCCCCCAGGAGGGATGGCCATACCACAATCCCTGTTCCTCCATTCACCTCCTGGGATTTTGGGTATGCCCACATGCCTAGCATGAGTTTCAAGCCACCATGTCCGGGACTCCAACCATGGTTGGCTATTGAAGAGTCCAGTACCTTAACTACCATGAAAACTGCTGGTCCTAGGAAAAAAAAAAGTTTAAGGATAAACTTCCTATTCCTGCCAATGGCATGTCAGTAACACAACTAAACCAACGTGAGCAGGTCCCAGATTTGCTTTCCTGGGCCACCCTGTGCACACTAGGCTTGCACACGTGCATGTCCATGATCCAGGCTGGCTGAGGCTAGAGATGGAGCTTGGTGTGAAGTCCCTCTTGGGGGTGTCCTCTGCTGTTTATTTATACATAAACTAACATAAATATACAACAATAACTGATCAAATAAACTATTTCTATCTCTTGAATCCTTAGAAGACTATAGTAATTTGCTTTCCAAGAAAGAAACCACCAAGTATAATAGGCATTAGAAGGCAGTGTCTGCTGGGCCAACTGGTTGCTTTCCACCATGGTGTAAATGTAATGGAGGAGGAAAGCTTTAGTGGTGTGGGGTAGTTATGTATGTGTTTGTGTGTTTACAATTACATTTTTAACACATTATTATCCTGTCTAGAAATGATCTTAAAGTCTCTAGACAGCTAGTATTAAAATGATTTTTTGCCCATCTTATTTTAATATTAGCTATCTTGTGCTTTAAGAGTTAACTTAAGATTAGGGACAGAGAGTGGCATGGTGGTTAAGCTGTTGGACTTCTACATGACGGACTAGGGTTCGAGTCTTGGATATGGTAGTTTGAAAATCATCCCAGGAGGAGAATGGAAGAGAAGGGATTACAGAGTGGCCATCCCCCCAGGTTGTGATTTCTAACTTTCCCTCTCACTGTCTTCTTCTTTCTGGTGCATGCATGTGCTCTATGATAAACAAAAACCTTAAAAAAAAAAAAACACAAAGGTAACTTAAGAGAGAGATAGGTGTTTTCCAGCTCCCTCAAAGGCAGCAGAAAGACAAAGACTGCTGAAGAGGTGAAGGCTAGAGAGGGAGGGTGAGGGAGAAGGGGAAAGAAGAAGAGGCAGAGGGGAGGAGGAGAGGCAAGAGAAGAGAAAGGGCAGGAAGAGAGAGAGAGGGAAAGGGAGGATGGGAGGAGAGAAAAGGAGAGCAGGAGGTGGGGAGGAGGTATGGGGGAGAGGTGGAGAGGAAGAATAAGGGGGAGAGGAAATGAGAGGGAAGAAAAAATGGAGAGAGGAGAGAATGGAGAGGAAGGAGAAGGGGACGAGATGGATAGACTCTTTTTCTGAATAATAGTCATTTGGGTAGTTCCAGTTTTATCAAAACAAAATCTCTGAGGAAGCCAGATCTCCCACTGCAAATAAATGCCAAATGGTCCACAGGCTAAATAAGTTCCTTTTGAATGGGGGAATCCAGGAGCTGGAGGTTGGATTTATTTCTCTCCTGGAGGCAATTTTCACACATGCCGCTTAAATCATTGCTTACTGAAGCTGTTTATTTAATTATTTAGCATTGTGACTGCAGGCCAGATGTTATATAAGCAAGGCCAACAATCCAGCTGCATGCTAAAACAACGTGTTTATGGATTATTGGCTCTGTCGTGAGTGGTTCCTTCAATTCTTGAGTTTCTCCACATCACCTACTGGATGTGACTCTGCAGACATCAATATGCAGAGATCCAGGGAGGTAGGGAGGGAGGCTCTCTTCCTGCACAAAATGACTCTTGACACAAAGGCACCTGTTTCCCCAGAGTTTGCTTATTATTGGGGCTCCAGATATTTTAGTCACGGTACTGTTTCAGGGCATTCAGACAACTGGCTTCACAAATTTCCATCTGTGTACTTTTCTCTTAGTGCTAAAGCCAAACAAATGGCATTTCTGTCTGGGAAGTGTAACAATGTCATTCAGACATACATCCCCTGTTCCCTGTACATTATGGGGATGCAAAATGCCTCCTATATTATAACCAATAGGGGTGAATTGATCATATCCCCAAACATGTTATCATAAGGTCTATGCTTATCAGTATCATCATTATTGATCACACCACCAAACACATTACCATGGCCACGAGGTCCACACTTATCACTATGGTCATTATTGTGAATAAACAATTCTTGTTTAGATTTCAGGAATGTGCAGCTTAAAACCCAGTGGGTACTTTCCACAGCTGTTAGGAGCAGATCTGCTGTATTAAAAGGAATCACACAAACTTATTCAGAGGAGATCGATCTGCATCTTGTGATTGAGTTAGGTTTAAAGTTGGCATGGATGGCAAATATGGCATGAATTCACACTATCATTAAAATCTTTTCTAGAACCCATAAAGTGTGGTGTGAGGCTCTGTGTATGTTGTGCTCTCTTTCGATCAGTCCATCCCAGTGAGTTTTTCCTTCTGCATTAGAGCAGGGAGCTTATCATTAGTTGAGTACCAGATAAAACAGCTGGCTTGTATTTTTAAGGCCATGTTCTATGAAAAATGTTCTTCTCCCTAAGCAGGTATCTTTGAATATGATAAGTTCAATTTGTATATTGATGTGACTCCATCCTTTAGTAGAATCTTGGAATACATGCTACATTCTCTTTCTTGACACAGTAAGTGTGTTAAACATTCTATTCAAGTTCGTGTGGTGTTTGATTTGACTTTCAATTCTGCATTTTCTGAAAGTCTAGCAGGAACCAGGCAATGCTAAATTCTTCCTTTCCTTACCTGTTATTAGCTGAGTTAGCACTTTAGTCTGGTCATTGAGAATATTCACTGTAACATTTCTGGCTGACTTGAAGTACAGGGCGTTACCCTGAAATTAGAAAACAAGATAAACACATGAAAATGTCAGATTTTTAAACAAATAAAAATAACTATAATTCCAACTCTCCCAGGGGCTGAACTTGTTTTAGTCAATTTCAGAAGAATTTGTCTTTATTTGAAAACTTTGTTTAGTGAAAACTCCAATGTTTAATGTTTTTTGATAATGGTCATTTATCTAAAATATCTTCCCCAAAGAGACACAAAGACACACACACACACACACACACACACACACACACACACACACACCTGATTTACCTAGAATGTGCACATACATACACACATTATTATAGCTGAATCAGAGACATGGGGCATATAGAGTCCTTTAGTACTTTCTGCAGGTTCTAGTCTGGGTACACAGAATAACAAGGAAAAACTGAAATCTCCTAACCTCATTCTTCTTCCAAAGAGACTATACAGAATCCTTAAAAGAGAACAAAAAGCACAGATAAAATGTCCAAGGTCTGCCCCTGAGGCACATCCGCTAGTTCTAAGAGTCCTTTGTGGAGATGTTTGTAACTCATGTATACAAAACCCAGGAGACGTGGTATTCCCAAGTCAGCCTCTGCCTCTTCTTTCTTCTTTGTCTCTAGATTTCTTTTCCTCCAGGCACTCTGTGCCTTCATCCAACCTCCCTTTGTCAAAATGGGTACCCATCCCTTTTTCACACTACGGTAAACATTGCTGAGCATGACTCAGAAGAGGGCTTGGCACACTTTTTCTGTAAAGGGCTTGATACTAAATATTTTAGGCTCTCTGGAATGAAGTCTCTACAGTAACTATTCAACTCTGTTTTGGGACAAAAACAGTCCTAAACAATACATAGACAAAGGGATATTATAGCTGTATTCCATTCCATTTTATTTGTGGATGCTGACACTTGAATTTCATATCATGTAATTTTACTTTTTAAAAAGTTTTATTTATTCCTTCCATGAGAAGGAGAGAAAGGAAGAAAGTGAGGGAGAGAGAAAGAGAAAGAAAGGCACCTCCAACAGCATCTTCATGCCATAATCCATTCCCAGTCTCAGCCAGCCTGGATTATGGGCACAAGTATAATCAGTATGTACAGGGAGGTCTCGGGACATGAACTGGAAACTTCTCATGTGGGTCTAGCATTGCAGAACGTTGTGTTCCTGCTCTAGCAGGGCCTGACCAATTTTACTTTTATGCCTAAAATTTAATATAATCTAAATGTGTCATCACATGTTATTCTCTTTCTGTTTTATTTTCTGCTCCACCTCCTGCATCCTTTAAAAATATAAAAACCATTCTTAGATGGCTGGTGATACAAGAATTGGCAAAGGCTGGATGCTTCCCACAGGCCACCGTTTGCCAAAGCCTGGCTTAGAAGTCACCTTTTCTGAGAATACTAAATCCTCACACAGAAGGATAACTATCTGACAGAGAATATGCCAGTATTATTTAGCAGGTATGGGAAAAATGTGGTAGTCATTCTTGTCTTTCTGAGCCTATGTCACCACATGGCATATACCTGCCCGAAAACTCAAGAATGTCTTCATGCACTGAGTCCCAACTACATGACAAGCATTGTCCTACAAGTTGAGAGGAAACTGAAGAAAGGCAAAAGTCGGTCTTTACCTTCAAAATCTTACAGTTATTCATCAGGGTCAAGAAAGTGGTCACAAATACATTCCATATAGAACAGTAAGACTGAACAGGGAGCCACAGCATGTCTGGGGACTTTCCCAAAGAGCAAGGTTATTCAGGTTCAAGGCTGTGGAGTGGGATGCAAAGGAGACTTCCTGAAAAAATTAACATTTGAGCTGAGATTTGAAATGAAGATCATAGAGGCAAAAAAAGTATGGACTGACTGTTAAAGGTTCTTTTGTTTTTCTAATTGCTAGGGAGTACATGCATTGGCCAGAGAGAGAGAGAGCATGCACGCGAGCATACCACAGTGGGGTCAATCATGTCACAATTTATTTTCCTCCATTTTTCTATCCATTAGGATCTTGGGCACACACATGTACCTGGTGCATTTTTCAAGACACTAGGGTTGGAATCTGCACTTGGGTTGGCCATGTGGGATCTGGTTTCTTATGTACAGGGATTAACCACTGTGCTGTACTGGGCCAGTCCTCCAAGGTCTTTTTCCTTCTAAAACTGGCAGGACTGAGGGCTGGATTAGTAAACCAGCCTATATATGGAAGACTGTAAGGCTGCAGGTTTATTAGCGGGTAGGCACACCAAGGCCTGAGATGACTTTTACAAGAGGTGGGGAGGGGTTAGAGTGGCAGCCACCATAGATAGGCAATTTGTAGCATGGTCTCTCTCCCTAAGGATAACAGCAAAATGGCTGTGTCAGGGTAAGAGACAATGACTTCTGATACACTGGAAAGCACTAATTCAGTGTAATACTCTGCAATGGTTTAAAATTAAAATTTTCTTGGTAAAAAATAATTGTTTCATTGGGTCAAGGAAGTACATTTACTACAGTATTGTCATGGTTTTATTTTCTATCTATAAGTAAATAAATATTAGTCTATAAATAAATATTAGTCTAACATAATTTGTCATTGTCTCTGACAATGCTTAGTAGTTCTATTTCAAATAATTCACGGAAAATAAGAATTCAGAGCCTAGAACCTGTATCTGTTTCTGGAAGTTAGTAAATTAACATTTCTCTTCCTCTATTCATCGGTCGGACATTACAGAGAGAAGAGTAGCCTGGAATTAAAGTGGATAAATTCCACGGCCACTGGCCTCTGTGTGTCCTTGAGCAAATCCTCTGACCTGTTTCATTGGCTGTATTCTCCACCATGAACACTGAGCCCATCATCAAGCTCAACACCCCCTCACTAGAGCCCTCACTGTGTACCGGGGTGCAGGGGGAGCAGTGGGGTAAGAGGCCTCATTTTCTCCACCAGCTCCATCAGTAACAAATCGTGTGATTATGGGAAAGTTACTTTATTATTCCAAATCTGTTTCTTTATAATGTACGATGGCATAAGTATTACATATTAAAATTCACATATTATTAGAAATGATTATTTTCCACATGTGATTATTAAAACACATGTGGTCTGATGCCAGGCACTCATTAAGTTCTAGTAGTTTCTGGATAAGAAGAGGAGGAAAAAGAGGGAGTAATGAACGGGACAAAAGGAAGAGAAAAAAGTGAAGGTAGAGAAAGAAGGTAGGAGAAAAAGGGGTAGAAAGGGGAAGAAAGAGAGAAAAAACGCGGAAGAAAAACTTACTTGTGTCACTTTAATCTTCCCAGACCATTCACAGAGTGAGTCAGAATTTACTTCCATTTCTCAAATTCTCTGCTTTCGTATTTTAAGGCTAACCTCAGATCCTAGTGGTTAAGGGAGCTGAATCCCACATGACTGATTACAGTTCAAATCCCGGCCCAGCTACTTGAAAAAACATGCTGGGCATGTGTGCATGCAAGTCCAGAATCCCAACAGGATAGAGAAATGGAGAAGGGATTGCAGTATGACCATGCTCCACTGGGGGTGGCTTTCTCTCTCTTTCTCTGTCTCTTTGTCTCTCTGTGTGCATACATGTCAAAAATCCTGACAGGATAGAGAAATGGAGGAGGGATTGCAATATGACCATGCTCCATTGGGGGTGGCTTTCTCTCTTTCTCTGTCTCTCTGTCTTGGGCATGTGACCTCTGACAATTAAAAATGAACAAACAAAACCCAAATACTTTTTATGTATGTGGCTAGCACATTTAGTATCTTTCAAATCCTAGTATCTTCAAAGGCTACCCATTTGTCTTTCATATAATTGAAACAAATTTTATCATGGAAAAATATCATAATAGCTTTGCTCAAGATTTATACCAAGAGCTATCATAAAACTACCCATTCTTTTTATTATCATGTCAAAATATTATAGTTCAACATTAATTGTCCTAATATGCTGACATCCTGGGAAACAAAAATCTTTGCTACATCTGTGTTTAAACAAAGAGCCTATTCTAGCCTGGGAAGTATTGCTATAACCTTCCCATATACTCAGTAACAGAAAGATTACCAGGGGCTCAGCAGCAGTGGTACAGGAGGAAGGGCATTTCTGTTCACTTATGGGCCATGTGGAAAGGCCCAGAGTTCTGATGCCATGACAAACTTAACATGCTGGGTGAGCCCAGGGGCCTGGCTGTCTGGACCCAGCCCTGTTGGTGACCCTGTATTTGTTTCTGTTTCTCAAAAGGAAAGAAAGGGAGGGAGGGAGGGAGGGAGGGGAAAGGAGGGAAGGAGGGAGAGAGAGAGAGAGAGAAAGACAGACAGACAAGGAAGGAAGGAAGGGTGAGAGGGAGGAAGGAAGGCATGGGGGAGGAAGGAAGGAAATGAGAAAGGGAGGAACAAAGGGAGGAAGGATCCTAAAACTCTGAAAGTTTACCAGGATAAAAACAATGAGCCAGCTAGCATACAGGATGAGCCTCACACAGCCTCTGAGTCAGTGTGATTTTTTAGTTTGCTCTCAAATACTACATACTGTGGCTAAACAAAAAAAATATCAGCCAAGCAAAGCATTCCTGTGGCTCCATGGTATTGGAATAGGAAAGGGAAACACTTCATGCCTGATGTCCTCTTGGCCTCTTCTCTTTCCCCTGTACTCGCTCTTACCCACCAAAGCCATCGCTGAGCCTGGGGAGGTTAATTTCTGCCTGAGGAGAGATTGCTCAGGGCCAGCGACTTTGACTAGCTGATCTCAAGGCAACCATCCAAAGGTTTGCAGGTAGCTGTCTGGAGGCTCAGCTCTGCTGAGCAGGCAGACCCTTGCCAGAAGACCAAGATCAGAGCTCAGAACAGGTCCAGTCTGCAGTCAATCAGCTTGCAATTCTGGACAGAGAAGGAAGCCTCATAGGAGATGAGGAAGGCTACAGTGTACCATTTCTCTCACATGGAGAGAGAATGACTCTCCACAACAACTCCCCCACCCAGCCCAACCTTAATAACTAAAGTTCACAGCATTTTGTGCTGAAATTCTCAGCACACATTTTACTGAACAAGAATCCTCAACACATTGCTTTTTCTAAAGCAGAATATGCAGAACACAATCAAACTTCTTGATGACTCAGGGGCCACTGAAATGAACATTATTTGTTCCACTGCTTCCTCTGGGTTACTGTATGTATGTGGCTATTTGAACTCTGAATGGCTTCATCATGCTGACGTTTAAAATTATTATACCTGATTTTTTTAAAAAAATGTATTATTTCCTCATATCAAAACAGTATGCATAAATGTCAAATACTATCAGGCTTATAACAAAGAGTAGCAATTCACATTTTTCACTATTTTAAGAATTTTCAACTTGTCTGGGTATTTCTTCATTTATTTCTCCCTCTATGGTCCAAGATGTCCTTCTATGCTAATTTCTGATTTACCAACTTTAGATGTCATTCACTGAATTTCTTCGATGCCATATACTCCTTCATATAACCTTTATAAATCAATATTCAAAATGTATATTAATATCTCTAGTTTTTGCTATAGGGTGTGTGTGCTTGCACACACATGAGAGAGTCAGAGAGTGAGAGAGAGAGTCACCCTCTGGAAGGATAGCTTCATCATAATCTCTTCCTCTCCATTCTCCTTGCTGGATTTTGGGCATGCACATATACACACCTGGTGTGTTTTCCAAGTGGCTGCATCTAGAACTCAAACCATGTAGTTAGCCATATGGGATCCAGCACCATGCCACCTGCTGGCCCAGAATGTAAATCACTGCAAGATTATAGATTTCAGTTGCCAGGACCTACCTCTCATCTACCTACATACTGTCTTTCATAATATTTTTTGGCATTTCTTATCTAGTATCACTTATTCTATTTCCCTATGACCACATAGGTTTATTTCTTGCAGGTTTTGTTCTCCATTTATTATTTCTTCTAGTGGGGTTTTTGAAGGAAGCAGAGATCTATTATTTCTCATTGCTATCCATTTGTTCACTTCTAGAACCATCTCATACTACTTACTGCCTTCTTATGAGAAAAGGAAGTTAAAACTGTGTGTCAGTCAAGAGCAGTAAGTATCTGGTCCACCATCCAAGAGTATCTCTTAAGCATTCTATACATACTAACAGAATTCCTGGAACATGTTAGATATTTTCCTAAGCTCCAAAGAATGAGAAACATATGATCTTTATCTTAAAAAATGTCTTAGCCCAGGGGAAGATTAAGTGAATGCAAAAAAATCCATAATGGTAATGTGATATCACTTTAAGATTTATGCTCTCTTGGTAAGAAAGGCACAGATTTTAATATTTGCATTTAATGGCAACCATATCACGTAGTCTGTTTTAAAGCAATGTGGCTGCCAGAAGTTACTTATCTTGATAATCCCACACTGCAGTATATCTTTCTTGCCCTCAGAAAAACTAACAATCTGATCTGGGAATTCAGATCAACAGAGAAAACCGGAAGACAGCAAACAAACAACTTCCACATTCAGGGAAGGCTTTGAATTCTGAATCAATGGAGTTCAGAGAAGGAAGGGATCAGTGTGGCTGAAGTCCTGAAGGGAAGCTTCCCAAAGGACAATGTGACTGACATTTGACATGTCTTCCTAATAGAAAGGCAGGCTGGTTTACAACTGCATCATTTCTATCTGATACTAACTTAGGTAACAAGAGAGGTTGGCTTTGTGGGGTAAATGCTCAGAATGTAAGTTTGGAGTCACATTTGGGCTTTAATAGCAACTCTACTTCTTCACTAACTATGTGGCCTTGGGTAAATCCTTTAAGACTACATAACTATGTTGAAAGAAAGAAATTCAAGACAGGAAATATGTATAAAGTGTTTACATAGGTGTTACAAAAACACTTTAAAATTATAAGCAAGGAAACAAATAAAATTTCACTAGGAGGATTCCTTGGAGAAATGGTTGATTCTACAACTAGGGAA
>NW_006203646.1:5369347-5386010 GCF_000334495.1 Tupaia belangeri chinensis
AATCTATAAACCTAGAGCATCAATTAATGGCAGAGGGATTCTACTATCCTTTGGCTGTCCCCACTAAATTCCTGTACTGATACTTTGTTGTACTGTAAATGTGTGTCTCAGAGTTGGGCATTTGGGTGTGATAAGGTCATTAGGGCAGGACCCTTGAGTTCTGATAGGTTTGTAAGAACGAAAGGAGACCAGAACAGGCAGAAACTTATGGACAGTTGCTCTGCTCACAATCCTGTCTTCTGCTATATTGTAACCAACTTTATGCCATCTTCATGTCTTTTGATTTTCCAGCCATTGGAATTGTGAGTCAAATAAACCTCTACTCTTAGGAATCACCCAATCTCAATGATTTCTGTAAGTAGCACCACAAGTGTTGGTCAAATACAAAGAAAGTATTTTTTAAAAAATGGGAGCCAGACAGACTCACAGGAATTACACAGTGCTCTACAAGATTAACTTACACGAGAAGGTCTGGGATTCTCATCCAGAGACCTCCCATTATATGCTGGGTGTGCACATGCTTATAATCTAGGCTGGTTGGGTAAGGCTGGGAGTAGACCACAGTATGAAGACCCTGGTAGGGGGTACTTGTCTATCTCACTCAGAGAAGAAAAAAGGCACTTAGATTAATGAAATCAAGCAAAAAATAACTCATGATTATGGGGATATGTCAAAGAGAAGACAATAGATAAAGTGCTATTTTCAGGGCACTTAAAGGGTATGTCTTCCGTAAGAAAATTGAATGAGATCCCAATACCAAAGCTGGAACAATTTCATCAACAAAATTAATTATGTAATATTGATTTATAATCCAGAGCACAAATAAATATCCATATAGATATAAATAAATGAATAAACAAATGGTGAAGTAAATCAAATCTTCCTTATAGAAGAATTCCAAGTAATTTGCAAATATAACTCTCCATTACTTAAGGGTGAACTGTGTTTAGTGATTTCCTTTCAAAGAAGACAGTGTAGAAATGTAGATAAAAGAGTATCTTTACACTTGAGAAATCTGACAAATACTATCTTGGCCAAGTGACCATGGTCAACAACAAGAGTGGTAAGTCCTGTTGAGAGTATGAACACTTGATATGATGTAAAGAAAATGGCACTTCACTTATGTTGTCTTTCTCTTCAAAACATATAACTCCCATTGGATGATGAGAAGACATACAACTCTCAATTGAGGGCAATTTTAAATAATATCTGACTACTATTCCTTAAAACTGACAAGGTATCAAAGCCAAAGAAAATTTGAAGAACTCTCGCAGACAAGGACACTCTAAGGATAAACGAGAACTCAAATGTAACATCGTACCCTGGATGACATCCTTGGACAGAAAAAGGTCATTACGTAAAAGTGAAGAAAATATCTATCAGGGATGGAATTTAGTTAATAATATGTAAGGATCAGCTCATTAATTGTGACAAATATACCTACTAAAGTCAGATATTGATTGGAGAGACTGGCTGTGTGGGGTACATGTGAATACCGTCTATAGTTTTTCTCTATATAGAAGTATTATAAAATTAAAAGAGAAATTTGAAAACTATATTAGGCTGACAAATCATTTTATTTATTTATTTTTGTGGATTTCTTTTTGTGTTTACTTTTTTTTATGTACATTCAATCACTATATATCATTATAGTTTGTAAAATGAATTTTCCCAGCATGGATACATTGTATGTAAGTCCAGTTAAATATATTATCACACACATTATCAACAGATAATTTTCCATTTTTGTGTCCCTTAAATTTTTTGCTTCTTTCTTTTTCCCTTTGATTTCCTCCCTCTCACCCTCCCCATTTCCCACCCTCTTTCCACACTGTTTCTAGTATCTGCAATTGTTCTCTATGCTTTTATATCTTTCAGTCTTTCAGTTTCGGCCATAGAGTGTGAACATTTGGTATTTATTAAGTAGGGATGTACAATGTCTCTCATAGTCTGGCTTGCTTCACTTAGCACTAAATCTCCCATAGTTAATCACTTTCTACTTGCCAGGGTCTCTATTATTTTATGTCTGAGTAGTATTCAACAGTGTATGTGCCACAAATTTTAAGATACATAACTTAAAGTAGAGACTTTTGAAAGGCACCCATTTTTGAGAGTTTGTCCTATTGTAGAAAACTGATTCCACTTTTGGTTTGACTATATCAGAGAGCCTCCCTTAGAGACAAAAATAAATTCCTAAGGGATTTTGTATTTGGGAATACTAAGACATAGTCCATGAGGTCTCTCACAGTCCATTCTCCATCCAGGGTTTTCTATGCATGACCATTCTTCAGCTTGGTTTTTTTTTTTTTTTTTTTTTTTCTTAAAGCTTTTCCCCCCTTTTCCCCAGGCACTTATTTTCTATCAGCTTAAAACAAAACAAAACAAAGCATAAAAACAAGATAATCAGAGGCAACTGACATCTTTCCAGAGGGTAATGATACAAAATAGTACTAAGGGGGCTGACAGGTGGTGTGGTGGTTAAGGGAGCTGGACTCCCATACTGGCAACTGCAGTTCGAGTCCTGGACCTCGCTGCCTGCTTTCTCTAAAAACCTCTCTGTCCCTCTCTGGTCAAAAATAAAAATAAATAAATAAAGATAAATAAAATAATTCTTTAAAAAATACATTATTAAAAAATAATAGTACTAAGTCTTGGGCCAGCTGGTGGCATGGTAGTTAAAGTGGCTTAGTCCTACATGGCTGACTACATGGTTCAAGTCTTAGACTTGTTGGCCTGAGAAAACATGTGAAGTATGTGTGCAGTGCATGACCAAAATCTTGAAAGGAACATGCAAGAGAAGGGATTGTGACATGGCCCTCTCCCATGCAGGGTATTTTCTCATTTTCCATTTCTTATTTTTTCTCTGTGTCTCCTTGACAAGCACACACACCCTCTCAATAAAATTTTAAAAATAATTATAATACTAACTCTTAGTATGACATGGAAAAAATAGATATTACTATTAAAGCAAATTCCAAGGAGTAGTTTGTAAGTTTTTCTTCAGCAAGCAATGTCTCTGTTATTACCATTATTATTATGAATAGGATATCTTTAGTTGTGTCTGTCTTGACACTTTTAAAAGTATGATAAATTTTTAAAAACAATATCATAAAATGGCTATGGCTACCTTTCTACCGTAAATTTTTTTCTTTTTAAATAATTTTATTCTTTTTGTTTTATTTTTGTTTAAAGTTTATTCCATCAGAAAAAGAGAGAGAGATACAGACAGAATACCACAAAAGGTTCCCCAGCTCTCCTGATCCAAGGCATGTACATACATATCACAGCATGCTAAGGGAGGATCTAACCTTAAACCCAGGACCTTTCCCATGTGGGTCACCACTGTACCACCACCTGACCTTTAAGTATGGCTATTTCTTTTGTACCTTGGAGTATCTTTTTATAATAATGCTTGGAAGGATTTCTATTGTTTCAAAATTTTTTTTCCAGCTGTGAATAATGAATATACACTGTGACATACTTACTCAAAATAAGCTGGGAAATTGTCCAGTTTTACCATCATAGTATTCCCATTCAACTAGTCTCTGCAATGTGCCCAAATTTGTATATGTGCATGCTGGTCCCGCAGCACAAAGTTGAGCTGTTCTGTCTCAATGAGTTCTTTGAGGCATTATGTTCATATGTCAAAGCTTCAAGAGGATTGCCAGCTTTTCCAGTGCCTAGCACATTTCTGGCACCCTTAGGCTTTCAATAAATATTTGTTGAATAACTGAATACTTAGATCAAATTACAAGTCAACAGAATGAGAGATGTCAACAAAGGAAGTCATTATTAATCAATGAAGGTTGACAGTGACTGTCAAAGAGTTTCAAAAGGCAAGTCATTAAGCATGAGTGATGTGATAATCTAAACATGTAAACTGAGTGTGCTGGGAAAAGGCAGTATTGATAAATAATCAACAGATATCTATTTACCAGAAAAAGAAAGCACAACAGGGAGACCTTGCAATCCCAAAGAAAGTAGGATCTGTTGCCCCATGTGTGCTGATGCCATTCTGCCCCTTACCCATCCAGTACCAATAGGCAGGCCCAAGCCAAGTCACACAGCTTGAGTTCATCAGGCACTCCCTGCACCCCAGCTTGCCATGGTGGAGGAGGGCCTCTCCAGCCTGCATGGTATGCAAACCCACTGCTTGAAGTTGTCTACCACCTTACATTCTGCCTATCACCACAACCTCCTTCCACACTGGGAGCAATTAGGTTAAGGTATATAAGAACCAAACACCTGAAAATAGGAGACTCTGGAGGAATTCTGTCCCCATAACTCCCTCACCGTAAAAGGAGAGAAACTCCCCACTAAATACTGAAGCCCTAAACTCCTGTGGATTCCATACTCCCATCCACAACAGAGAAGGGAAATTGCATAGAGTTAATACATATCATAAAGAAGTGCAGAAGCACACCGCTATAGAAACATACTCCAAAGAAGTAGGAATATGTGAGTATACCACCAGCTGACTAAAAATCAAACAAGAATCTGAAGAAATAGGAGAATATCAGGAAATGCCTTCCCCTCAAAGGATCATTACTCCTCACCAACAATTGAAAAAATACAAGAAACTGCAGAAATGTCAGAAAAAGAATTCAAAATATTCATTGTAACAATACTCAACAAGATGCAAGAGAAAACAGAGAACCAACTGCAGGTTCCATGACATGAAGGAGAAACTCTACTAGGAGACAGACACAGTGAGAAAGAATGAAACACAATTTCTGGAGATAAAGACTATGCTGCTGGAAATCAAAACATCTCTTGAAAATATCAACAACAGATTAGACCACGCAGAAGAAAGAATCTCTGACCTTTAAGATAAAACCTCCAAATTAGTCTAAGCACTCAAAAGAATAGAATAATAACCATTAAAAATGAGGACAATATATGGGAAATCTAGACAACATTAAATGACCAAGTAGTCACATAGTAGGTATCCCAAAAGGTAAATAGACAGGTAAAAACATTGGGAATGTAAATTAGTCCAGCCACTGTGGAGAACAATTTGGAGATTCCTCAAAAATCTACAAATAGAGCTACCATATGATCCAGCAATCCCACTCTTTGGTATCTACCCAAAGGACAGAAGAATTCTTAATCGGGAAAAGTGCTTGCATACCAATGTTTATTGCGGCACTATTCACAATTGCTAAGTCATGGAACCAACCCAAATGCCCCCAAACAGATGAATGGATTGAAAAACTTTGGCACATATACTCTATAGAATACAATTCAGCCATAAGAAAAAAACAACAAAACCCTGGTTTTTGACAGAAAGTGGAAGAATGGAAGATTTACTGCTTAATGAAGCAAGCCAGGATATGAAGGAGAGACACTGTATGTCAGCACTTAATATATACCAAGTGTCCGCACTCTGTGACTGAAACTGATTGACTAAAGGATATACAAACATAATAAACAATATATACCAGATACAGTGTGTGTGGAAGAGTAGGGCTTGAGGAAGGACATTTAGAAGAAAAAAGGGAGGTAAAGCATTAATGGGACAAAGAAATGTGGTATTATCTATGGAAGATTTTATAGTTTAACCTCCTGGACTAGGGAGAAATGTTCACATAGTGAACTATTCACTTTGTAAGCTAAAAAAGGTAATTCAATGTGTAAAAAAAGAAATAAAAGAAAAAGAAAACATCTTTCATAATGTATTAGCTGAACACTTTCCAAATTTAGAGAGGCATGTGGACATCCAAATCAAGGAGCTATAAAGGACACCATATAGACATAACATAAAATCCTCTCCAAGATGTGTCATAGCCAAATTGGTAAAAATCCTATAAGCCGGGACCAGCAGTTAGCGTAATGGCTATGTCGCTGGACTCCCATGTAGTCAACTGCTGTTCAAGTCCTGGACCTGGTGGCTTAAACTCATGCCGGGCTCGTGTGCGTGCGTGCCCAAGAGGAGAATGGAGGAGAAGTGAGTGCGGCATGGCCATCCCCCCGGGGAGTGATTTCTCACTTTCTATCTCTCTGTCTCTCTCTGTCTTTCTGGTGAGCACACATACCCTATAGCGAAAAACCTCTCCAAAAAAAAAAAAAAAATCCTATAAGCCGTGGTGATGTACAGTGATTGAATGTATAAAATTAAAAAATAAAAATAAACTGAAAGATATCTGTATATTTTAATATAAATATCACATCTATATCTATCTATATAAGTATTCACTGTTTAACTGAAGAGTGGCATAAACATAATTTTTGAAGCATTTTAAAAACAAAAGACCAAACAAATCTCTAAAAATGGCAAGAGAGAAACCCCAAGTTATGTACAAAGGTTACCCATTAGACTGCCATCAGATCTCTCAGCTGAAACAATGCAAGCAAAGAAAGAATGGGAAGACATTTAACTGTGAAAGAAAAGCAATTTCAGCCAGGAGTATTATACCTGACAAGATTATCCTTCAAATTGAAAGGAGAAATAAAAGCATTCCCAGATAAACAAATGTGGAACGAATTCATGTACATGAAACCAGTTCTCCAGGAAATACTTAAGGGACTACTACTCCAGGTAAGCTAAAGACAGACAGAGAATACAAAACAACTAGAAAAAAAGTCCACAGATACTGATAATAACAATACTGATAATAACTTTGAATGTTGGGACTAAATGTAGAGTCAACAATTTTATACATAAGCAGGTTTAAATACAAATTCACCAGTTATTTGATAGATAATTGCCTTCACAGTTTTCAATTTTTTTTATTTATTATAACCATTACTCATTGTATAAAACTAGATAATAGAGGGAAAAGTCTAAAATGTTACAGCTGAGTTTTTCCTTGGAATAAAATTTTTTAAAAAAGGCTAAAATCAAGAACTTTGTAAAATTTATAAATCACCAAATCACTGGTTTTATCATGTCTTCACTTTTAAACATCCCTTTCCAATTTTGTTTTATCTTTCTTTTACAAGGACTTATTTCTTTATGCACAGTACAGTACTCGGGTCTTATAAGAACTCACAGTGTGAGTAAAAGTATTAGATTTTTAATCTCTTCCTAATGAGCTATTGTTATATACATTTTTACCTATTTCTAACTAAACCAATGATTGATACCCACAGATTATTTCCAGATTATAAACTCTTATTTCCCACAGTCCTCTATTTGAAATTACAACTTCTTCTCTCATTGGCTATGTTAAGATTATCTTTGTTAATTTATGATATTGTTGCCTGATTTTTAATCAATATCTTTTTCTTTAGAACTGTATCTCATAGTAAAGAATATCATAGAAAATGTAGTACATACTTGCAGAATGACCACTGGCATGGGTTTTGAATGTTCACAAGAAAGTGTTAAATGTTGAAGGTGATGAATATGTTTATATCCCAAATCTGTTTATTACACACTATATGCATACTGTTTTTGAAAAAGAATTTATTTAATTTTTTTATTATCATTTTTTTTCTAGTTTGACTAGAGAGAGAGAGACAGAAAGAGAGAGGGAGGAAAAGTGAAAAAGCCATAAGGTCTAGGACTTAAACTCTGATTGGCTCTGTGGGAGTCCAGCACCTTAGTCTCCACGCCACCTGCCAGCTCCTACATGCATACTTTTAAAGACCATTCTGTACCTACAAAGATGTACAATGTTTAAATGTAAATCATAAATTACAATAAATATTTAAAGGGGAAAAAAAAAGTATCTGCTTACTACTGAATGCAGTGCAAGGAATTGAAGAAGATACAAGTGACACTTGAGTTACTGAATCTGTAAGTGACAGGGTGAGGCAGCAACACAAGTTGTACTTCTAATACTTGCTGCTATAAAGGATAGAAGACTCCAGGAATCTCCTCTGGGCACGCAGCACCCAGCTGGTATGTGGTATTGAATGTACCCTCTTTCAAATTTCCTTATCAATCCATTCTACTAGCATTTCAGACATATCTTCTAAGTATAAAGCACTGTGCCATGCACAAAGCAGGTGGAGTCTGAGCTCTGGAGTTTACAATCTACCAGGGGAAATAGACATTCAACTTTCAAGAAGGTGATATTTTAAGGAGCTGAGATCATGGGAATGAGAGATTGGTTAGCTGAACCAGAAGAGAAAGAACTTTCCAGACAGAGTTATAGATACATCTACTGACTTGAGACAGAAGGAGCTTGGTAAAATATATTTAAAGGAGAGAGAGAAAGGCCAGTGTGGTTGGAGATTGATGATCAAGGGAGAGAGAAAAATGTGTTAACATTACCCATGCTGTCCTCCGCTAAACAGAAATGTTTAATTTGGATGTAAGAAATCTCATTTGTTTCTCCTTACAGATGGTGCCTCAGGATTTCACAAAGAAATCTCTTCCTGCACCAGTTCATTCTTTATACTTTCTCCTGTTAACATGTGAGTTTCATTGTTTTATTAAGTCTTTCTTCTCCCTGGAGTCTACTTTTACATGTAGTAAGGTAGAAACTCAAACGGAAGCAGGTTTTCTCCACATTATCTACCAAGCAGCTTCTATTAACCCCACCAATGTGCTGCCACTTTGACCAAATATTAATTCCAAAATGTACGTATATCCTGGAGCCTTCTTGTCTGTTCTATTGTCTATCTGTTCTTACACTAATACACTACCTAATACTGTTTTTATTTCTGTGGCTTTGTGGTAATTCTGAAAAGCTGCTAGATCTACTTGTTTAGCTCTTATACATCATTTAAAGGATTTTTGAACGTACTCCCAAAATGGGAAGTCTCTGAAAGGTTTTAAGCAGAAGAGTGATTTAAACATATTTGTACTTATTTATTATTTTACCTTTTTTTTATATAAAAAATAAGGTTTTTGCCATTGAGTACATGTACTCACCAGAGAGAGACCAAGAGAGATAATGAGAGGGAAAGTGAGAAATTACCTCCTAGGGGAATGGCCATGCCATACTCCCTTCTCCATTCTCCTCCTGAGATTCTGGACATGCCTGATATGATTTTCAAGCCACCCAGTCTGGGACTAAAATAGTGGTCTGCCATGTGGGAGTCCAGCACCATAACCACTATATCACCTGCTGGCCCCCTAAAATCTTCAAAAATTTTATTCTATTTATTTCATGAGAGAGGAAGAGAGAGCAAAAAGGAGTGTCAAGGAGAGAGAAGGAGGGAGAGAGATACATAGATATACAAATAACTCTGATGGGGGTCTCATCATGCCATAATACTTCCACCCAAGACTTTCAGCTCTCTGAGATCACAGGTGAGCATGCCGGGTGTGTTTTAGGTGGACCAGGATCCAAACCCAGTCTTCCACATGGCTCCAGCATTTACAGAGCAGTACACTATTGACTGAATTACCATGGGGGACATCATTTGTATTTAACTGTGATCACTCTGGTTACCTTACCGAGGTTAACTAGAAAGAGGAATGCATGCATAGTGTCTGCAGCCAGAGAGGAGACTACTATAGTCACCTAGGAGGAAAATGATGGTAGCTTGAATTGGAGTGGTGGTAGGAAAAG
Organism: Tupaia belangeri chinensis; assembly: GCF_000334495.1. NCBI lineage: Eukaryota > Metazoa > Chordata > Mammalia > Scandentia > Tupaiidae > Tupaia > Tupaia belangeri. The sequence goes on from NW_006203646.1 coordinate 5,378,815, forward strand.
GCAAGCAGAGAGATTACACATACATATTCTTAGAATTGATAGGGAGTGGTGATTGATCTGGGGGCTTGGGGATGAAGAGGGGGGGTCAAGAATAACTTGTATTTTTTCTTGGCTAGGAAAGATAGTGGCTATTTTAGGAGCTATAGAGCAATGAATGTAAAAGAGAATATTTGGAGAAAGAGTTTTGTAGGTAGGAGTTTGGAGAAATAAAAATTCAGCTTGGGAAGTGATCAGTATGAAATGCTTAGGACTTTGATGAATCAGGATGCAAGGTGACATTCCTTTTGATTCGACATCATATCTTTAAGTTCTTCTGTGCATTCACACTGTCTACTAAAAGCTACTTTATAAAAGGTTCACAATTAAACTATTTCCAATGTCAAGTTGTACAAAAAAACTGTGTTTTCATGTTGATTCTTTCTGGCAGTTTACAATCTGCTTTCTGCTCTCTCTAGGCATCATCAGTGGGGATCCTAGGAGAAAGCAGCCATATTAATATTAAAATGCAATTGCTAAAGATAACATCTCAAGTCACATCGCTCATATTTTGAAGGTTACAAAAAGTGCAATCAAACTTTCCAGAAAATGAAAACTCAGCACTTTGCGCATACACGCATATGTACACATGTGTGTGTGCCAAGTGCAAAGACTAGCTGGGGAATGAGTTCACATGACATAAACATAAGCAAACTATGACATACATATGAATAGGAAAATTAGAGACATAAAATTATGAGTTAATGCTAATTTTCTAGGCAAGGTATCTGAAAAAAAGAATACTTATACCTTGTCCTCCTTTGGGGTAAGTTCAGTTGTGTGAGTTTAAAAGGGATATATTGGATGAGAATGAATTCCTTAATATCCAGGCAAACAGCCATAAGTGACTTGTTCAGCCTGTACTCACTCTGAGGGAGAACAGACACGGCAAGGACTGCTTCTGGGCTGTGCAAAGAGCCAGATGCTGAACACTTGCTTGACTGGGAGAGTCAAGGCCAGAGTTCCATTTGTCTCCCTCTTAGGTGCCATGGAGGTACTGGAAGCTGTGACAGAGCAGTGTTAGAGGTAGCCCAGAGCTTTGGGTTGTATTTGGAAAAGCAAAATTTACACTCATATTACAATCCAAAATTCCTTTAGGATCAAAGAAAGACTGTCAAGGTGCACTTGACAATGGATTCTGCCCTGTTCTCTACCTTATCTCAGGCAATTTTATCTTCACGACACATAAAATGTACCATTTGTAAATGCCCAAACCTTCCTTCAGGAATTTCCAACAGCCTTTGTAGAAACTTTTCCATAATGGGTGAGTAGCCACTTTTAAAAAATATTTAAAAATCAGACATATGCCATAGCTTACTAGTTGAGAAAGCCAGATTGCACCTGACTGACGATAGTTTGAATCCTGGATCCAGAGGTCTGATAAAAGACAGGCACATATGATTGTGTTCCTAAAAATCTTGACAGGATGGAGAGATGGAGAATAAACTGCAATGTGACCCTGCCTCATTGAAGGTGCTTTCTGCCTGCCCTCATCCCTGTCTCTCTCTGGTCAGCACACCAAACTCTCTGACAATTAAAAATATATGTGTAAACACTAACAATCTGTCCCCAAAAGATTCTGTGAGCAAAAAAGTTCAGGAATTAAACATATTTTTCCTTACCTTCTAGTTGCATACTCCATGTTAGTATTTTATTGGCTCTGAGAAGTCCTATATCAACATAATCTGTTTACCTTTGTGTATCTAACAGTTTAAAATTGATTTAATTATAGGGGACCAGCAGTTGGCATAATGGCTATGTCGCTGGACTCCCATGTAGTCGACTGTGGTTTGAGTCCCAGAACCGGTGGCTTAAACTCATGCTGGGCACATGTGCATGTGTACCCAAGATCCAGAGAGAAGAATGGAGGAGAAGGGACTGTGGCATGGCCATCCTCCCTGGAGGGTGATTACTCACTTTCTATCTCTCTGTCTCTCTCTGTCTTTCTGGTGAGTGCATGCACCCTATAGAAAAACCTTTCAAAAGCTAATAAAATTAATTTAATTATAGAATATTTTCTCTTAAGACACATGTTAAGAAAAAAACACTGCAGGATCCATGTCAGGAAATACTACTTTAATGATTACTTTAAACATACAAGTTATGATGAGGTATCTCTGCCTTTATCTCTTTAAATCCATTGAAAGGCTCAGCAGAGACCCTGACACAGTTTCACTAGTGCTTGCTATAATCCTAATGAACAGGTGTGTTTGCCATTTTACAGCTGAGGAGACTAAAGCTAGCTGTAGGGCGTGACTTGTTCAGGTTGCGTGCTGCTAAGTTGCAAGGAGAGGACTCAGGATTGAGCTCTTTCCTCCTATGCTGTTGTGGACTGTGTCATCTAAGCTATAAATGCGAGAGCTGTGATAAAGGAACGACGCTGGCTCTGTTTGGGACAGTTAGACAAATCTTCATGGAGTAGAAGGAAAGCTTGATCAGTTTCTGAGAAACTCAATCAGCAAGGAGATAAGCAGGAAGCTCTGTCTTTTCCTCCCATAAAGTCAAGGTAATTCCCATATTAAAGCATTAAAAGTTGACCAACAAGATTAAGATATGCTTTTCACACCAACTGTTGTTTTTCCACAACACAGAAAGCAATACAGACAAAAACTTGCTCTTTGCTGTAGAAATTTCATGGGTCAAAGCTCTCTGGCTTTTGGCCACATTTGCAAAGAGGGCTCTTCCATGCATAGTGTCCTTGGCCTTGCAGTGACCCCAGAGCACCCCCAGAGCTGGGCGCACAAGTCTGGGCTTTGTGGCTGGCCCACGCACATTCCTCAGCCCTATGTGCACATTTTTCCGCCCTCCATCAGCAGTGGCCTGTAGCTTTGGGTCCTGACCTTTCACAGAATGGTGCGTGGCATTCTCAGGAGTCAAAACCTCTCTCAGGAGAAGCTTGTGCAAAGATAATGTGAGTCCTTTAGAGAGAAGTGCAAGCCGAGGTTGGAATAACTAATGTGAAGACAAAAGCAATTGCTGCGTAGGGACTGGCTTATGTTGTGGGTGTGATACAATTTGATTTGTTTTAGAAGAGAAGAAATTGCCCAGCTTAATACTGATTGACTTGATGGAGCCCCGACCTCCTACAAAATTAGTCCAAGTGACATTGGAAAAAAAACAAACAAATCCCCAATTACTAACCCTAGGATCACTAGAGCCTTTCTCAGCAGTCTGTTATTATGGTTAAGCTGGGCTTTGGATGGGCAGAGCTCTGAAGTGAATCACAGCTGTGTTACTACCAAAGCTAGTAGCCCTTGGTCATACAGCCTCAATTTCTTCAGCTGAAAAATGGGGATTATAGTAGTACCCTCTTTATGGACCTGAAAGGATGAAATAAATAGCACACATAAAGAATCATGTTTGTACTTTTTAACATTAAAAAAAATTGCTAGTGGGTACATGTGCTTGCTAAAGGGAAAGAGAGAGACAGATGTAGAAAGTGAGAAAGTACCCTCTGTGGGAGATGGCCATGTCACAGTCTCTTCTCCCTTCTCCTTTTGGGAATTTGGGCTTGCACACACACGTACTGATTGTGGTTTCTAAGCTGTCAGATCTCGAGCTTGAATGACCAGGTTGGCCATGTGGGATCTGGCATGCCTTAACTACCACATGACAGATTGGCTCATAATGTACATGCTCTTATCATTGATGCTGGTGGTTGATAAGCTCTTTTGGCCCCACCAAATTGACAGAGATACTAGGAAGTGAACTGTTTTTTCTTTATATTGGGTGGTTAAGAACATGATTTTAGGCACACAGGCTGGGACTTGAACCAGGCTCTTCTACATACTAACTATGTGAACACAGGTGGGTAACTCAATCTGTTTGTCTTCCTTTCTTCACAAAGAGAACACACTAGCACATAGGATGTTAGTCTAAGAAGTAAGACAATTTATGTGAATCAGACATCACAGTGCCTAGTAAAGAGTCAGGATTCAATATATGATAAACAGTATTCAATCGTCATAGAGGGTGAAGAGGAACAGGTAGGTTTGTTATTACTTCTTTATAGAGGTGGGACAAGAAGACTGCCTTCCCAGAATATGTATCTAGGTAGGTCTCTGTTGTGATTAACAAGGCATGAAAAGGTACTTTGACCACAAAAAGTATCTAAAGTTTCTATGGCCAAGGCTGCTCCTTACCAGTAAGCCTTCTATCAGAGAGTCCATGCAGAACCAGGCTTGGGAAGAATTGAGACAAGCTACAGAACTAATGGTTCCAAGTGTGGACCATGCGGCATCCTAAACCAGGCTCACTAAGGTGTGACATTGTGAGGGGTAGGTATAGATAAAAAGGGAAAAGTCAAATGTATTTCATCCCTTGATGTGAAGTATTACAAATTTGTATCTATGGAGTTTTCAGACTTATAGAAAGGTTAAACAGTAATCATCAGATCATATAAAACCTGATCGAGAACCAGGTTCATCTGTCCAACCCAGGGCTAAGACCCCTCTGACCTAAGAGCTCTTAGAAAGTTGCAGGTTATAAGTGTTTTTTGATCTTGTTCAAAAAAGAAATGAAAATGTAATGCTATTATAATCATAAAAATTATGAATATATAGTATATTCATAATCATGAATATAAGATATAAACATATTTACAAAGGATATGACATATTACTAAATAAGATAGTACTGAAATATCCAGGCAACATGTAAGTTCACTAATTATTTTTATGTGCTCTTTTTTCTTTTTTGACAAGACAAAATTTCTAATTTCCTGGGTAAGTTAAAAGCCAGAGAATAATAATTTGTAGTTGTCACTTATCCTGTGGGGAGAAAACCCAATTCTTATAACAAAAGCATATGTGTCCTCCACTATCATTAAACTAGTATAATAACTAGATTTTATTAGTTTTGTTGAAAAGAAAAGATTTCAAAGAAGAAAATCAACTTAAGAAACTTTTGATGAAATCAACAGATAGTGTGGTAGTTAAGGCATTGGATTCCCAAAGGTCAACCATGCTTTGTGCTCTGGACTTGGTAGCTTGAAAATTATGCCAGGCACTTGTATGGGTGTGAGCCCCAAATCCACAGAGAAGAATGGAAGCAAGGCAATTGTGGTGTGGCCATGCCAGGGGGTGATTTCTCACTTTCCCTCACTCTATCTTGCTCTCACTCTCTCCAGTGAGCATGTGGCAAGAACCTAGAAAAGAAGAGGAGGAGGAGAATCCTTTCATTAAACAGAGACATATGTAGAAAGTGAGATAGTACCCTCCATGGGAGGGTATGCATATATATCACCTTACAGAAATAACATTTCTTTTCTCATTCTTTAGAAAATTAATGTTATTTTGTGCTCTGGTACTTGGACTCATGAGTGCTTAATTCAGTTGGCCACTTAAGAGATAATGACCAGAATTAATAAAAGACTTAAGGCTCCAATGAAGATGGAGAGACCAGCTCATGTTCTGCTGGACCCCTTTGCTTAAAGCCTGCAGCAACATTAGGGTAACAACAACAAATGGAAATGACAACAAATGGAAAACCAATAGATTACAGTTGGACTTAAAGATTGGGTAATTTCACACTCACTAGGATGGACACACTAAAATAAAAATAGGGAAAATAACATGTATTGGCAGGGATGTGGAAACATTGGAAGCCTCATCCATTAATGGTAGGAATGTAAAACAGAGTCACCACCATGTAAGTAAACTCACAATTGCCATATGACCCAGTACTTCTGTGCCTGACAATTCAAAACAGTTGGAAAAAAATGTTCAAGCAAAAATGTGTACAACAAATGTTTACAACAGTGCTATTCATGTTGACCAAAGAATGGAAAACATCTGAGTGCCCATCAATAGACTAATGGATAAACACAATGTAGTGTAGCTGTACTATGAAATATTGCTTACTTGTAAAAAGAACTGAAGTACTGATATCTGCTGCAGTATGGGTAAACTTGAAAACATTATGTTAAGAAAAAGAAACCAGACACAGGGACCAGCAGTTAGTGTAATGGCTATGTCGCTGGACTCCCACGTACTCGACCGTGGGTCGAGTGCTGGACCCGGTGGCTTAAACTCATGCCGGGTGCGTGTGCGTGCGTGCCCAAGATCCCGAGAGGAGAATGGAGGAGAAGGGATTGCAGCATGACCATCCCCTCTGGGGGGTGATTTCTCACTTTCCATCTCTCTGTCTCTCTCTGTCTGTCTGGCAAGTGCACGTGCCCTATAGCAAAAACCTCTCCAAAAAAAAAAAATTAAAAAAAAAAAAGAAACCAGACACACATACAAAAAAGGCCCAATAGTGTATAATTCCAATTATGTAAAATATCCAGAAAAGGCAAATCTATGGAGATAGAGAGTAGATCAGTGGTTTCCAGAAGTTGAAGGAAGAAATGGGAGTGACTGATTAATGGGTATGAGGTTTTGGTTAGAGTGATAAAAACACTGTGGAGCGGGAACCAGCAGTTGGCGTAATGGCTATGTCGCTGGACTCCCATGTAGTCGACCGCGGTTCACGTCCTAGATTTGGTGGCTTAAAACTGATGTCAGGCATGGGTGTGTGCTTGCCCAAGATCCCGAGAGAGAATGGAGGAGAAGGGATTGTGGCATTACCATCCCCTCTGGGGGGTGATTTCTCGCTTTCTGTCTCTATGTTTCTCTCTGTCTGTCTGGCGAGCGCATGCACCCTATAGCGAAAATCTCTCCCCCCCCAAAAAAAAAAAATCCACTGTGGAGCAAGATGGTGGTGATGGTCGCAAAATATTGTAAATGAACTTAATGTCATTGAATTGTACACTTTAGTTAAAATGGTAAACTGTATGCTATGTGTACTTTTATAAATCTCAGTAAAAAGTCATTTTGAAAAACCATCTTTATTAACCAGAAACAGAAATTCTAAGTGGAATCTGGGCTATAGCAGTGTGCTGGCTGGCACAAGGTCTAGAAGCAGGCCATGGTGATTATGTGTGTAGCTCAAAGTAGAGGGAACCATAAGATTCTCTAGGAAGAGAGGGAGCAGAGCCAAGATCACTGCTGGGAGGTCTGTGTGTGAGGAGGAAGAGGGACGAGGCTGTGCTATGCAGGTTAGTTGAACTGATGTCTATAACATATTTAAGAGAGAAGACATAAATACTTAACAAATACACATGTTAGAAATTAATGTGGAGGACCAGCAGTTAGCATAATGACTATGTCGCTGGACTCCCA